>NC_133956.1:2412500-2713125 GCF_031877795.1 Strix aluco
GCCCGGGGGGTGCAGTCGGTGCAGCACCACTCCTCGGGGTCCCCGCGGTGCAGGAGGGAATCGGCTGGCCAGGTAGCAGATGTTCATTAAGTGCAAACTCAACAAACCACGAACAAATTTATGCAAGCACTGACAAAGCAGGGAGAGGAAAAGCGCTAAAGCACTCTTTTTTTTTTTCTTTCTTGTTTTTCTTGGCTCCTCCACGTTTCGGCCAGGCTGACACAGAGACCTCTGTGTTCGCAGATGGCTGCGATCCTTCGCGGGGAAGCTGAGCGGCTCCAGACAATGCGGCCATTGGTGCCGAGAGAGCAGGTGGGGAGGAAACGGAGCATCACAGGCACAGCGCGACGGCACACAAAAGGATTCAGCGGGAGGAGGAGCAGGGTATTGTGCAGAAAGCCCTCGAGTGGGGCCTGGTCCTGGCAGGAAAAACAGCTGGTTGGTTTGACAGCTGTGCCTGGCAGCAAAGTCAGCAGCAGTGCTGGCTAATTGATTTATAAATGAGTCATTTTGAAGAGGGGCCATATAGCGCTGCATATCATCACCCTTAAACGTTACAACAAAAAGGCTAGCTTAGAAATTGTGAGAATTTTAAAAAAAAACAAAACCAACTAGCATAACTTTTATTGTTCTTGGCTGCTTTACAAGTGCCCTGAGATCATGAAGTTGCAAGACTTCAATAAAACTGCAGGAATTTGCTGCAAGATATCTCCTAGTTCGGTGCCAACACGTAGCCTTCAGGGCAGCCGAGCTCTGAAACCACAGCGTACGCAGAAACTCGTCCCATTTCCTACATTTGGGCAAATGTCACGCAACAGAAACCACAGATCTGAACTCTCTGTGTTTGCAGGACGCAGGAGGGTTTTTCTTCTCTCTTGTGCAGCGTGCAGAGCTCACACAGCAAACCGCCGTACCAGAAACTTCACCAGCAGACCTCACCAATTTTGGAAACTCCAGGGAAAGGGTGAGGGAAAGTGCAGCAGCCACACAGGGCCTGACTTTCCTCTCCCACCTCAAATGACATTTAAAGCACCAGCCAGGCAAACCCTCTTCCTAATGGTCAATTGGATGCAAATGATTTGGGCACCAGAAAGACAATAAAGAGGCAAAGATGGAGTCATTTTCAGGGTGCACTTTTTCATGGGAAAAATACTGAAGCAGCCTGAGTCACGCTTCAGTGTAACATGTCCCTGAGCCAGAAAAGCAGTCCCTGGGAAATGAGATAGCTGGCTGAACTGGAGCACAGACTTTTGCTTGAATCGGCTCCAGCTCCGGCAGGATAGTAGCAGAAAGTTACCCTGTGATGATAGATCAGAGGCCTGCGTGAAGAGTGTTGGACAGCTCACCGAGGTTTAATTTGGACAGCTCTCAGGGCCATGCCAGGCAGGGCTGGGTGAGCCAACAGGCGAACGGAGGAGCAGCTCCTCCACCGTGGCTGGGCTGGCTGAGGCATGCAGGGCTCTACCTGCCAGCCCCAGCAGCAGGGTCCCGGCAAGACCCTCTGGCTGTGGTCACAGTGCTGCCAGGCAGCTGCCTGGGGAGAGCCAGGCCCCCAGAGACAATGAGCAACAGCCTCAGCTTCCTTCAACATCTCAGCTGAGAGGCCCTCAGCGAGGCAGCTGCCTCCCTGCCCAGGGCATTGCCCCACGCCAGCCTGCCTTGGCCTGAGGCTTCAGAATCCCAGGATCATCTCGGTTGGAAAAGCCCTTGAAGCTCCTCCAGTTCAACCATGAACCTCACCCTGACCGTTCCCAACTCCACCAGATCCCTCAGCGCTGGCTCAACCCGACTCTTCAACCCCTCCAGGGATGGGGACTCCCCCCCTGCCCTGGGCAGCCCATTCCAACGTCCAACAGCCCCTTCTGCAAAGAAATCCTTCCTAAGAGCCAGTCTGACCCTGCCCTGGCGCAGCTTGAGGCCATTCCCTCTTGTCCTGGCGCTGGGTCCTTGGCTCAAGAGACTCATCCGCCCTCTCTGCACCCTCCTTTCAGGGAGTTGGAGAGGGCCATGAGGTCTCCCCTCAGCCTCCTCTTCTCCAGACTAAACCCCCCCAGTTCCCTCAGCCGCTCCCCATCAGACCTGTGCTCCAGACCCTGCACCAGCTCCGTTGCCCTTCTCTGGACACGCTCGAGTCATTCAATGGCCTTTTTGGAGTGAGGGGCCCAAAACTGAACCCACTCATCGAGGGGCGGCCTCACCAGTGCCGAGCACAGGGGTCAGATCCCTTCCCTGTCCCTGCTGGCCACGCTAGTGCTGATACTACTCTGGAGCGCAGGCCCGCACAGGCCTAGGCCAGACCCAGGGGTTTGGCTCCCCCTCGAGGCCCCCGGGGCCCCTAACGCCGAGGCCTGGGCCCCCGCTCCAGCCTACCGGGACCCCCCCGCCCGGTGGAGCCTCCCCCGCCCCGGCTCCCGGCGCGTCTCTCCCGGTCTCGCGAGATCAGCCCCGGGTCATGCGCCTGCGCAGTGCCGCGGCCCAGGGAAAAGGGGCGGAGCCTCCGCACCGCCGCCTCACGGAGCCGCCGCCATCTTGTTTCTTGGCCGCTGGGCGCTCGCTCTGCTCTGGCCGGCCCCCTCCCCCTCCTTCCCGCCTCCCGTCAGCCGGGCCGGAGGCAGCGCGGGCGCCGGGCGGAGGAGGCGGAGGTCGCGGCGCCGGCCGCCCCGGTGAGTGCGCGGGGAGCGGGCGGGAGCGCGGCGGGGGGAGTCGGCGGCCTGTGAGGGGGCGCGGGGCGGGGGCGGCCCGAGGGGCTTCCCCCCCCACCCCAACCACCTACGGCTCCGCTCCGATTGGCGGAGCCGCGCCGCGCCCGCTGATTGGCCCGCGCCGGGGGAGGCGGGCGAGGAATGCTGCGCGCTGATTGGATACAGAGGAGCGGACCGGGGAGAGGACAGGAAACCGAACCGTTTCCCCGCGCAGCCCGGGGGGGGGCCGGGGGCGCGGTCGGGGCTCGCCCCGCAGTAGGGGAGAAGGGGACGAGCCCCGTGCGGTCCCGGCGCTGGCGGAGAGCCCGGGGCAGGCGCTGCCTGACGGCCGGCGGGCAGGGCAGAGCGCGGGGGCCTTCCCGGTGCCTTCCCGGGCAGCCAGCGGGCGTTGGCGGCGGCAGGCCCGATCTGACAGGCCTCGACAGGCGATATGTTGCGGGAGAGTTCGGTTTCACATGGGGGATTTGTCATATTTTACCGATCTGTGGCGGTTTTTGCCCCACAAGCCTTAAGGCGGCTTCTCCAGAGTCTGCCCCAGCAGTGGGTGGGAAGAGGGGCAGGACCGAAGTTGAGGCAATCGGAGATAATTTGTGGATCTCTGCAAAATATCTGAGGCGTTGTTTAATCTCTGCTCAAAACCCCAGGGCACGGAGAGCTGTGAAAATACCTGCACGTAAATACAGCCTCCTAGATTCTGCTTTTTTCTGAGCTGAGAAAATGAAAGCAACGTCCCCCAGTAACTGTACATTAAAAGCCGTGTGAGTGCAGCGTGGATGAAAGCTGATTCTTTCGGGCTGAGTTGTGTTTCATTCAGGTCAGTTCATTCTCCAGCTGCATCATCCGCCGTGCGGGTGTTTGGGGGGTCAGGGCTGAGTGGTGGGCACAGGACAAGCGGGGTGGCAGGACAGCTCTTTGGTGGCAGGACCAGCTTGTGCTTCGTGTTGGCTGAGCTGTGTCCCAGGGCTGGCTCCAGAACCCGGAGCTTTGTGGCCAGGTTGCTCACAGAAGGAGAAACAATAGTGCTGGCTACTTCTGGCATGTGACTCTTCACCTTTTGAGACACTTGTCTTGTTGAGTAAAGTATTCTCCACGTAGTTATGAATAAATACTTCTTGTCTGGATAGCTGTCTGAGTACGGGCCATTAAAAGTAAAGGCTCAACTGGCTTCGCTTGCGATGCAGAGCAAACAGTCCGCAAGCATGTGGTTAACTTTTCCTCTAGTCCTACAGCCAGAAAATAGACCTCCTGGGTCATCAGACATTGTTTGCTGCTGTTGCCCTTGGCAACATCATGTGTCTTTTCTTAGGCTTACCTGTGCCCTTCTTAAATTAGGTTACATTTTTGGACTAGGCTAGTCCTGCTGGATCTGTTTATCTAGAGTTGAGACGTGCTCTGGTACCAGCCTAAACTTACCTGGGCCCAGCTTACTGTCCCTTAGGCAATGGTCATTGTGGTGACAACCTGATGTAACGTGACATCTGGCATCGCACACTCCGTCATAACCGCGCTGGGTGTTGTGTCACTGTTACAAGGGCTCATTGGAGATGCTGGCTCATGCGGGGGCTCGCGGTCTTCAGGCTGCTGTGACCACACCGAGTGGAGGATTTGGACATGTTTGGGGATGAACATGGAGTTCTTGGTCAGAGCAAAAAGCGGTGCCTTGAGCTGGACCTTTGAAACCCACGCGCAGCACAGAGAGCTGTTCGCTGAGCAGGGACTGAGAATCAGGTGTAATCCTGCGGGTTGGCTGGGGGGCCTTGAGCCACTCATTTACCCTGCACGGCCAACCTGGTCCCTCTCATTATTTTGTACTTTATAAAGATAAGTCGTGTTCGTCACTGGACGTTCTCATGCCATACGTGAATAATGTGCAGCGACGCTTTCTTAGAAGTGCCACAACCTGCGAAATGCAGTGACAGATGACAGTTACTGGGTTAAGAGCATTCCTTTCTCCTTAGGTCTTCCCAGGAGCTTTGTAGTTAAATCTTTCAAGTGGGATTTCGGCAATTCCCGAGTGTTAGCTCAACTGCCCCGCGTGACTGCAGAGCAAGAACAGCTGCAGTGATTGAAATAGACCCTTTACTGCAGGGCTTCCCAAAATTAATTTTTTTTTTTTTTCACTGTCATGAAGAATTATTAAACACCGTGAGAGCAGTAGCTGTTCCCGTGGCCATGCTGGCTCATACCCACAGGCAGGAGGGGGCCGCTGGGTCTGTCGGTGAGCGGGGGTCGTGTCACGGTGCAAGGAGGTGCAGGGGAATGTGTTTGGGCAGTCGTTACCACTCGAAATACCAGCGAGGCATTCCTCTCCTCTGCAGGAAAGGTGGTGGGTTTGTTTTGCATACTGCCTGAAAGTACCTTGCATACCTCTAATAGTAAGCATACCGCAGCTCAGAGGCCCTTGCTTTTATCTGAGGAATGACACAGGAAGAGAACAAAGCCTTGCAAAGTATTACTACTTTTTTTAAGACACATTTTAACCAATTATATTTAATAAATCACCGGGAAGATCTATTTTTAAATTAATCTCTCCTTGCTATCTGAGTCAAACTAATCGGCAGGACTAGTAAAGCATTGGCTGTGCTTTGTAATATTTTTTCCTCTGCTGCTCTGTATATAATCCTGTAAGCACGTTGTTTTCGAGCAGTAAATTCTTTTCTTGGAATTCAGCTCGAAATCCATTCAGCTGTAGTTGGTATCTTGTTGGAAGTTGTGTGTCTGCACAGGTTAAACCACGCGCTTCGTAAACATGCTTTTCCCAACTTCCAGTCCCATCCGAGAGCTACCGGAGCGTTCTCGGAGGCCGCGAGAGCCGTGTCGCGGGCAGCGCGCGGCCGGCGGGATGTCGTGCGCGTGGTTAAAGCCGCGAAGGGGAATCTTCGAGCGGCGGCAGCTCCGCCGGCGTTTCCCGGGGCGTCCTGCGAGGAGGAATGTCGGAGGTGTTCGGCCTACTGAGAGGGTCGGGGTCTGCGCCAGGAAGGCGTCTGCTTGGGCAGCCACCTGCTAAACCCCGGAGTTGATCTGGCTGAAAAGCAGATTTTTTTCTTTTTTTCCCCAACCCCCGGATTATTTTTCAGTCTCTGCGTGCACATCAGAGCGTCTGCGTGTGTGTTTGATCCGGGTCACGCAAACGCTCTCAGTGGATCAGAGGTGGGAAGTGCCACCAGCCATTATCAGCCTGTCCCCAAAGGTGCCACCTGCACCGTCCCCACGCCTGGGGTGGCAGTCGGTGACCCCCTGTCACCACCCAACCGACCGGCGACGACCCCACCAAAACCATCCCGGTGCCTCCGTGCAACGACCGGGAGCGCGTTTAAGCTTTTTTGCGGGCGAAGCAGAGGGCGAGACCTCTCGCCGTGCTGCCTGCCCGGGGATCGCCCCGCTCCGCTCCTCCCGCGTTGGACCGTGCTCGCCCCCTCTTCCAGCAGCACAGCCCGGTCCTGCCCTTGCACCGCGGGGACAACCGGTGCCTGGTGCCACCGGGAGCCCCGGGTGGTGCCACCGGGAGCCTCGGGCCCGGCCTCCCCGCGGGAGACGGGTGCTGGGTGTCTATGCCAGCCCCGGCCGTTTGCCCGGTCACCCGCCGTTCACAGCGAGGCCGCCGCCGGTGGCGCGCACGTGCCGCTCGGTGACGCGGCGGCGTGTTGGGCGGGAGGGGGTGCTGCTGGAGTGACAGGCGTGCGGGCCAATCGACAGCCGCCCTACGACCCCCCCATCTGTTTGACTAGGAGCCGAGCGGCCAATAGCAGCCGCCGGGGCGGGCGGGGAGGGCCCGGCCACCGCGCTGCGGAGGGGGCCGCGGGCGGGGAGCGCGGCGGCCGGGCGCCGCTCTGACCCCTGCGCCGCCTCTCAAGGTAACTTTAAAACAGGAAGTGGACGGTGAGGTTGCGCCGCCGGCGGTAGCCAATAGACGCGCGGGGCCGCGCCCCCCCTCGGCGGCGCGTAGCCAATGGGCGCGGGCGGGGCGGGCCGGGCGGGCGCAGCAGGGTAGGCTGAGCGGCGGCTGTTAAAGGGGCCGGCGGCCCGGTCCGGCGGGGACGCGGAGTCCCGGCAGGCAGGGGTCAGCTCAAAGACAAAGGGATGGCGGAGAGGCCCAGGGGCCGTCGCCCCCCGCCGCAGCCGCCCCCCGACCGCCGGGCAGGGCGTGCGGCGGCCGCGGCCCGGTAAGTTGATCGCGGCGGCCGGAGCCGTGTTGGTTTGGGCGGGGGGCGGCGGGGCGGCTGCGGCCCGGCCCGGTGACGGGGGAACAGGCCTCGGCGGCGGGGGGCTGCCCGCCCGGCCTCGGGGTGTCCAAGCCTTGTGCGGCGGGAGGAAGGGGAGGTGGCGGGCGGGGGGGAGTCTGGGGGTTCTGGGGGCGGCGGGAAGCGCCCGGGTCGCGGCGGCGGTTGGGGCCCGGGGCTGAGCCCCCGGGGCGGCGGGTACGGCTGGAGGCACCGCGGGGCCGCGCCCTGCGGCGGGGGGGCGCGCCGACCCGGGGCCGGTAACCGGGGAAGCGGGGGGGGGGGGGTGCACAAAATGGCAGCGCCTCACCCCCTCCCCGGGGCTGCCGCCGAGGCGCGGGGGGGTCTCCCCCGGCTGCCCTTGGCGGGGGCTGCCCGGCTGGCGGGGAGCCGGCCTGCGGGCCCCGATCGCACACACAGCTCCGGGGGGCAGCGGAACCCTCATCACCCCCAAACCGCCAGCCAAACTCCTGACAAGTATAAGCAGCCCTTTGTTTTCCTTTTTATTTGCAAATAAGCACTGAAGGTCATCGGAGCCCCGCAGCCCAGCGGTGACAGGCGGAGGAACGGGGTGAGAGTGCATCTTAGCTTAGAAGTTTTCCAGTGTAAAGGGCTTTCTCGTCTCTCCCGGTGACACCCCGAGCTCCGGCAGGGCTGGGCTCTCGCTCAGCTCTCGCCGTCAGAGCGGTGCGGCAGCTAAAGTTGCTGGAGCTAGGCCTTCCTTCGCTAGCACGAGTGACCTTGAAATACCACTGCTCCGAGTTTCGAGAATGAAGGACAAAGTTTGTTTGCGGCACTTTGAGCTGAAAAAAAAGCATCAAAATGGAAAAATGAAGCTGCTCCCGACGGCCGAGGGCATTGAGGACACGCAGAATAGTTTGTAGATTAGAATTAAAGTTCGTTTTCAGCGAGGAGGCAGATCACATTGCAGACATTCCTCCTCCTCCGCTCCTACGGAGAGATGCTAAATGTTGCTATTACCGTCCTTGAACTGGGTGACACGGCTCGAGTGTTCTCAGTCCTGCTCTTAGCCTTTTTTTTTCCCTGATTGCTAATTGTTGACCTTAAAAGTACTCTTTTGAAAATTAGAGGTAATTACATTGTGCAACTTATTTTTGTAGGGATGTTAGAGAAAAGTGGGCCCTGGCACATGAACCTGATCTGCACGTCGGTGTCAGCCGCTAACAAAGGACTGCGTCGTGGGGTTGAACTTCAACCCGCATGGTCTGTGGATTGTTACAGCCTTCAAGTATTATTTTGGGTATTTTAATTTAAATTAAGGCTGGTGAATAGCATCACCTTGTCTCAGGCAAAGCTTATTCAACTTTCAGTGGCGTCTGGCATGTTATACTACTTTCAGTCCAAGAAGGGGGCAGAACAAGAAACGTCACCATAAGTCATTTATTATTAACGGTGACTGCTCCGGTATGTTAGTGGAATAGCAGTAAGTTCTGTAGCAGGCTGTTGGCCAGCATCGGGGGATTTACTGTAAGTGTGAAGGTCATTGTTAGCATCTTTAAGCAAAAATGAGGCATTTTAAGATTTTTGCTGTGAAATTAAGATATATTCAGCTGCTATGTGTTTTTAAGGGGTGGCAGAACGCAAGGGACTCTGCAGCTACAGTAAGATGAAATAAGAAATCCTGCAGAAGTCTGCGTTACACCCAGTGTTTATCACATTTCATTGCTTAAGCCTGCGAGAGGTTGTAGCTGTGTAAGAATAGGTGCTGTTTGATCTTTCTAGGTCAAGAGCAGCAGGAAAAACCTAAAGCTTTTGGTAGCACTGTAAAGGGATTTATTAAGAAACTATACCAGTTCCTGACTTTTTCTTGCAGCACTGTAAGGGAAAGGAAGGTCCTTGGATCCCATTTTATGCCACTCAGTGAAGTTAGTTGTGTGTCCCCTCTGCCCCAAAAGTCCCCTGGGCTTCCCTAGTAGTTTTATCTGCTGGAAATGCAGGCTCAGAAAATGGGCTTATCCTTTTGTTTAAGGGACTTCTCCATGCTTATGTTTTGTACTAACTTAACTGGCAGTGCAAGTAGTGAAGGTGTAAAGGACAAGTTTATTGTGGGGAAATTGCTGTCCCCAGGTTGAGCACCTCAGTGGCTGGGGGGCAGGAGGAGGAGGATGCGTGTGCACCTCGCTGTGAGGGTGCTGGATGCCCGCAGGAGGTCACCTTTCAAGCCAGTGTATTTGGGTTTGGTTGTTTGGTGTGGGGTTTTTTTTTTTTTTTTAATCGGACTAGTATCTTGCATTTATATAATGTAGCGTGACATCTGTATTTTAATAGTGTTTTGGCACATGAAGAGGTTTCTTAATTTCAGGGCTTAGCAATCTGCCCATGTTGTAAGTGAATTAAATTTGTATGGTTGCTAACTTAAACCCTTTAATTATTATGTTGTGATAAAGATGACAGTTTACCTTATGTTTCAGAGGGTCAAAAAATGTAGCAGCTGTCGCAAGGGGCACTGACAGCAAGATCAAACATCAGGATACCTGCCAAAGCTTCCCAGGAGTTACAGGAAGGTTTTTTTTAATTTGTTCTCAAAACCTAAAGATTTGCTACACGCTGAGATCTCATTGGGGGCATTTTCTTCCGTTGTCTGTTTATAACTTGATCTGCTATTTGGTCACTTCCTGATAAAACGGGTCACTTCCAGTTGCCTTTTTTTTAATTCGATGAAGGTGACACAGAAGGGTATAGATCTGCATGTTCATAATACAGGATCATTTTTTAAAAATAATTTTAAAAAATTTAAATAAAAAAAGAAAGGCCTGATTAGACCATCCTGTCTGCTGGCCGAGCAGTACAGGTTGTGCTTCATTTAAGTAAGATCTGCTGATCTCAGGAGGCAAAAGGCTTATGCCTGTTTTTATCACAATAATTATTTTAAACTTTTGCAAGATGCTGTTTGATAATTTAACTTATAAAAGTGAGTAAAGAAAGTCATAGGAACACTGAATATTAGAATAATCCCTATAGAAGAATAACCCTGCAGTCCCCTAAAAGCACTACATTTATTTGGCTTTTCTACCCAGAATAACAAGGTTTGCAGGAGACGTGCCCAGTTATAGACTGGTACGACCTTTCACTCTGCTTTAAAACACTCCCAAGTTCTTGTGAATAACTCATATTTGTCAGTCATGGTTTTCTAGGTTGTACCTGCTGCTGTTCTCCTGTGGTTCGAATGATGTTCTGCCTTTCCCTCTTCCCTTCTAGCAGCAGGGTGGTGGCTGAGCCTAAAAATGCAGCAGAAGAGCAAAGAAACATGCAACACTTAAGGCTACATTAAAATTAAAGCATAACTTTGCCCTCAACGTGCTGCAGCATCTGTGTGTTAGCGCGGGATCATGTGCTGGCTGCCTGCTCCAGCTGCTCCCGCCGTCCCGGTATAACCAGCAGGGTCACGGCGAGCACCCAGTTTAGCTTTTTCAGCCAGTTAAATGGTGTGGCTATCAGAAGGATGAGAAAATGTGAGGGCACTCAGAGGGCTTTCTGTATAGAAACTCTTCATTTAATGCAGAATTATTTATAAATAATTCAAAAATATCAACTAACATTAAAAAAAAAATATCTCCAGGGTGAGTGTCTCTTTAACCCATGCTGTCCTAACAGGCATTTTGCTTGTGCTCCAGAGCAGTAAACGTGTATGGTGCATGATCAGAACTTCTGCTGCCTAAAATATAAAATAAGAGAAATGGGTAAACCAGCCTGAATGCGGGTCAGACCCCTCTGGCAATACCCCTCTTGCTTCTCTGAGCTGTTGGGGACGGCGGTCCGAGGCGGCCTCTGCGAGGGGTGCCTGGGTGTTGATGGGTACCAGACAGATACCACCAAAGCTGAAAACTGTCATTGGATTTTGAAATATTTGAAGCACCTTGTTAACACTGCTGATGCCAAAATAGTGTCTATGATCCTGAAAATGTTTTTTTTTTTTTTTTTGATTTCAGCGTTGTCTTATTAATATACCATATGGCGTCTATATTCTCTACATTCAGGGGATGTGACAAGTACTTTTGTTTTGTGAGTACCTGATGTCACTACAGTTGTGAAATTCCATTCCCACATAGTACAAGTCTGGGTGAGATGCCTCCTGCCTCAGAGCAAGGCACCGCCTTAATGTTTCTCACTGGATTTATTTACTTTTTTTTTCTATAAAAGTGCAAGCACACAACTATTCAAGACTGAGACCATGTAATTTTGTGAAGGTGAGTTTGGTATCACTTGTTTTTTTCTTCTTATCCTCATTAAGGGTATTGTTAAAGGCAAGCAAGTAAAATGCTTGTGTGGCAGGACTGGGAAATACATTGTGAGGCGTGTAGCTTGTAATTTTCAAATGTATAAAGTTCAGATACCTAACATCAATTTTATGCTAAATTGATTGAGATTAAAGTTTATAAGGTGAAGTACACGATATGCTCTCTTGTTTCGGTGTGTGCCAACTGTTTTATCATGTGAAGTAGACGTGACTAACTTGAGCACGCTTTGCTTAAAAGAGCTTTTCCATTTCTGCCAGGTGTTTAATTTAGGACCTGGAGAGGCAGCACGATTCATCTTAGACACTTGTTGTTATTTGTCTGCGGATTTTCTTCCTCTTCTTACTCTGTGTGCTTGCCTACCAAAATTGCACTGCAAAGAGCCACTATTTAACTGTTGAAACACCAAGTATCAAGTGTGACCCTTGTGCTCATTCATTCAAAGAAGAAAGGAAAGGAAAGTAACCTGTACAAACAGCAATTCAGATTATTTTGTTTGCTTTACCTTTTAAAAAAAAAATGAGTCCTGTGCTATTTTTTGTGGTGTTCTAATATTTGCAGCCTCATTTTTGACTTGGTGCTGCACTGTGGGGATTTCACTTCTCGATTCTGTAGCATGGTTTCTGGTGCCCTGCTGGGCTTCTGGTGGGTTTCTGATACTAGCCTTTAGTGTATTTATGTGCGCTCCCAAAAACCTGCCCAGAGTTAAATATAGCCTGTGTATATCTTCAGTCTTTCTGCGCACAAATTAACGTGGAGCGTTGCTGGCCAGAGGACTTGTGGCAGTGCTGTTAGGTACTTAGTGCATTGCGAATAGAAACTCAATGCTTCTGTAAAAGCAGGCATTATTCCTGATTTTTTTTTTTTTTTTTTTGTCTCCTGAAGGAGAATCGCCTGCCCGAGACTGCAGCATACCATTGTCTGCACTAGCAATTGCCTCTAACTGCTAGGTCACGCTGTCTTCTGTATTAAGGTATAAAACTCGACACAGTTTCTCTGGGTGCGTGTGTTCAGTGAAATGCCTTTGCTGTGCATTGTCTGTGCTGTAGGATATTCTCTTCCCCTGCGCAGCTGAAGCAGCTTTGGAGACTCAGTTCTCGTTCCTGCTGAGCGTGTAGCACGTGCCCTCCTGCGAGGCCATTCCCAGCTCCGTGCCCGGGGAAAGGTAGGGGCTCGCTTGCAGTGTGATGCAGCTCTCTGCAAGATCGGGGCTGTAACTTCATAATAAACTCAGCATTGAGAAGGTTACCCGACCAATTTCTGCTTTGCCTCAGTGAAGTCGGGGTGGTTACTCTGGCCCTGCTGCGTCCCCTCCAGAGCCACTGGGATCAGCCCTTCTGCTTGCTCTCCCCCTCTTGAGTGGGTAGTGGAGGGGCAGCTCTTACCCCAGCACACCAAAACCCGGCTGCTGAGTGTCGGGATGGGAGAAGGGAGGAGCAGAAGTCCTGCCGAAGGTACTGGGGTGGAGAGGGGGAGAGTAGGAGGCACGCCCGCGTGCGAGCCAGCAAAACAGCTATTGCAGTGCTCTGAGCTGTGGATCAGCAGTGGGAGTGGTGCAAAGCAGATTTGGCCCTGCTAGCGGCCGAAACCCCACTTCGCTGGTTTAACGAGTTGTCTGTGGTGTTGGAAGCAGTAATCCGGATCCCTCTCTCTCTTGACTCTGACTGATTTGGGCTTAAATCAAATGCTGTGCCTCGCATGAATGAAAACAGAAGTAGTGTATTAGAGGTATTAGGGAGCTAATGTTCAGACAGTGCTTTGAAGATAGAATAATCTACTGCTACATATTCATAGAAAAAAGGGCTAGAAGGCACCTGAAGAGGGCATCTTGTTTATTTTTTTTTTTCTGCCTTAAGGCAAGATCAACTCGAACACTGTTTTGCTACCTTCTCTTAAAAACCTTCAGCAGTAAGTACTCTATATCCTCCGTAGGTAATTTAGTGCAGTGTTTAACTAGCCTGACTATTACGTTCAATTTTTTGTCAAACAAGAGAAATCTGCAAATAACGCACCTTATCCAACAGCCTGGAATGTTTCTCCCATCAGCTGAAATCAGCCACTTCTGGTGCCAGCTATATGCTTAGAGGGTTGTGTGTATGTAATACCGCAAGAGGGAACAGATAAAAATAAAGCTGAAGAATTGCAAAAGTTTCTTATAATAGCACATTGGAAGGAAGAGCTTGTGTTTCAAATTATGTTGGTTTTACTGAAAGCCTCTTGAAATTGTTTTTAAAAAGTTGAAAGGTTATGTTTTCATCAAGAACAGAACTTCAGACTTTCCTAAGTTTGTGATCATCACTTTTTTCTGCTACCTGAAAGGCTGTGTTAGATTTTAGAGCAGTATTTTATAGAAATGGAAGAGAGTTCCCATATCTTTTGGATAAATAAATCTAGTGTTAAGCTTAGTCTAATACTTCTGATTTTGGCCTATGGTTTAGCTATAACTTTATTCATAATTTGTTGCCTGTACATAATGATAAAAGTTTTTATGCTTTAATAATAATAGCATCATCATTGCTGTGATGTGCTGAAATAATTGTGCTGCATATGTAATGCTCTGGATTATATAGTCAATTATGTTTCATCGTTAAAGTGTTCCTGCTTCCTTTTTGTTATGATGTGGAGCACTGGGTTTTGTTCAAAGCTGATCTTGTGTCCAAAAAAACATTGTATAAATCTCTCTAAATGTGGTGTTCCCTCTCCTCCCCCCGACGCTTGTTTGAGTAATGTTTTATAGGCAAAGCCTTTTCTCTGCTGTCTTGTTGACATACCAAAACTGGAAATGAGTCTGGAGTGGATGTGTACATTGAAGCGACTCCTCCTTTTGGAAGGCGTTTGGCACGTGTAGCGGTGGCAGCACATGCCAGCCTGGCTCTCTCCAAGCCCCGTTCCCAGGGTGCGTGTTCACTGGTTTTTCTCATGGAATCGTTCAAAACACCGAGAGCTAAAGGCTCGTGTGTCGTAACCCCAGATCCTTGCATGCTACAGCTTGTGTCTTTCCTCTTGCTTCAGCAGGGCCAGGCACAGATCTTCGTCTGCCATAGTGTTTTGTGCTACGCTGTGACTACATCTTATTTTTTTAGACCTCTAGAGCAAGATTTCAAACTTGGTTTGTTCAGCTCTTGCTGCTGGCCCCTACCAGTTCTTCATCGGGTTGGAAACATGCCATGGCAGTGGAGTTTGTGAACCGTTCTGATGGGACGTGGAGCTGCAGCACCATGGTTCATAGCTAGGAAACCTGTAGAGGATGAAACACTGTGTGTGCCCATCCAAGATTGTGTTCCCAGCAGCCATGTGGAGACCTTCACGTGTTCTCAGAATTTGGACGAGTCCCTCAGCAAGTCTGAATAGCTCTTACCACTTTCTGATCTAAGCTAGAGCTGTGATGATCAGGAGGTGCAGAAAACGGGTACAACGCAAAGTCCACGGCAGTGGTTTGGAAGAAACATCCATTTGCAGTGCCAGCGCAACTGCCAACGTGACCCAAATTTCTAAACTGCATTATTGGTTTAAAAACTTTACATAATTGAGTGGGCAAGGCCTGAATAATAAAGTAGAAGTAACCATTGATCTCAAACACAATTAAGAACTATTTTTACACCACCACTGCCACCCCCCAAAGCAAGTAAAAGTAATTCTTGGCTCTGGTTCTGGCACTTCTGTACTTTGAGCGGGGCTATGCACTTCTGCTGCTTGGTCTCCGTCTAGTGAACACGGAGTTTGGAACTGAAATGGAAATAAATTTTATCTTATTTCAGGAAAGGAAGCTCAGCTGAAAATATCTGTGTTGACTCGAGTAGATCTTGAAGCAGAGAAAACGTACAGTGAATCAAAATTGAGGCATGATATCTCTGTGGAAGCAATTTTAGACCATTAACATGACTTCTCAAAGGCTTGTTTTAAAATAAGATAGCATAGGGCATGATGTCATGCAAAACAAGTGCTTGTTGCTCTGCAGCACAGAGGCAACCTTTCAGTATGCCTTCAACCATTGCGATGGCTGCCGAGACCAAAGATTGCTGTCCTAGTCCACTTCAAACTGTGGACGTTCTACGTTTGATATTCTGATCATGCAAATTGCTCTAATTGAAGTCACAAGAGCAGCATCTCGCAAAGGGTGCTGAGACATGGCTTTCCCTCGTACATCGGAGACTCCTCCTTTGCTCGCCTTTAAAGAAATGTGTTAATTCATATAAAACCGTATTTATTCTTCTTGTGAAACTAGTTCTTGGTTGCTGGATTGTTCCTTCTGATTCTGGCAGGATCAGGTGTCTGGCGCTTATTGCTACACAGAGCTCATTCTTTAGATATGCAAGTGTGGCTCTGCACATTTTACTTTTAAATCAAGGGACAGGCTCCCAAAACAGAACGCTACAGCTTCGAGAGTTAGTGCATCAGAGTGGAAGTATCGCAGAATGCCGGGATTAGTATTTATTCTAAATATTCACTTTTCAGCTCTATGGATCTATTTTTAATTCTTCGGACTTCCGTGGGTTTTGCTAGGTGCTGTGACATTGGTTTTTATTCTTTGCTAGTAAAGATGGTGGCTTTTTTTTTTTTTTAAAAAAAAAAAGAGGAACTGCATTGCTTGTCTTCACCTTTTCTGTAACACTACTTCCTAATAATTAACTTGCAAATTTTGTGGGATAGTGGATGTTGTAAAACCAACAGCATCTTAAGAGGAGTTGGGGAGGTGTGGGTCTTCTAAACCCTGTTGATGTGGAGTTAATAAATCTGTATTTGTGTGGTGGTAGAACCTGACAGGGGGAATTTGTTTTTGCAGTGACAGTTTTCAGAAATATTTGTGCTTTATCCTTATTTGTAGCTATAATCTTAAGGATGTTGAGGCAAAACATTTGCCTGAGCTTCTGTCTAATTTCTTTTTAGCCTCCATCTTATTTCATATTTAGCTGTCTTCTTAAGGCGTTTGGATGGAATATGCTTCTACTGCAGTGTAAAACAGGCTTTTCCCCATAATGTAAGTCATGGGAATGTGACTGTGCTCACAAAGAACCTGACGTTTCTAATATCACCAGGGTCTGTGGTACTTGATGTTGCTGAGTTGATGCCTCCTCCATCGAGAGCCTCAAGGCTTTTCAGAACCTCCCTCTGGTATTCGCCGTTTGCATATCCCTTCAGATATTTGGATAAATTTCATTTAGATCTACTCTCCACCCAGCTGATTTTCTTTGGTCGACTTCTTAGTCGAGGCCAGCTTGGGCATAGCTTAAAAGGAGGCACGTTCTGACTGTGACATGACCCTCTCTGGCCGGGGAGGGTGGCCTCCAGTTCCCGTCCCTGAGCTCGCTCGGGCGATGCCTGGGATGTCCTGTGGCTGTGGCTGGCAGCTGCTGCTCTGCTGGGTCTGGTGGGCTCTTCTGGCCGTTGGTTTTCCAGCTGGAGAGCTCTGGGTACCTGCTCGGGGTGCAATTGCAAGATCAGAGATCTTGGTTTTATTTGTGGTTATACTGCAGCTTGTGTTTTCAGTGGCAGGTTCTTGCTCAAGCGTGCAGATGGTAAGCATCCAGGGTGAGACAGCTTCATTTGACTGCTTCCCCCCTTCCCACGGCATTAAAGAAAGAGCACAAACTAGCATATGTTTAAAAAAAATAAAAATAAACAAGCACCAAGAAAAAATGAACGACAAACACTAGAGGTGTCTTCATGCTTGCTTTGTGCTCCTCTGAAGTGAAGCTCTTAAGTGTTTGTCAGCTGCTACAGGATTTTGTAAGTTTAATGTTTGTAAAAGGTGTTCTGCTTGGGTGAGCAGAAAAGCTCTAATTGCAAAGTGTTGATGTTGTAGTTGTGGAGATGTGCTTGCTAATCTGCTCTGTAATCACCTCCAGGCATTTTATGCCCTGGCCTCAGCTTCTTGGCCTCCAGTTTCTTGTTCCCTTAGTCTGGAAACAAAATGTTTGCCTTCATGGAGCATATTCCAGGCTGTGTGGCTGTTGTGAAGCAGGTGTATCCCAGTCTCTCTTGTTCTTACGCCCTTATTTCTTGCTGTGTGTGGTTTTTTGGGCGGTTTGTTTGCTTGCTTGTACCTAATTCAGTACCGTGTCCACGTTGTGAGTTAGTGTGGTTTGTGTGTGTGAACCTCCTCAGCTAGATTCTTCTGCAAGAGCATCTCTGCGTAGCCTGGTTTTTAGGTTGCAGCTCCTGGGAGTCGGACGGGTAGTTTAGCTAATCCGAGGGCAGTGTAGCACCCCCGTTTGCTTTGATGCAGCATCAGGCACACCGCTGGGATGTCGGCTCTTGTGTCAAGCGTGTCAAGCTCGCAGGGTACTCGCCCAGCTTCAGTGTAGAGACGCAGCGTTGCTGGAATCGGCAAGTTCTCTCTGGTTGCGGTTACGCTTTGTGGCAACCAGGTGACACAGGAGAGGGACTTTAACTTCTATTATTCGACAACAAGATAGTGTCAGAGCAGCTGGTTTACTCTTAAAACTTCTGAGAGGCTGTACCCTGTGTTATGTGAATGCAATGCGGGGAGCATGGGGATCCTCAGAGCACCTCTCCCCTTCCGCACGGGGTGGCGGAGGAAATCTTTAGAGGAGGAAAGATGAAGTATAAAGAAGCTCTAAAATTTCCCTGAAAGCTGCGTACCAAAAAAAGACAAAAGGTTTAGACACCGATACTGTGAAACCAGAGGAACTGCCTCCCTGTTAGCTTTGGTGGCCTTATCTTCTGTTGTACGCTTTGGTATTTTTTTGTTTGGCACTAATCCTGATCCAAGGCATTCTTACAGGAAGAGAACACAGCTTCCCTTGGGTGAAGGAACTTACCTAATTGCGCAGGAATGGTTTCATTAGTGAAGTTTGTCTCTTGGAGCCAACGCTGTGGGTTTGCATGACAGTTCAGGTTTCTCTTTTCCTTACAATCCTCCTCTAATGCTTGCAGGCACCGTCAGCACCGCTTAAGTATCTATATTTTAGAGTAGTAAAGTTCTGAGCTGTTTTAACCTGCTTAGGCTTTTATTTTGGAGTTTATAGTGATCTCATTCTATAAGTTTTTCAGAAAATCAGCCTGTTGGTGGCTCTTGTTTCTACTCTTACTCAATTTCCTACCAATTATCCTAAACAGTCACTTAAAGTAGCAATTGTCCCTTGGGTCAAGCGTCAGGCTGCTCATTTTGCATTCTGAAATCAGTCCTGTGTTTACCTTGAAGATAGGAATTTTTTCTGTATTCATCGACAGGACTTTTTAAATGATAGATGACTGGAGTAAACCATTTCTAGCTCTTCCCGAAATCTGGATGAATACCACAGAGACACATACTTAATGCAAGAAATTTGCTTTTGCGTGCGGTAGTGGGTAAAATGGCAGTGGTGGAATTTTCTTCCTCGTCGCTCCATTAGCTTTTCTTTTTTTTTAACCTATTGTTTCTTAGGGTTACGTAGAGCATTATATTCCAGTACAGCATTTAAGTGGGTTGGATGCAAGTAATTTGTATTTTTAAATAAAGCTTTGAAAAGTGATTTGGCTTGTCTTCAAGATGAATTGCATCTCCAGTTGCAGAAAAGACCCCGTCTAGTGTTAGTGTTGAAATGTTGCCAGTGCGGAGCAGATTTCAAGGATTAGCTTGTATTTATATGCCTAAACTATTTTTTTGTCTACGTTTGACAATGCAAATCAAAGGGGGGGAGAATCAAATGCCAATTTAACACTCTCATTAGAATATTTATCTCTGTATTTTCTTATAAATACTTGAAATATCTTAGTTTGTAGGCAGATGGTATTATAATGCAAATAGTTGTTGAAGAGTCATCAAGGAACTTGTCAGTCACTGTTTCCATAAGGTTCCTTACCTGGAGTTCTTCCTGTCTCAAACTCTTGCTTTGAGACTGAAACTATGATCTTCTGACCTCCTCTTTGTCATCCCCCGTCAAAATCCCCTTCAGCTCTTCCCACGCCTCCTGTGTCCCCTTCTCAGGTTGATGAAAGGAAAATACAACTGTTCAGAGTCTGCCTTGGAAAGTGTAGGCTGCAGGAGGTAACGAGCTAATTGTCTGACATTCATGGCTTTGATCTGTTAATGAGATTTTATGGATCATCATTGCTTTGGAATAGATTTTGAAAGTCCTGGCAATTGGCCGCTGCCTCCCATCGGTATTTTGGTGTGTTGTACAGTGTTACTGGGCTGCCCTTCGGCTTGAGGAAGGACTAAAATAAACCTTTACATGGTGGATGAAAAGCGAACGGGGATTGTGCCTGTCTGTGTCAGAGCTAAATCTGCTCTTGTGCCTTTTTCCATTACATGGCAACACACAAATATCTGTGTGTGTCTTGAGATCTTTCCCTATAGAAAGTGTAGCACCCTTTCTCTGTTGCTGGAAGTTATGAGAGACACAGAGACTTATTGTTTGTACGTGGTGTGTGCGTGTCATTCATGGAAACTTCAAAGCTGCTCTGGGTGACCCCGAGAGCGTTTAACGTCAGTAACTCGCTGGCTTCCTCCGCTCCGCTCGCTCGGGGAGGGAGCGGTGACTCTCTTGGCATTCACCAAGATGCTTTTCGTGCATGGGAAGCGCCGAGTCCCATCCTGTCGGGTTTGTCTCGGCAGGTCCTGTGGGTGCTTTTGGCGCGTCTGCCCCGTCCTTCCAGGCTGCGATCCCTGTTGGGAATCCCGCCGGAGCCACACGCTCCTGCCGCCCAGAGGAAGCCAGCAAGGCTGGTCTTGGTGCTCAAGGCATTCCCAAGTGGTGCACCTGACTTCATTTTAATATTAACTAGACCCGTCTTAAGAGTTCCTTGCCAAAAAGGCAGGACTTGATCCAGGAGTTCATGGGGAGAAAAGAATTGGGTCAGCTGGAATTTGAAATGTGCCTGGACAGTGCCACACGGGCTGGCACCGTCTCGGTCACACGAGGACGAGGTTGATCGGTGCTGCGTGCCCCGACCTCTTCATCATCTTCACTTCAGCGCAGCATGACGATGTGGGCAAGTCTGAACCCAGTTATTGTCCCTTTATTTTCTCCTTATAAGTTCCTGATGACGACATACTGTAAATAAAGCCATTTGCAAAGATACAAGTCTTAATGCACAGACAACGTCCAGTATAAATTTGATAATAGCCAGACTTGCTTAACATCCTGCAGTTGCAGAATACTAAATGACAGGCATGGGGCTTTTGAAAATTGTTTCAATTAAAAGATTTGAATTTTAAATCTTACTTTTGACATTCTGAATTATACAGGCTGTTAACTTCTCCTGTTGATTATACTGAAGGAGAAGAGTTATCTTAAAAACAGTGTAAAGCCACAAAACCTGACACCTTTCGAACAGGCACAGAAGCAACTGTTTCCTTATGCTTTTTAGAAATAATACTGGGCTGACGTGGGCATTCTGGTTTCAACTTGAGGGGGCTTTACTGACATATCCTGCACTGTTGTTGGCTGTAACAAGCAAGAGGAAAAATGATTTTATAATAGGTGCACGCTAGAGAGTGAGCTGTGACCGGACATCGGTTGTTTTGCAACTCCTTGTGAAAAGGCAGAGCTCTAATAGGGGAATGGGGAGACTATTTTTGCTTGCTTTTTTTTTTTAATGTTCTTTTTCAGTCTTTGGAAAAATAAATAAAAGTTTAAAAAACCGTTTCAGAGGCTGTGAGTATCTCTGCATTGTTGCTGTGAGACCTGGACTGGCATAACTTATTTTGACAGTTTTCCAGAGCGATTAGCCTGTCTGGCCCCTTCCTGTATTCCTGGGACTTGGAGGGAATCTCTGGGAGCCTTTGACTCCTGCCTCATTGCTAACGCTTGGTTTTCTTTCTCCCAGCTCCCAGGATGTCCACAGATGGTGGCTTCGGCACAGCTAGCAACAGCGATGCGCAGCAAAGCCTCCAGTCCTTCTGGCCGCGGGTCATGGAGGAGATACGCAACCTCACAGTGGTGAGTGTCCTCATCGGCTCCGGTATTGCTGAAGAACTGACAGTGAGAAGTGCCTGGTAATATCTGGTAGCAAGATAAACCTCAGCTTGGATGTATTCCTGCTGCTTACGGGGTCTGCTAGAGCTGGCTATTTACACGCTACAAGGCAGATAAATAATCATTCGGCCAGGCTTTTGACTATTGGCTACAACTGCCAAAACTCGAGATACAAATTGAAAGCAGCTGATTCATAACATAATGAGATGTAACAGTCGTGCCTTCAGCTCTTTCTGGACTAACCAATAAGACAAAGTTGATGCAAAGGTTCTTTTAACAGGCTAAATGATGACCGTGGCTGCTTTCTAGAGAACTGCAGGGGAATTATCTTCTGTTTGGGAGGAGGAGGGAAGTGATTTTAAAACAGCTACAGGTATAAGCGTAGCTGCCATATGCTGCTTTAGCTAACAGAAGGTTGAGGGATTTGAAAATATACCTCACATTTTACTACATGGGCTGTTTAACTACTGTTCAAATTCTGTAACGCAAAATGTGTGACCAGCATGTGAGGGAACCCTTATGCCCACCAAAGGACAGGCCCCATCAGCACACCCTGGGAGATGTTGCTGTTCAAAATACGACTTGGTCTTTTTCCCCCTTCAAACACCTGGCTGTTGACAGTCAGTTACAATTTTGTGAATGAATTTTTGGGTTTAGACTTTTGTATAGACCTGTTATGCCCTCGCAGAACCATCTCCTTTGACAAGCCTGAAATTTTGAAAAACACTTGAATGCCAAGTGCATTGTTATCATATGCTTTATTAATTTAAAGACATTTGATTAAAGAAAATCCTGTATAGGCTGAGAATAAGAATTGGACTAAGAAGCTTCTTTTTTTTTATTTCCATCCCCAAAAGAGATGTGCCTGAGAATAAGGGCATATAATAAAAATGACTTTTCAAGAGAGATTGATAGATTACGGTGATACAGTGGTCCTGAAAGCACACTCCTGTGCTTTTAATGGAACTGAAAACAAAAGGACTCCAGTCGAAGACGCGCTGTTCAGAGTGAAAACCCCAATCCACTAGTCTGAAGATAAGCTGCTTTTTTCAGCCTGTGTGCAGATAGTTGATTAAAGAAACAGATGTAGAAATTTGTATGCATAACCAGAATTAATTACTTTCCTCTTTCAGCGCAGTGAATTCTTGTGTTCAAGAGCTGTAGTTTGTCTTCATCTCCACATGAAAGGGGTTTATTATGCAGCTTATCAAGTACGGGCAGCTTAATTTTTAACTGTCGTATGAATCTATTTATTGCGTTGCTAGCTAGTAAGTCATTGAAAATTTAACTGAGGACAGTGAAGGGGAGTTGGAAAGGAAAAGGGATAACTGCAAAACATTCCTACGCAGTTGTCCCCTGCGTAATCAAATCCTGAAATTTATTGTGCGTCTTATTGAAAGTGCTCCCATGGACGTGGACGTAAGTAAACCTAAAGCTCATCTGCATGTACTGCGTAGCGGAGGTCGGAGCAGCTGTTTGGTGGAAAGCCTGCTTTGGTTGCCTGCTTTTCAGGGCTGTCTCTGCCCGGTTTTGTGCATTTGCCATGTGCCACTAGTAGCTAAAATTCAGGGGAAAAAACAAGGGAGCTGCTTTAGAAGAGCAAACCAGAGCTGCCCGTTCTCTGCCCGATACAACGAAGGACTGTAGCCTAGTCTTGGAGAAATAGGAAACAGGACTAGGCTGAAACTAGCATTTCAGCTCCACGATGAGTTAGAAGAGGCCTGTGAAAATATTGAGACCTAATTTGGAAAAAAGAAAAGATGAAGAATTGGTGTCTAAAGTCTGTTCTGCTGGGTGGTAGCCAGTAGTGGTCATGCTTCCCTTCACCATGGTACTTGCGTATTAATTTTGATTTATGTGACGTTTGCCTGTCTGCCTTAAAGGAATAAAGGAGCTTCATTTTTTTTCTAACTTCCACTGTCTCTCTTCTCTAAAGATTTTAATAGCTTTGTACCTATGCATGTCTGCTTGCAGTTCTGCTGTTCATAGAAGTTAATACCCTTAAGCCTGTTAAGACTTTCACAGGTTAGAAGTTTTGTCCTTATCTTTTTTGGAGGCTTGCTCAAAGCTCACGAGGCTCTTTAAAAAAGAAAGAGCTTTTTTTAAAAAATAAAAAAACAGCCAAAAAAAACCCTCTAAAAAAACCTTTGGGATATTTTTCCATGCCCTAGCAACCCCTTAACTTGTTTATGTGGCGGTTACTGGTTGAAAATGCCACCCTGAGCGCGTTGTGTGTTCAAGCACAGGTCCCAGCCCCGACTGCCCTCTTCTCTCATTGCCCAAAATCCTTCCAAAATACCACCTTCACCAGCGGGATGCAACAACCCTCGGCTCTTCTTGCAAGGACACCCCCACTCCCCAAATTCGTTCTGATTTGCAGCATATTACTGGGAGCACCAGGAACTCCACGTCACATTTCTCTCCAGAATGAGGGCACAGAATGCTTTTTTAATATATATGCATCTAAAATAATGTCTGTAAGTATACATAAATTTTTTTATATATAAATTAAATAAAACCCCCCCTGGTGGAGTGCTGGCTGGACCACGCACAACCTCCATGTTTTGCTTCAATAGAAGACAGCGTTTTCAGCACTTTTTCCCTCTTTTGTTTCACTAACATGTCTTGCAGTGCTTTCTTCCCTAGAGAAATGAGTTTTCTTTTATTTTGTATGACATTTTTGTTAAGAAGGGAAGACAATTTTTTTTGGAAGCCCTTTGTGGGTAGGGATTCTGCATTCCTGACGCAATGGTACGTAGCTTCAGCCTTTCTCCCTTTTTAAGAGGCTCCTGGTCGCAATGAGCTGTGGGTTATTTTTTATTTATTTATTTATTCCTCTTTATATCTTCAGAGAAGGGAGAGCACTGTTTGTAGTGAAGTTCAGCAGTTTCCCTAACCCCAAGAGCTCTGTGCAGAGAGGATCTCCAAGGGACACGCTGGTGCGTCCTCTCGTGCAGATTTTAGCGAAGTGGTGTCTGTGCTGCTCTCGCTGGGCTCACGGGAACAGCTGAGCAGAGCAGGGTGAGTCAGTGCGATGACAGCGCTCACTCTCATCTCTCCTAAATCATCATTACACCATTCTGAGTCAGCGGTTCTCTTTGCTGGAGAACAGTGAGAAATCCATCTGAAAACAGGAATAGGCGAGATTATTTTTTTTTTTTTTGAACAAGATTCTTGCAAGGTTTTTAACACCAAAATTGGTATTGGGCAACAGGGAAGTACAAATAAAGCAAAGAAGGTTTCATCCTGTCGCCCCACATAGCTCTTGTTTGCCTTCATTTTCTCTTGTGACTTTTTGTAAATTCCAATGGTTTCTGGGTCCGGAGACACCTAATTGAATTAGTTGCTTCAAATATAAATAGATGCAGAAATGTGTAACATTAGAAACATTCTGTTCTGCAGAATGACTTCAACTTTGAGGTGAAACAGTAGATACAAGTGTCTGACAGAATATTTAAGTAGAATTATATCAGTATAAAATACAGAAAAGCAGATGAGAATTCTCTGGCCTGGGGAGAAGCTGCCATACCTCAAAGAAAATAAGTTACAAATCTAATTTTAGCCACTTCAGTCATAGACAATACAGACTTATTTTAACATTTTGTGTCTTACCTTTGTTTTCAGTTCAGTATCAGTAAAGAGTCTCTCAAATGTGAATCTCTCTGCAGAAAGACTTCAGAGTTCAAGAACTCCCTCTGGCTCGTATTAAGAAGATAATGAAACTAGATGAAGATGTGAAGGTACACTCGTGGGTTTTTTCTTAAGTATTTATGATCCTTTTGGTGGATAATTTAGCTACATTTCCTTCCAATTCATTACTTCTTATTATCATGATTTATTACTATTCTTAAAGCACGTTCTAACAGTTGCCTTGAATGCAATGTTAGCTGGCCTTTTATAATTAAACTGAGCTGGGAAAGCAAAATCATTTGGGATCTTTGCTGAAGACTTTAGCAGATTTGCTTTCTTCTAGCAAATGCTAGTCTACTGTATAATTCTGGGTATTTCCAGTTTTTCCTAGTGCTTAACTGTCTTTTCACCCATTTCCTCCTTGTTTCTCTCGACTCTCCCTTTCACAAAGCTATGGAGTGTTTAGTACGACAAGTGATATCGCTTAAATGCTATGCTAGGCATTTAAGTTTTATGGAAAAATAAGCAATAATTTAGGTGGATAACACGGGTTTGATACCAGTATTTGAGCTGAACCCTTGACGTGTGACTGGTGACGATAACACATGAATTGACTGATGAAAACTTACTGACATAAAAGGATGGAGAAAGGAATCGCCCGCAGCGTTTGACTCTTGCGCTGCTCCAGTCCTCCCTGGTTTTTAACTTGGGAAACCGTCAGACACTTAACTCCTAAGAGAGAAGAGAATGATTTGCACTTTCTTCTTGTTTTTCTCAATGTGATACCATCCTCCTGTTAGGACAACCTTTAACATTTCAATGAGATCCTGAAAAAGGTGCGTGTTGTCTTCCTGTACAAGGGAGCTATTCATTCAGCCTGGAAAGGGAAGGAGCCCAGGCCTCTGAGGTCCCAGTTCAATGTCTGAACCAAATGAGTGTCAAATTTTTGATGATGGAGGGGAAGATGAGATTTTTATGGCGAGGCTGAGGGGGGCGGGGGGACGGGGGTTAAGTCGCTGGCCTGCCTGAAACATTATTTAACAAGAAAGCTGTACTAGGGAGTAAGCATTAATGCCAAGCCAACTAATAATGAAACTGCTTAATTTGAATAAAACTTGAGCTAGATACTTCTTAAGGAAAAGGAATTTGGTGAGACAGTCTTCACTCAGACCTTCAAACCTCTTTTGCAATTTCAGCATTCATTTCAAGTGATCGCAATGTTACAACTATAACGTAAGGGCCAGGTTTTAAAATGAGCCCTCAACCTGTGCTCTTCAGTTTCTGAATCATTTATGTACATGCCGAGACACTGCCAGGAGAAGCTGCTGGTTGACTCACTCTAGGTGAACATGCACCGATGCCGTTTGCTGCCCTGCCGTGATCCAGCACAATGTGGAGTTGATGTCTGACTAGTCATGGAGGAAACAGACTTTTGAGACAAATTTTAGATGCCCAGGACTCTTAACACTGCGTTTAACTTGAGGCTGGTAACTCTTTGGACTGTCAGACCCATAGATATTCTGATGTGGAAATTTCCCCAACTTCACCATTAAACAATGCAACCATTCAGATTTGACTAACATGATAAAAGTTACTCTGACTACCACTTCGCAGTATTAGAACACTCATGGTAAACTTAAAAAAAAATAATGTAAATTTAATTGCAGATGATTAGTGCAGAAGCTCCCGTGTTGTTCGCCAAGGCAGCTCAGATATTCATAACAGAATTGACTTTGCGAGCGTGGATACACACAGAAGATAACAAGCGGAGGACTCTGCAGGTAATGGAGCCTTCAGCTGCTTCACAAACTTGTTTCCAACTCTCTGTTTCCATAATACGAGGCATGTTTTGTAGACAGTAACTTTAGTACCTGTGTTTATTGCTACAAACCTGTGTACAAAGCACAGTGTAACTGTGTGACTGAAATGCTTTTTTCTTCTATTTGTTTTCAAAAAAAGCCCCAACAATAACAACCCCAAAACCTAAAGCTGCAGCTGTCAGCTAATTGTGACCTGCTGTAAGGATTTAAGATAGCTCTGGCTATTGAACTTCTAGCTGATTTGTTTTTCAGTAGTAGTTGTAACGTAAGGCTTGTAGATGTTCGTTTGTGTCCGTAAATGTGTAGAGATGAAAACACAAATACCCTCCCCCAGAATAAATTACTGTTTTGTCTGGATTGGAGGCTCTCAATAATAGTAACCTCTTTAGTGGTTCAAGAATAAACTGTAACTCTTCAGGGTCTTTTTATGCAGGGGATGGACAGGGAAGCGTTCACTTTTAGTCCTACGTGTTGACCACAACTGCTTGAAACTATAATAAGATCAGTTCAGGCCCTTGGATCAGAGGTGAGAGATTGAGATATTTAGGACCGTGTCGGCTCTCCTGTACCCTGGCGCAGAGATTGCTGTCGTGGCAAGGAGACATGTCTGATTTTAGTCCAAAGCTATCGAATGGGCATCCAGCCACTCGCTAAACTGGGCTAATGCCACTTGCTTAACCCAGGTTTTAATTCAGTTACCATGGGGAGGATATATCTGATACACATTCCGTGAACAAGGTGCTTTGTAAGCACAAGTGCTGACTCAGGCATGTCCTGTTAACAGTTTTCAAGCTTTGATGGATCCGTTTATTTCAGAATAGTACTCAGATCCTGCTCCTGAGGTATAAGACCTTGAATTGACTCCGGTTTTATTTCTGCCTGCCTTGCCTTCCACAGCAGCTGCCATCCCGGCACAGCTGCTCTCCGCATGGACAGTGCAGCTGGAGAAATGCACTCTCTGCTTATCAAGTATTTGGGAAGACAATTTTTAGTGGAGAGGTCTGAGTTATGGAAGTCTATTCCTGAGGAAATTGGATTGAACCCAATCCTCACCGTGGAGGATGAAATACGAGATACATCTGTTCAGTAAAAGTTTTCTTCCTGGTGAAGATACTTTTATAATATATGCTGCCTGCAGAACAATAGAAATGTCTCTCTTGTGCTTTCTGCGTGATCATTGTTTGGCAATTAAATGCCAAGACAGTATAAGGTTTAGAAATGTCAACTAGCCTGAAATGAGAGGATTGATAGTCTTTTAAATGTTACCTACTCATTAGGCAGCGTAGGCATCTTTGTCTCAAATCTTGTTCATATATATGCTTTACAAATTTATCTTCAGCTAATGAGAATAGGATTTTTAATAGCTTCTTGAATTAGCCCTACTTTTCAAGATGGCTTGCAAGCATTTTAAAATGACAGAGTACATTTTCTTTTCTTTTTTTTTAAGAAATTCAGCTTTTTTATCTTGGGGGTTGTTTCAAATCTTAAGCAAATACATGTAAGTGATGACTTAATGCTGGGTAACTCTTTATTCAGGTCTTTAATACTTTGACCTAATGCTATTCCTTGCATTTCGTTTTTAGGCAAGGTATAAAAGTAAAGTTATAAGCCGTTCTGAGAAGATACTTACCTTGCCAGTTTTTCACAGAAGCTCCTTGGCTCTTGCACATCCTTTTTCTGATACATGTTTGGCCAGTTTGCTGAGTATATGTTTTAATCTTCATGCTTTCTTTTAACCATTTTGCCCTTCCACATGCTGAAGCTTGTTCTCTCAACATCTCTTGGGATTCCCCTGCCTGAATAAGATCCTGTGATACTTTATTTCTTTTTTTTTTTTAATCCCATCCCCAACTCATAGATTCTGCATATGTTGCTACTAATACATGGAGCAGTCATCCTGGTCTTTCCACAAAGCTTCTTTTCAGGTATCTTTGGGATGTTAAAATTATTTTTTAGAAGAATTCCCAGGTTTTTTTAATGTGCTAAAAGGCTTATGGTGGTTGTCATTGTAGTGAATTCCAGCAGTACTGTTGTGGAGAGCCTGATCAGGCCTGGTGGGTGAGTAGATGACTGTAAAAGCCCAGGTTTGCCAAGGACTTATTGCACGTCGTGGAGGCCTCGCTCAGCACGAGACAGGGCTGTGATACCGAGACACAAGCTTGAGCACCTGGGCTGGAGAAGACACTCTCACTTGACTCAGTTAAAAAGCTCCAACTTCATTTATCCAGTGACAAAACAGACTTCTAAAGCTGAAGAACGGTTTTCTCTTTTTGTTGTTATAGAGGAATGACATTGCCATGGCAATTACAAAGTTTGATCAGTTTGACTTTCTTATCGATATCGTTCCAAGAGATGAACTGAAGCCTCCAAAGCGGCAGGTGAGACATAAAAATGATTGCTGTGTGTTCTGTCCTTTCCTTGGTGTGATTGCCATCTCTAGTCAAGAGCTGATAAAGCAATACAGAATCAGAGTTAAACATGAGGTTTGTGCCTCTCTTTTATGTGTTTATTTATAGGAGTTTTCAGGTTCTTAATTTTTTTTTTTGTAATGGAAATAGAGCTTGAATGGAGATTTACAGAAGTCTGCCTTGGGGATTTACTCACGTGACAAAAACTACTAAATAGCTCTGATACCAAATATTGCCAGTGTTAAAAATTTAACTTTAAAAAAATGTGCTGAGTCTGCATCCTTTGATTTGTAAAGGGAGAAACAGGCTTCTTTGCTTAAAGTGCCACCTCCTGCTCCTTTGGGGCAGCCACTGCTACTGTAAACATCCTTGACTGGAAGCTGTAAGGTGTTAGAAGGAGCTTTCAGTCGGATGTTTACAGCAGCAGGCTGCCGCGGTCATCCGAGCACAAGATCTTTGAAACCTAACAAGTTTGTGTCTTACAAAGCACTTGTTCCCCTCCATGTTTGAGACAGTGCTGAAAATGCAGTGAGGTGAGGTTGAAGCTCAGTCTTGCTGCTTCAAATGCACGAAGGAAAAGATCCAGCTCCTGGTAGACTAGTTTATCTCCTTCACCTGAAAGTTTGGTGTTTTGCTGCTAGAAGTTCCCCAGTTCAGTAATTGCTCATCTCTCTTCGTTACAAGCTGCCCGGTAGATAAAATGGCCAGGCCATCTCTTCTAGGGAACAGCTCCCCTCGGACGGTGCCACACCTTGTTCAGCAGCTCCTGGAATCATTGCCCAGGACTCAGCTGGAGGGGTTTTTTCTGAACAGTAAATTCAAAAAAATGTTATAACAATTTATAACAATTCCTTCACCTGTTTTCTGATACTTTTGAAGGTCAGCGGTGTGTTAGCCTTTGAAAAAATCCAAGGTGGTCCTTAAAACAGCTTCTCTAGTGAGTGCTACTGGAGAGGCTGGCATACTGTAAAACATCTTTCTGGCAAGTGTTTTACTTGGAAGTTTTTTCTTTGACGTGTCTTTTTTTTATTCCAATATAAATCTGGATAACATGCAAAAAGATACCCACTCTGAGAGTAGAGACCAGCAGTTCCACTGTGGACCTGGATTTTGGAAGTTGCTATTTTACTTCTTGTCTTGAAGTCCTCGTGGTGCTACTGAAGTGATGGCCAAAGGGAGGAAATACACGCTTCATCCTCTGTGATGGTGTCCTGAGTTGAGTTTAACCTCTCATTCTGATTTCCAGAAGCAGCATGTGTTTCTAGTAAATGAGGAAAATACCTTTCCATGTCACAATATGTGCAGGAGGCTCCATCCAACTGCTGCGGTCAGCTATGGTTAAAATTAGCATCCCAAGGCTTCGTTACAGGTGCACTGGGAACTCTGTGTCGTGTACACGTGGTGAGCGTGGTGCAGCTCCCTCCAGCCCTTCCCTGAGTTCCCTGCTTTATCCCTGCAGCAGTGCAGCAGAGGTGATTTATCCAAAGATCATTAGTTCGGTATTAAATAAAAAGACGAAGCAGCAGCCTGCACAGCCGCTCTCGGTGCTTTGCTTAACTCGGGGAAAGAAGACCCACATTTCAGTTCGTGCAGCTCGATAAGCTGAAACGAGTTGGCTGCAGCCTGAAGTAAGACGGGTTAATTCTGGCATTGCAAATTCAATTGGTCTTCTTTTAGGTGCCTCATTCCATTACTCTACTTTGTCGTGCTGTTTTTAAGAGAACTCCACGTTTGGGAGGGAGAGCATTGCCCATACCTTTCCCTTGCTGGAGCCTTTTGATTCACATCGGAATGTGCTGGTGACAGAGCATGCAAGTTCTATAATCAAAGAAATGCCTGAAGGATTTTCAAGGTGTGTTACATGCAGATAGGTTGCTAGGTTAACGTGTCCTGATGACACGTCACACCAGAGCTGTGTCTCTTGGGTTGCACAGCATCAACAGTGAAACCCTGTTGGGTTTTGGGTTGAAACAGGCTTTAGAGATCTGTCACTCACCGATCAGCTCGCTGCCTGTGAACACTGTTGAATCACTGGAAATACTTCTTGTGGCAAGAGAAGTTTAATGGAGAAACAGCTGCCAGATAAGAACGTAGGTTAGGACTTTGCAGTGGAAAATACTCTTTTGATTCAACAGTGTTGAAAAGTGGCTGCCTGTAGGCTGACAGCCTGCGCTTTTTGGCTGGGGGTACAATCTGTATTTTATCACTACCACAGCAAAGACTGTTTGACAAGTTAGTGTTGGTTACGTGGAAGAGCTGGGAATGAAACCATGGCTGTTACGTTGCTCTGGTAACTAGAGCTAGGGCTTGGAAATAAAATGTTTCAAATGATGTGATATAACCTAGTTCAAGCAGATCTGGATTTAAAGCCATTTTTGCCTGTAGAACAACTTAACCTGGAGTAGGTACCTACAGAAGTACTCGGTTGCCTCGTTGTTTCAGGATTCAGCTAGGAGTTGAGGATTGGAGCGCTCTGGAAATCACATACCTAAGGACTGGGCTTTACAGAAACAGCCCCAGCTCTTCTGTGCACGCGGTTTTATGGTAAACTGGAGACGTGCCCTGTTGAATAATATATATTTTTAATTTGTTATTAATCCCTCCCCCAAAGGATTTGATTAAGCGAGTAGGAATAATCAACGAGCTACCATACGTAGGAAGTATTGCAAGCGTTTGATTGCGGTGGTTTGCAGTACCGTGGGAGAGTGCTCTCGTTTGCTCTGAGAGCCAGGCTTAGAAGTTGCCTCTCGATTACAGCCAACTGTGAGCAGCTTAATCTTTGGGGGGTCATTTTCTGGTAGGCTACTGAGAAACCTCCAAGCAGGAAGTCTTTTCTGTAGTTGCTGTCCCTCTGAGAGACCAGGATCTAAGTGAAGGGGCTCTTTTACTCAAGCCTGATGCCCATGTAGACAACATACATTGATCTTCTGTAATGTGAATTGTTCTTTTCCTCCCCAGTTGGATATACTGAAGGTAATCTGTGAGCAAGCCTCGTTTAACGCAGGGGAGTCGAGCAGGCTTGTGTAAGCAGGAATCTACCATGTTGTAGCACGTGTAAACATCCTACACTCTCAGCTGTGAACTCGAGGTGGCTGGGAGAGGATTGTTTACGCCTTCTGCCATGGAGTGAACGTCTGGTGAGCTGCGTCTTCCCTGAGGTGCAAGGTCTGATGCTCCTCTGGGGAGCTTAGGAGTTTTGATTCTTGAATGTTAACAGCTTGCCACTTAACAGAATCTCTGAAAATCTACTTGCCTAAAATATCGTTAATCATAAGGGGCTTTTCTCTCCTAAAGACATGCTTAGGTAAAACAAACCAGCAGTATTAGAGCCTGTGCTTCTGACAGTGAGCTAGAGCAGAGCCTTTTGTTTCTTCACACTGGTGAGATATTCCTGCTACCAGCAGAATCAGGCTGTGAAGCCACGGTACAAGATGAAATTGTTATCATTCTGGAAAAGCTGGATTTAAATAAATAAATAAAGGCACAAAAGTATACATCAAGTCCATGACTTTTATTCCCAGGGGTTTAACATCAGAGCTAGACTGAGATTTGTGTTGGGCACGTAGGCCCGGAAGGGGGTTTTGTTGACAGATGAGCCTTTGTGAGTCTTCCCGGTGTATTTGCAATTCGCTCTGTGTTAAGATAACAGGCGATGATGGAATTCACTGATGAGGAGTTGCGTGGATTTCAGCTATGGTAATTTCACTCATTTGCTTCTCGTAATGAAATTGGTGACTACATTATTATACATAGGGTATTAGAAATGGTTTTGATTTCCATGTAGCTGAATAAATGAGGAAACCCATTTTGATTTATCATTTCAGATTTACTTAATTAAACTGTTACGAATGAGGTATTAAAGATACTTTCCCATGGAGCATGCTTATGGGGGGGATGTTTCAGCAGGGGGGGGGGGGCAGGGGTTTGGATATTGATCTGTTCCCTCCCCGTTTACCTGTTTTTTACCTGTGCTGCAGGAAGAGGTGCGCCAGGCTGTCACCCCAGCTGAGCCCGTACAGTATTATTTCACACTGGCTCAGCAGCCTGCGGCCGTGCAGGTTCAGGGGCAGCAGCAAGGCCAGCAGACCACCACGTCCACAACCACGATCCAGCCAGGCCAGATCATCATCGCCCAGCCTCAGCAAGGGCAGGTGAGCCGTGAGCAGCGTGCGGGGGCTTCGCAGGTCAGCGGAGCCGGGGAGACCATCGACTCGCCCGTGTGTGATGCACTGCAGTGTCCTGTTCTCACTGCTCGGGACAGTCACTACAGAAATATGTTTTCTGGTCGCGACGGAGTATAACTGTAGTAACAGGGGTCATCTAGGTCCTGGGTTCCCTTTGCGGTGATTTAAACATCAGTGTGGGTGTAGGAATCTGTCTGTCTGTTCCAGTGTTTGTATGCGCTGGCTGTGCCGCTGTGTTCAGCCCTTGCTCGGGCCTTACCCCTGTTCTGCCTGCAGAGCACCCCGGTGACGATGCAGGTTGGAGAAGGCCAACAGGTCCAGATAGTGCAGACACAGCCACAAGGACAGACCCAGCAGGCTCAGAGCGGCACTGGGCAGACCATGCAAGTCATGCAGCAGATCATCACCAATACGGGAGAAATCCAGCAAATACCGGTAAGGCTTTGCCAGCAGCCATGTGTAGCAGCCTTGTGAGCAAACTGTCTGCTGGTGTTCTGGCATGAGACTCTATATATCTATGCTTTTTTAACTGTAAGAGGAAGTTTGGATTGAGTGGTGTGTCTCCTGCACTTAGAGAGGAAAACTAACCCCGTGTGACATGAAGGGGGAAATAAATCTAACCCATCCAGTGTAGACTCATTGCCCACCCCCAGCACTTTCCCCTGAGTGAAGTAGTTACAATTAGGAAGCAATAAATAAAACATTTCCTGGATAAACTTTAGTTCTTTACTACAGCATGGTTTCAATAAAGCACAATTAACTTCTTTTGCCTTTACTTGGTTCTGCCTCTGCAATCTGAAGTCATGACCTGGCAGACTGAGTGGGAAAGGTGCCATCTGTGAGTTATTAATAAACTTTTATGTTAGAAGAAATATTTCTACAAAATACTTTGAGCTGGTAGGAGGAATGGCTTTGCAGAACCAAAAAATATCTCCTCGCTTTCACATCAACATAGACCTGCCGTGACCTTAAGAATGGGGTTTTGAGTACCCAGCATCAGCAGTAACAGTCTGGCATCTGTCCTAGATAAACACGTGGGTGAAAAAAAATGTCACGTTTTTCCCCCCTCTCTGTAACTTATAAGCACAACAAAGCTGGGTCTTTTGGTTCCCATCTGGAAAATTTCACACCTCTTAAAGAAAAAAAAAAAATCTATCCAGTTCTGTGTACTTACCCAGCAACCCAAAGGTCAGACCAAGTGACCAAGACAAGCATTTCACTTTGATTTCTGTTATTAAGAAGTGTATCCACAGCTGTGGCCAAACTGATCTTTCACACAAGTTTTGCTTCTCAAGATTTGCTAAGCTTCCCTCTGTGCGTCTGGCAAACTTTCGTGCTTTGACACAGCATCTTGAAAAAGGTTTAGATTGTGGGTGTTGCCAGATTTTTCCAATTCACTTCCAAATTCTTTTCGTCTCTTAAGTCTTCAGCTGATTCCTACTGTTTGGCTTAAGGCGTTGGTCACAACGGAAGTGAATTGCTTGCCAAATAGGGTGGTTTACTCCAAACAATCTTTTTTCTTCTCTGCATTCTCCACTAGCTTTTTTACTTTTTTTTCTTCCTTTCCTTATGAAAGTCTCTCCAAGATACTTGTTCTTCGAAGCATTTTGGAAGGAGATCTCCACCTCCAGCCTCAGTGAACCCGTTACAACAAAACTGAATGTTGCAGCATCCTCCTTCGGTTCAGCAATAAAAGAACAGTTCTGACTTCTTTTCCAGTTGTCTCCAGTGGATGCTGTAGCTCCCTACAAGAAAGGGGCTTGGAGATCTGCTAGAAGAAAGAATTCTTTTCAAAGTAGCTATGAGGGGGCCACAACCTTCTGCAGAAAGTACTGTTCTCTACATAGGTGGATCCTGTTGCAAGTGGCCCCGTGTTTTAGGAGTGTGAGACTGGAGGTTTTTAATCAGTGTCTGGTTTTGCCCAAGCTTACGCTTCTACCTTCCTCTTGCCGGGGAGCACCTAAGAACAGGGAGCTGTGCCTGGTCCTCTGCAGCTTCTGACACTGCAGAGGGTGAGACAGAAACTGCCAAGTGCCAGAGCATGGTGTCTTTTGTCTTTGCGAGCACTTGGGTCTCTAACAATTGTAAGACTGCAAAACAGAGCAATTGAGGAGCAGCGTTTTAATTAAATAGTTGCAATTTGCGCTTCTGTATCTAGCAGAGATACTCTTTTGACTGTAATCAAGAGGATTCTTCTTAATCACGGCGTGTTGCAGGATCACAGTTTGTGCTGACAGAAGCATCTTTCCCCTTGCTCGCTTCCAGCGAGTGAAGTAAAACAGAACGTGGAGCCAGGCACTCGCTGCGAGAGGTTTTCAGTGCCCCAACCTGGAAAGCACTTGCGGTTTGGTTTCAGAATTACAGTCTTTGGTCTCTTCAGTGCTGCTGTCCCTTCTGCTCTCTTTCTACTGTGCTTTTATTTTTCCCTTGAGTTTCCTCTACGTTGATATGGTTAGAGCTCTCTTCTGATAGTTCCTTTCACTCCGGTACCTGTTCAGATTCAGCAAAGAATCTTTCATAACGCAAACACGACAAGTTTGGAACACTCTCATAAAACTGGTAGTGCCTCTGGCGATTGCAGGAGTGTTGAGAGAATCTTACTAATGTTCTCCGCTGGTTTTCCACGTGCTCCTGATACCGTGTGCACTTCTCTCCTGCTGACTCTAGGGCCACGGGTTGCCTGTGGAAAGGTGGCTTTTATTTTTTCTAAAAACTGAGAAAAACCTGGAAGTGTATGTGTCAATTAAACGGTAATCATTTGTTTGTCTGCATTAATTTTGTGTCAGATTTAATCCGTATCTTAGCTAGACCTCAGCGGGCAGGTTCTTTTGGAGCTTACTCTCATTTCTGGAAGAACGCTCTTTCTAAATTGCTTTCATCCATTCGGTTAGTAGTGTAGTTAAAATCTAAGCAGGAAGCCCCCAGTGTGGAAAACATGATCTGCTGGCAGATCTCAGTGCAGAAACAAATCCTTTATTGAAATGTTTATGCTCATGTGGAGTTTATTTGCTCTTGAAATAATATTGGAGCTTTTAGACACAGCTGGTGAAGTCAGCAGCATTTGTGTAAATGCCAAGACCATGTTCTAGGCGCTTGAACCTTTGTCCGTGAGCAGTTTTCAAGTATTTTGTATGTCCTTCTTTCCCCTTTTTAAAAAGGGAAAAAACCCTCAACACATTTTTGGTATATAATTAACCTTAAGACTGTGAATCTAAATGTTCTAAAGTTAAATAACACTAAATGAAAAATTCAACAGCATTATCAATCATACGGTGACCTTCTTATTGCTCCTCGGATGTGTTTTGGGAGTATTAGCTGTTTATATCGCAGAAAATGCAAGATGAGAGTTGAGGTTGCCATGATGACATTGTCTTCATATCCCACACCCCCAAGCATCTAACCTTGCAAGATCAGGGTTGTAGGAAACAAATTTGCATTTAAATGTTATACACAAAGTATTGACACAGAAGGTATTGGCCTTTGCCAGGTGGGTGTTGATGTTGGCAGAGCTGTATTAAAAGCTTCCAGATATTACCTTGCAATATTCCTGGGTTTTGTCATCTCTGCTGTCTTTATGTGAAAATTTCCTATACGTTCTTTTATATTTTTTTGGCAGGATATAATAGGAGTGTCATTATGTGCAGGTAGCTCGTAACAATCATCATCATGTGAAACGATACATCAAAGTAGTAACTTGATTCTCGTAACCAAAAAGAAAAATAAGTGTTCCCAAAGCTCTCTGAAATTTAGCAGTTAATGTGCTTTAGCTACTAACTGACCACTCCCGTTCTGGAGAAAGAAGTAATGTTGTGCTTCCTCAGGGTTTTACTTCAAGAACCTGCAGGAGTTCTGCGGGCTTCACTCTTGCTTTGGCAGGGTCTGTGGTAGTCGCTCATCTAAACTGTTAATCAACTGAAGCTTCCCGGTGTCATCTATTACTCTGGCTTCTGTTGTGGAAACAAGAAGGCAAGTTTGTGTGTTTCAGGTTACACAGTTATCTGTTTAATTTTCTTTCCCTGCCCCCTCCGCTTGTCTCCAGGTTCAGTTGAATGCTGGCCAGCTGCAGTATATCCGCTTAGCCCAACCCGTGTCAGGCACCCAGGTAGTCCAGGGGCAGATCCAGACGCTTGCAACCAATGCACAGCAGGTATGCACCGTAACAGCAGGGCTGACATGAACTGGTAAAGTGTTGTTCCCTAGCTCCTGAAACTGCAAATTCCAGTCGAATTTACCAACTCTTGGGCTAGGATTCCTGCATTTCTTTTCTTCCTGTTCCTTTCATCAGAGTAATAAAGCAAGGAGCAGAGCGGAAGCCTCCTTTACCTGTACGTGAAAGGTGCATGCGTATATGTGTGTGTGTGTGTGTCTCACTGTATAAAGCTCACGCTGCTTCTGAGCTGATTGCAGGTAAAACTTCAGTTCATCAACCTTCTCTTTACTTCTGCTCCTTCTGGCTGGGTGAGGGAGGAGCAGCCGTGCAACCTCTCAGGAAAACTATCGCAGAGGTGAAACATCGAGACCAGCGCTGCTGCCAGCAGGTTGTCTCATGTTCTTGTTGAGGCTGGTCGCTAAGGGATTCTTCTCTGCCTTCAGAGGATAGGAAGGCTGCTGCTTTTCTGTCATCCTGGAGGCCGCGTTCTCCTCGTGAAAGCCAGGGAGGACATGCTTGTGTTTGGTTTGGAACGGCTGAGTCCCGTGTCCTTTGTTCTTGACTCGCGGTTCGCACCAGCATGACTGCGGGCCGGCGGCGTAAGCTGCATCTTACCACGTGGTGGGGTAATGAAGTTTGAAAAGAGTCTAAAAGCTCTTGAAAGGCAGCAGCAGAATGTTGTTAGTGGGGTTCTGACCCTCTCCGAAGTGCTGTCAGTGATCATCCTTCCCTTACCCTTGTAGATAACGCAGACAGAGGTCCAGCAAGGACAGCAGCAGTTCAGCCAGTTCACAGACGGACAGGTAAGGAGTTGGTCGCTGCTACATCCCTTGGAAGTCGAGGGCTTAGAAGGGCTGTCCCAAAACCTGCATCCTCTAGCAAATGGGCTCCTCCCAGTCACACGCTGCTGCTACCGAAGCTTAACCAGGAGCAGGATAAGTGGATGTTGTGCTGCTTTTTTGAACTCGGGTGGATTCTTTGTGTTCTGCTGCGCTCATTCCAAATCAACAGAGTCCCCTGCACTCCGGGTGGGATCCGTTTTAGCCCTGACCGGTTTGGGAATAAAGCTCTTAGCACCCAGCTATTGACTGTTGGGTAGGCGGCCTGAGCTCAATTTGGGCATCAGAATACACAGAATTACTTGGTTACGATTTAGCAGCCAGTGTCTAAGGGTGATTAGTTGTCTGGTTTGGGGACAGATTTTATTGGACCTGAGAGTTTGCTGTTAACGCCACCACTGAGCTGGCAGCGCTGTGCTCGGAGGGAGCCGGGTGTGCCAAGAGCTGACAATCCTTTCTCTCCCCCGCTTCTGTTCTCTGCCAGCAACTTTATCAGATCCAGCAAGTGACCATGCCTGCAGGCCAGGACATCGCCCAGCCCATGTTCATCCAGTCCACCAACCAAACCTCAGACGGCCAAGCCACACAAGTGACAGGGGACTGAGCAGGGACACTGTGGCAAGTCCCCTCTGCGTGGAAGCGAGCACGTACCAGCCTGACCTTTGCCATATCAACCTGGTCTGACAATTCCATCTGCTTCTGTGTATCTGTACTCGATAGGAAGCCTATAGTAGGCTGCAATCTCCGGTGCACTGTACATCTTCCTCTGGTGGGTATGGGAGAATATCCAGCAGACACTGACAAGAAGGCAATATTTTTATTTTTATTTTTAGAAATCGATATTTCAGTGTATTCCACTGCTTGTTCAAACCCATAAAACTGAACGAGAACTAATCAAAAGGAGTTTGAGGCATCTCGTTGAACAACGTGTAAAATGTTTTTATCTAGGAAAATTATTAAAGGGTACTGCATCTGGTTTGTTGTAAGAGCTTTATTCCTGGCATTCTGTTTGTATTTTTCCTCTGAATAGAGCTAGATCCAGACCCCCCGTCTCAGTGGTTTATTAGGGGTGTATGGGGGGAGTGTGTGTTAGATTTTCCTCTCCTGCCTAATTTTTTGGTAAGCCAGAGCATTGGCTGTATGCAGCTTGAGGGCAGGTAGTAGGGGAGGAGTAATTAAAGTGAAAACAAAAAAACCCATTCCTTGTATTCTGACTGTATTTTCTAAGGGCAAAAGCTTCTTTAATTTGGCCTGGTTTCTTCCAGAAACACTAATGGAAATCTGGACAAACCCCAGCCCTGCTGTTAACTGTTGTACCAGCCTCAGTCGATGCATGTAATATAAGCTTCATAAAATGAAATAAATTTCCTTTGTAAGATAATGTGTGTGATTTCTTTGAGATCCAGGGCCCAGTCTCCACCTGCCAAGCAAAGAGTGTCCCGAATCCCTGGAAAATGTCACACCTGAAGTCGTGAAACCAGCAACAGGGTTTAAAGGAGCCCCGAGAGGGGGTTGGACGAGGGCTCGGGTGCCCTGAGGGGTGAGACCGGAGGGCTGGGGGTGCCTGCCAGGGCCAGGGCGGCTCCGTGCAGGATGAATTCACAGCGGGTACTGAGCCTGCACCCCCCCTCCCTGCAGCTCCTGTGTGCAGGGTCCAGCGGAAGCAGCAGGGAGGAGTTTGGAGCAGGTTTGAGCCAACTCCAGAGGTTGGGTTTAACTGAACACGCTGCAGGGATCCCAGCAGCGTTAGGCCAAGTTTAGGTTTTGACTAAAAGCGGGTGTGAATTTGTAAGCGAGAACCTTTGTGCATCCACTGTGGAGCGGTCTGAGACGGTTGGTGCTTTGTCCAGGGGAGACTCGGGGGGCTTTGCGCAGCGCCAGGACCCTGCCAGGACCCCCCCTCAGTGCTGCTGCTGCTTTTTCACTGGCAGAAACACCACGTTTGCCCCCATTTTGTGATGGGGAGAGGCTGGCTGCTCCCAGGCCAGGCATGCACCCCAGGGCCCTCTCACCCAGCTGAGCGGGGTGCGGGGGGTGCAGCACCCTGGTGTGGGTGCCTGGCTTGCCCTGCCCCCATGGGAGCTGCAGGGGAGTTGCTGCTGCTGGGGAAGGAAAACTCCACTTCAGCATTTGGCTGGTGCAAACTTCTAAATCTGGGCCAGGTTGTTCCAGTCAGGCAAGGGAGCTTGCTGCATTACCTGCACCTCCTGGGCTTTCTAAATGTCAATTTTCTTACTTTTTTAAAAAATTTTTCCTATCCTGCAGTGCCAGGGAGCCAGTGGCGCAGTGCAGCAGCATCAGCCCTCGGGTACCGCAGCCTTGTGCGGGCTGAGCCCTGCGGGAGCATCTCCTGGCCACGGGAAAGATGAAGTTGGGGGGCAAAAAATACCTTGTGTGGAAGCTCTGCCCGTGGGACCGGCCACGAGAGGGCACCCGTGGGTGGCTGCTGCTGGAGCGGGGCTGGGAGCCAGGTTGGGTGGTTCGGGGGTCACTTGCCCGGGGGCCAGCGTGCGGGTGGGGGCTCTGGGCCACGCAGCCGGATCCTCTGCGTCCCCCGGGCCAAGCTGCCATCGGTCCCGGCAGCCTGAGCCCTCCCGAGTGATGGGGCCGTGGCCGGGCTGGTGCTTCCCCCCGGCCCCTGCAGCGAGGCCAGAAGGGCTGGGTGGCCTCCCAGGCACCTCTGTTACAAGAAAACATCCTTTTCGCTTGCACCAGGGAGCAGAATCAGTTTGTAAGGACAGAGAGAGACACGTGGCTCCAGGGAAGGGGAGCTGGCGGCCGGAGCAGGCAGCTGCCTTCACCTTATCAGCCCCTGGCAGAGGCAGCGAGCGAGGCTCTGCGGAAGGAAAGCTCTTTACCCGAAGTGGTTGTGTTTGCTTGAAATAGTTTAAATTTGAATGGGAATAAATGGCTTTAAAGGACAGAAAATGGAAGGGAGGCGCTGCTCCTGAGAGCGGTTTCCATCGTCACGATGGTCGCCCGAAGTCTGACCTCATCCAGGAGTGGGGGAATTAACAGACAGTTGATAATGAAGGTGATCATGTTAATATTTAGCTAATAATGGAGATAAGGCTTCATCTGCGCTCCCCGAGGAGTCCCCTAGCTGCCTCAAGCGGGGAAGGTATTTTGAAGAGAGCTGACATCGTTTGTCTGTCACAGGTATTATAAACCTCGGGCCTTAATAAGAGCCAAATCTTCCCTATAAGGTCACGCGCCTTCGTTTGGTTTTCTGAGGAAGCGCGATGCCAAATGGAGCAGCACGGGGCCATGCAGGAGGAAACGCGCGTTCCCTGAGAGGCTGGGCGAGCCGTGGCACCGAGGGGAGGGACGTGGGCCCCTCCGTGGGCGGCTCAGCCGGTGTCACCAGGCACCGGTGTATGAAAGTGGCAGAACCAAACCCATCTCCAGGGACCTGGGGCGGGGGGGGGGGGGGGTGAAAGCTGAGGAGGGAGCTGCGCTTTCCTCCCGAGGAGCAGTTTGAGTTTCCGTTTCTCCTCGGGGGTGTTGATTGCCAGCCGGCTGGACAGGAGCCAGGTGGCCAAGAAGGCCAATGGCATCCTGGCTTGTATCAGCACTAGCGTGGCCAGCAGGGACAGGGAAGGGATCTGACCCCTGTGCTCGGCACTGGTGAGGCTGCCCCTCGGTGAGTGGGTTCAGTTTTGGGCCCCTCACTCCAAAAAGGCCATTGAATGACTCGAGCGTGTCCAGAGAAGGGCAACGGAGCTGGTGCAGGGTCTGGAGCACAGGTCTGATGGGGAGCGGCTGAGGGAACTGGGGGGGTTTAGTCTGGAGAAGAGGAGGCTGAGGGGAGACCTCATGGCCCTCTCCAACTCCCTGAAAGGAGGGTGCAGAGATGGGGGATGAGTCTCTTGAGCCAAGGAACCAGCGGCAGGACAAGAGGGAATGGCCTCAAGCTGCGCCAGGGCAGGGTCAGACTGGCTCTTAGGAAGGATTTCTTTGCAGAAGGGGTTGTTGGGCGTTGGAATGGGCTGCCCAGGGCAGGGGGGGAGTCCCCATCCCTGGAGGGGTTGAAGAGTCGGGTTGACCCAGCGCTGAGGGATCTGGTGGAGTTGGGAACGGTCAGGGTGAGGTTCATGGTTGGGCTGGAGGAGCTTCAAGGGCTTTTCCAACCGAGATGATCCTGGGATTCTGTGAGCTGAGCAAACCCCCGTGTGGGCGAGCGCCGGCCGCTGACACTGGGGAACCGCTGCCGGGTTTGCTGCTGATGGCCACATCCTGCCACTCTTCCAAGGCAAAACTCGTGGTGGTGGTGAAGGTCACGCTGCTGTGGGGACTGGGAGCCCTAAGGGCCACCAAGTGCGAGAGCCACCATGCATGTAGGGAAAGGCACCTGGGTGAAGCTGCCCGCGCTCTGTGTTCACTCCCTGCAGCGAGCACCAGCAAACCGCGTTTCCTCGGGGAGCGGCTGTGGCTCTTCTCCGCTGCCCCCGCTGCGGGACTCGCCTCCATCGAGCAGGGACCTGGTGCCGCTGGAGGGACCCGGTTGTGAACTGTCCTGTGGCTGCCGAGCCAGCGCCGGAGATCCTGGGGGTGCAAAGCTCTCTTGAAGTCCTCATCCGTTCTTCCTCGTCTTCAGACCTGGGGAAAGGAGCTGGGTCCCTGGCGTCGCAGCGTGGCAGCAGAGTGGGGTGGAAACATCCCTGTTCCTCCCACAGGGCCGTGCCCCAGCTCCCAGCAATGTTGGCGTCGCTGCGAGCTCGGGGTCAGGGTGGGCAAGCGCTGATGTGGCCCCACGGCAACGCCAGGACCGGGACTGGGGCTTTGCCCTGGTTTTGGGGCAGAGCAGCCCCGTGGCCACTGGCCCGGGGGGGTCACCCATCCCACACCCAGCGGCAGGAGGGAGGGGGAGCCCTCCAAAGCGAGGCCGGGGCGTTCCAGCTGCTTGTTTGTCAGAGTGGGTGCGAGAACCGAAGCCAGGAGCTAATTGCCCTGGGCCAAGGCCAAGCCTCCAGCAGAAGCAGGTGCTCTGAAGCCCTCCCTGCTCCCCCCACCGCTGCCTCCTGGCCCCCGTGCTCGCCTGGCTGCCAGGCCACTGCCAGCCCTGGCTCCCCTGAGGCCACTTGCCCCCAGCTCTGCCTGTCCCAGCCACTGAGCACCAAATCAGGCTTCCTCGCACCGAGAGGGCTGGTTGCAGCCAGGACTCCCCAGTATCCACCCAGGCTGGGACTTTACCTCACTCCGTGCCTGGGTGGGAGTCCCGGCTCCCCCCAGCCCCTCTCCCCAGCCTGCAGCCCTGCAGCTGCATGCCAGAACTGCAAAACTTACTGGAAATCCTGTAGATGCAAATCCTGGCTTCCCATCCGTGCCAGGAACTTGAGCTGCAATCCCAAGAGGGCAGCAGGATCCAAGCACTCAGCCTCCCCACTCGCCATCACCCAGCCCTGGAAATCCTCTTTAATCAGGGCCAGAGGACGCAAGCAGGACCCCCAGGGTGGGGGGTGAAGCCAGCAGAGCCCAGGACAGCTTCCCAAAACCTCCGCCAGTTCTGATGGATGGGTCGGTATTGGGTGGCTCCATCCCAAACGCTCCCAGCTCCAGGATCGATGGATGTTCCCAGGGTTTGGGCAGGTGATGAGGTATGGATGGGACCTGCCCCTTCCCCACACGTGGTGACCCACCAGCTCCTTGTCCCCGTTAAACCAGCCCCGGGGGCTCAGCCCAGGTTCCTGCAGCTTTGCAAAGTGCCGTTGGGTGCCGGGGGCTGCTCAGGGTCCAGCTGCAAAAGCGAAACCACAGGAGGCCACGAAGCGACAGCAACGGACAAGGCGGCTGGTGGGTGGGGGTAGCACGCCTTCACCCCTAATTTATTAGCAGCTTGCTGATTCCAGCAAACAATTTAGAGAAGCGATGTCTTTGTTTAAAACAAATCAGCAGTTCTTCATTTACAAACACAGCTCTGCCGAGTCTTCCCTGGCAAGCCCGAGACATCAGCGTGGATATTCCCCACCCAGCTGCGAAGCAGCAGCAGGAATAAAACATCTCCCACCTCCCCCAACTCCCCTCAAGCGAGCGCACACCTTGGCTGAAGTCCTTTCCAGGTCACCTTAACTCTGCCCCCTCCGCAGCCCGGAGACTTTAATCAATCACCAGGTGAAACCTAAACCTTGCGACCGAGGGGAATACGCTGAACCAAACGGCAGCAGGATGAAGGTCAGGGTGCTCCTGCCGCGGCAGCTCGGCTGCGGGGAGCATCTGCCGGGGGGGCGAGATGTGCTGGGGGGACCCTGTGTGCAGCTGGGACCACACTCCAGGGGCTGCGTCCCCTTGGGGGGCACGTTCAGAGGGGGCTGCAGGGGTTGGGGGTGGAGGGGAGCGTGGAGGAGACACCAGGGGCTCCTCACTGGGGAGAATTTGGTTGGGGTTTGCAGGATTTTAGCCTCCACTGACACAGCTCTTGTGTGTGGTGGCGGGAGGGAGAAGCGTTATCGAGGGGGAGGGTTTCAGGTTGGCTCCTGGGGTGGGTTTTACCAGCACCATTTCCCCTGTGCCCAAGTAAATAAAATTGTCTATTTATTGTGTGTGTTTCCTAAGACCTCCCGAATACCGCAGTGCTCACGAGGGCCCGTGCCAGTGCCAGGATCTCCAACCGCCACGTTAAATAATTCACTGACCAAAGCCTTTAACTTGCTCTCCTCTCCAGGAGCACAGGCCCTGGGCACTCACGCGGGGTGGGGGGGACCCAGCTTCTGCAAAGGTGCGGAGAGCGCGTAGTTACAGCCAGGATGGGGTGCCTCTGGCCCTGGCTTGCTTGGAAAGGGGATTCCCAGCAGCGTGCCTCAGTTCCCCAGTCTGTTAGTGGGAGGTTGTGTGGAGCCGAGGGGAATAAGGCAGAAGAGCAAACAGTGGTGGGTGTTGGCTGGGGAACACGCTTGGAGCCTGGCTCAAAGCTGAGTCTGCAGAGGACGGGTAGGTCTGGGTGGGGGTGAGCTGTGCTGCGGGGACCCCGGGGGAACCGGCTCTGGCAGGGCTCCTGGCCGCGGAAGGGGAGGATGAGGATGTGCCCTTCCCTTCCCAAGCACGGTGAAGTCTCTCTGTAGGTACTTGGTGTCCCTCTAAACCTCAGTGACTCCAGCAACTCCTGGACCTAGAGCAAAGGAGAGGAAGAGGGGATGCGCTGGCTTGGGGTGCTTGTTGCCAGACAGCCTGGGGGGTTTGATGCTGGATGGCTTGGGATGCTCCATGCCCGGGGTGCCCCATGCCCAGAGTGCCCCATGCCAGGGTGCTGCATTCCTGGGATGCTCCATTCCCGGGATGCTCCGTGCCCGGTGACCAGGGACACTCTCCAAAGATGCTCCCTCCCGGGACACTCATGCCGCGTGGTTTGGGTGCTCCACACCCCATGGCCGGGCCCGTCTCTGTCCGCTGCCGTGGGCAGCAGGAGCTCCCCAGTCCCCAGGGACCTCCCGGGGACACCCCCCCGCCTCCCAGCCGGGGCGGGGGGCGACAGCGGGGGACGCAGCAGCGCCTCTGCCCCTCCGCCCCCCGGGGGGCTGCTGCTGCTGCAGCGGGTGGCCCCTCGTGTCCCGTCACCCCCCCCCAAAGCTCCCCCTTTCCCCACCCGCCCCGTCGCGGCGGAGCCCCGGGGGCGGGGGCCAGGTACGGCGGGGCGGGCCGGCCCCGGGGGGGCGGTGGCGGGGGAGGGCCCGGCGGCGGCGGCGGCCAGCTAAAGGCAGGTGGCACCGGGAAAGGCGGTACTGGTGGGAGCTGCCGTCCAGCGGAGCCGGACCGGGGGAGGGTGGGGGGGGGTCCCGAGCCCGGCGGGACCATGCGACGGGCGGCGGAGCCCTGAGCGGGGCCGGGACGCCATGGCCGGGGCGGCGGCGGCGGGGGGGGACGGCGGGGAGCGGCGGGCGGCGGCGCTGACAGCGGTGCGCACCGAGGGTGCGGGGCAGCCCGGCGGGACCCCCCCACCCGGCGGGACCCCCCCACCCGGCGGGACCCCCCCGCCCCGCCGTCGGGGGCTGCTGGCGGGGTCGCGCCCCGGAGCCGCCTCCCGCCCCGCCGGGCCCCCGCGGTGCTGCCGCCGCCGCCTCCAAAACTGCCTCTACAACGTGCTGGAGCGGCCCCGCGGATGGGCCTTCGTCTACCACGTCTTCATGTGAGTATTGGAATCCCGGGGGGGTGGGGGGGTGGCTACCGGTTGCAGCATCCCGCCGCCCAGGGGCTGGTCCCGGGGTGGCTGGTCCCGGTGGGGCGGGCGGGGGCCGGTGTACCGGGGAGCCGCGGGGCAGCCGTCGCTCCGAGAGACCCCCCGGCACCGGCTCCCCGGGCTCCACCGGAAAAGTTTCTTCGTGAGTGTTTGGCAGGGCGGGGGGGGGGACACGCGGCGGCGGTGCCCGGTGCTGCCGCCGGTCCCGGTCCTGTCAGCGGGGCCGGTGCGATGGGAGCAGCGCGCGGGGGGGGCGCCGCCACCGGCTGGGCCCGGGGATGGCGGGGACGGGACAAACGGGGAGCCCCGGCGAGGTGGGGGGGTGAGCGGCGAGGGCTGAGTCCAGCGGCGGATTCGTGCCGGCGGCTCCGGTGCGAGGGGATGAGTGTGGCCCCGGGGGATGGGACTTGCTCTGCGGGGTGGCCCGGGTGCCCTGAGCCCCTTCTTGGTGACAGCGGCACGGAGCTGGTGTCCCCTCACCTGGCTGGGGACTCTGAGCCCGTGGGGAGCCTCAAAGGCCCCTGAAGGGGTGACAGGGCAGGTCTGGATGGGCCCAGGGTCCCTGTCGTGGTGTGCACCTGTAGCGGTGATGGGACACGGCCGAAGTGCCAGCCCAGCACCCCGGGAGCTGCACCGGGGTGCGGGGGGGGAAGGTGGGGAGTGGGTGTTCTGGACCCCGAGAGCTGCACCCGCGCCTGAACCCCAGCACTGGACCAGCCCCTCTCCAGGGACGGAGCCCGGGATGCTCCCAGTAGCCGCGCTGCTCCCTGCCCCGCCTCAGCACGGTTTCCCGGGCAGGGGGCTGCTGCTTCGGCTTTCCCCACTGGACCCGACTTTCCTCGCTGGCCACGGGCATCCACAAAGCAAAACCTTCTCCAAGACGTGTGGGTTCAGCTCCGGGCTGAGAAATTCAGCCCCTTGGGCTGTAACAGGGTGCAGAGGTGGGGTGCCCGTACCGCACCCCTGTGCTGAGGGGCTGTGCCAGGCATGTGCGCTGTGTCCCGCAGCCCGGCTGGGCACAGACCCCTCTCTGAGAGGATGGGCCAAAAAACCACCTTTCCCTCTGCTTTCCGGAGCAGTAACGCGGTGCTGAGTCGTTAGCAGGGTGTGCGAGCTGGAGCTCGTTAAAAGGCAGGAAAGTGGGTCTTGCCGAAGTTAGCACATTGAGGTGGCAGGATGAATTTGTCACTGGATAAAAGGGCACCTGAGCTCCCCGGGGACCTGCGAGAGGAGCCAGGGGCCCATTTGTAACGCCTGCCGACACCTCCGCAGTGTGCTCCGGCAATACTCCCTACGCTGCAAATACTGCTCGCAAAAGAGCTTTTCCTGCAAGGAATCAATGGCAGCCAAAACCTCCTGCTAGGGGAGGGGGCTGAGGCTTTTTTGCGTAAGTGCTCACCGGGCTCTGAAAGAGAGATCCCCCTGCTCACCTCACGGCTGAGCCGTGTGCGCCTGCGTGTCCTCCACTGGTTCTTCCCCCCAACCTGTGCGTGTTTTGCCCCAGAAACAACCACATCGGACCGAGCGTCTCCCCTGGCAGAGCCCACCAAGCCCCGGGCCCTTCCTCTGCCCGGCCCCCAGCTCTTGGGCGATGGGCTTTGTCCTACATGGGCACAACGCGTTGACAGCAGGAGCAAAACGTCCTTTGGTGGGATGGGGAGGGTTTGTGTTCACTTGTTCGCTGAGTTTTAGGGCTGAGGTAACGCTGTCAGTCCTGCCGGGGCCCCCCCGAAGCCTGTGGAAGATGCCACAGAGGGCGCAAGGTGTGGAGGCCTGTTTTGTGAAACCTTCCCTGTGAATGTTGCTCCTTTTGCCTTCTTTCAAAGTTTGTTGGGTTTTTTTCTCTCCCGCAGCAGATGGGAGCTCCTAAGCTGTTGCAGTGCTGGGTACTGAAGTTCTCAGGAATGGTTTGTGTGCCTCAGTAGCTGAGGACTGATTTTAAAAAAGAGGAGGAAGGTGTTACCCCCACTTTGAGGGGGACTGAGGCACAGGGGAGATGAAGCTCGTGGCCCAAGGTCCCCCAATGTCGGGGCAGCGCTGGTCGGAGGACCCATCCTCTGAGTCATGGCTCCCCCTGAGCAGCCTGGCTCCGAGACAGGGCTGAAAACTGCTAAAATGGAAATACCCGCTGAGAAGCGAAGCGCTTCCCTCCCCTGAGCGGGTTAGTGTCTGGGAGCACGTAGCAGGGCTGAGCTGATACCGTTTATTGGACAAATTCAGTCTCTTTCTGTCGGCAAATTGATCCCAAGTAGCTTCTCATCCCCAGCGCCCGCTCCGGGCTGGGCTTGGTGCTGCTGCACCTTGCAGGATGCTTTGGTGGCTGCACTGTCTCTGTGGCCCCTGAGCCCTGCCCGCAGCCCTGCCTGAGGGGTTGGAGCCCCTCAGAGCCCCCCCGTGCTGGGTGTCTGCAGGCTCCCGTGCTCCAGCGTTTGCAGGAAGGGGATGGGTGGAAGCGGGTGCCCATGCAGGTGTAAAGCCAGGACTGGGGTGTGTGCTGTTGGCCAGCCAGCCCCATCCCCTCTAACCCTGACCGTGGCCGGGCCGTGGAGGCGTGTGCCTGGGCTGGGCCGGCTTGCCAGGCTTGCAAAGCCATGCCTTGCCCTCTTGAAATGAGAGTTTCTAGCCCTGGAGCTTACAGAACAAATCTGGGAGTGCAACCAGAGCATTAACCTAAAGATTTTACACCCAGAAGACAAAAACTTCCTTCTCCACTCTCCACCTCTTCAGCAGACGGGCAGGCTGTTCTCATGCCCAGCTCGTGCCTTTAGCTGCGGCCTCTGCCCTTGGCACGGGCACCGCTGCCAGCCCGGGCCGGGGGCTGCCCCCCAGGGGGTCTCCAGCAGCCTGAGGGGGGGGTTTCCAGTTCAGGCTGTTCCTCCCCATGTGCCAGCCCCCCTATGCGGCTCCCGGAGCTGCTGTCCCGATGGAACCTGGGCTCCAGGAGCTCGTATCGATGGTTATGAAACTGCTGGGTGCACCAGAAGCTCAGCTCAGCACTTTTCCGTTTCCTGGAGGAATGCTTTAATAAAGAACAGTTTGACCTGAAGCAAATTAGGGAAGACTGAGCCAGCAGCACCAGTAACAACCAGCAACCCCCTGCCTGAAGCACTGTCCCCGTTGCCGGGCCAGCCCGCTGCTGTTGGCAGCACCTCGCCTGGGTGCTGCTGAGTTTTATTTACCTTGTGAAAGTGTCACCCTGGGGCAAGGAAGAGACGGGAGCGCAGAGCTTGGAGGGTGCCCATCCCTCGGGCACGCAGGGTGGCTGTCCCATGGCACCCCCCCCTTGCTCTGGCTGTGTTGGGGGGGCAGGGGGGGCGCAGCTCCTGGCAGAGCCCCAAGGCAGCCCCCAAGCCCGCTTGGCACTGGGTGAGCAATGCCAAGCGCTGGCTCTCCTCGGCTCAGAGCTGGCCAGGCGCCTCAGGGAAATCCCGGCTGGCTCGGGGCAGTGGGGGTGCGATGGGTGCAGGGCAGCAGCTGGCGGGTCCCCCCACTGTGCACCGGCCAGCTCCTGGCCAGGGACCAGGCTGCTGACAGCCAGTATCTCCCAGAGTGTCTCTGCACAGGGATCCTGCTATGGCCGAGGGCTGCGGTGGGCAGGATGGGTCTCCCGACCCCATGCAGGGCACCGGCACGATCCCGCAGCTCTGCCACGCTCCCCTATCTTTCCTCTTTTTCCCCTCTTTTTCCGAGGAAAAACCCTTTCCTCGCCGTGCTGGGGATTGTTGCCATCTTCAGTGCCCGCAGCAGCTCCAGCCCAGGCCCTCCCCAACCCACCCGGCACCCTGCGATGGGCTGGAGCCCTGGAGGGTTTGCAGAGAAATTACCTCATCCCCTGCTCGGTGCTGCTCTCCACCTCCTGCTTGGTAAAAACCTCTTTTATTAAGTCTCGGGGTTTTAACTTGCTGTCACTGGTGTCTCCCACAGTGGCTGCTGTGGTGGTTTCCCACCCAGGTGCTGGGCTCGCGTGGCCAAAATAAAGGGGCCTGGGGAGGCTGCGCCCTTCGAGGAGGGGGGGTCTGCTCCCGGGGCCCCCCCCCCTGCTCACCTTGCCCAGGCTTGAAACGGGAGCTGCGCTTGGGAGAAATGTTAGCGGGAGGAGAAGCCGGCACAGCAGTTTCCCCAGCCTGATGCAGTGTCACCGGGGCATAAAATTAAGCAGCTTCGGCACAATGTGAAACTGTGCATTGATTTTTTTTTTTTTTTTTTTTTTTACCCTTTTCCCCTCTTGCTGCTCCTGTCTGACCCCCCCAGCCCAGAGCGGGAGGTGCTGTTTGGGTGCCCGAGGCTGGCCGGCCCCAATGGCCAGGCCGGGGGGAAGCCCCGCTGTGGGGGGTGCAGAGGGGATGCTCAGTCCCCCTGGAGAGGCTTCGGTGCTTTGTCCCCCCAGGGGTGGGGGTTGGAGTGGGGCTGAGCAAGCACCCAGACCTGCCCCATCTGCCCATGGGTGCTCCTGCCCTCCCTGCGATGTACTGGGGGGCTCAGCCTGCCTCGACATCTTGGGGCCACTCGTGTCCCTGTGCCCCAAAGATCCCCCATCCCCTACGGAGTCCCCAGGTGCTGGAGGGTGGGGACAGCCCCGATCCCTCTCCTGGGGTTCAAGGCCCATCAGGCATCTGAAAACACACCGGTTTTCTTTTCCCTCACTTCAGCCAGCTCCTTGCCAGATGATTCAAGAGCAAAACTATCTCGGCTGCTCCGTGTGAGCGTCTTGGCACCATCCGCAGGAGCCGTGTGACCGTGTTCCCCGTGGGGACTGCGGGGCTGGGGGTGGTGTGGGGGTGCCCTGCAAGGGTGATAGAGGCTGCGTCCGCAGGCTTTGGCTCCCGCTCGCCGCAGCACAAAGGTCTTGGGGCCGTCGGCTCCTGTGCGCTGTGGGACATCATCTGGAGCTGCTGCCGTGGGTGCTGCCAGGTCCCTGCCGTGGGTGCTGCCAGGTCCCTGCCGTGGGTGCCACCGGCTGCAGGAGGTGTGCAGCCCGCAGACAGGCTCATCATCCCAGCCCCTGCTTCCAGCCAGTGTCAGGCTGCTGGAAACACCCCATCCTGCCTTCCCCCCCCACCCAGCACCCCCGGCTCTGGGGGCGAGGAGGGCTCTCAGGGCAGCACCTTTTCTCTCCCGGTGCTGAGAACCAGGTCGGGGCCAGGCTGGGAGCGTGGGCTGGGGTTTGCGGTGCCGGTGTCGCGGCGGGGCTGGCCGGCTCCTGGTCCAGCTCCCGTTTCTCTGACCGTGGGGAAACACTCGGTGCTTTTCTGCTTCTCTTCTCGGCGGCACAGGCAGGACCGCGGCGCAGGACGGGCCCTGCCATGGTTACGGGCGCAAACAGGCCCATTACACCCCGGTTATTTATATCCCCCGGAGCAGACAGCCGCCTGCTCCACCTCTCCTGAAGGGCTGTGGGGCGAGGGACGGGGGATTTGTAAGACGGGCTGTTTATACAGCTGCAGGCGGTGCTCGGGGAGCCCAACCGCGCGGGCCAGGGAGGCTGGAGAGCGAAGCACCATCCCCAGCCCTGTCCCCATCCTCACCCCGGCTGGGCTCGGGCAGTTTTGGGCCCAACAGCCGGGGGGGTACAGCCCGGCCGGACACCCAGCACCGCTGCCCAGCGCCGCGGGGACCTGGCAGTGCCACAATGGGGCCAGGCCTGGCCGGGGAAGGGAGCCGTGCGTTGGGCAGAGGTTCTTTGCCCGCTCGTCCCCCGGCTGTTTATCCTGCGGCGCGTGGTGTTTTCCTTCCACTGAGTTATTGCCGGGCTGTCAGCGTGGGCCTCCCTGGTGCTGCCAGCTCAGGACTTTCTTGCAGGGGGAGAGCGAAGCCGGGTGCAGGCCAGTCCTGCCGGGGCACAGGGGTGCCCAATGTACCCCCACTTCAAGCCTGGCCAGCTCAGCCTGGCCGGGCTGTGCCATCCCCCTGCGCAGGCTCTGAGCATCCCGCTCCCGTCGGCACCGGCCGCACCGGGGTGCAGTGGCACAGCGTTGCCCAGACTATACCGGGGTGCAGCCCCTTCGCCCAGGGGTGGGCACCGGGTGCTGGCTGGTGCCTCCTTGCCCGGTGCTGCTCCTCGCTGGCCGGGGCTGACCTGGCCCCGCTCCCCCTGAGCTCAGCAGCTTTCCCGGCTCACCCGTTCCTCCACTGGCACCGCGCTGCCGGTGCAGGCAGGAGCATATGGCAAAGACCGCTCTAATGAAGATTAATATGAGGAGATTCACCTTCTCAAAGCCGGACCCCCCCACCGGGTTTTAATTATTTTGGGGAGGACTTTTCCTGCGGACAGACTTTGCTCCTGCAGGGGTGAGAGCAGCTGGAGGGGCCCCGTCCCTGTGCCCAGGCTGCCGGTGACGTGTCCCCTCTGGTGTGGGGAGCGACAGGAGCCCTTTGGGGAGGTGGCTGCTGGCTGGTGGGGGCTGGCGAGGGAAAGTTTATGGGGGAGAGCTGATGCACCGGCTCAGCAGCAACAGCATCTTCTCCCTCCATCCCCAGGACCCTGGTGCAGGGGAGTGGGGGGGCAGCGAGGCCTCTGCTGGGTCCTGCCCCACCATCTCTGCTCTATCCCTGCTTTCCCTGGCAGCGCTCCTTATATTTTTTTTTAGTCTCACTTGGTGGGTGGGAAGAGCAGTGAATTCGGGAGGGGGAGCGTGCCGGTGGGGAGCCTGGCACCGCCGGCACCACGCAGGGGTTTGATGGAGAGATCGGCCGAGCCCTCGGTGCGGGGCAGAGCTGCTGAGAGCAGCACTTCTGCCCCAGAGGGGGGACCGGGGTGGGGGGGGCCCGGCTGGTTCCTGGCTCCCGAGCTGCCTTCAGGCATCTGACCCTTTCCCTAAGCTGCTTAGGCGCTGCCAGCACCGGGCCGGGGCGTTTGCCCAGGCTTTACAAGTTAATTCCTAGCAGGTGATGTGTTCCCAGAAAGTTTCTTTCCCAGCCAGCCCCGTGGGGCCTCGCATGCCCGTATCCTTTACCGAATCCTGTGGGATGCCGGGGTGGGAGGTGTCTCCACGCCGGGGATGTGCGTTTCCATCACCGCTCCCGCAGCACGGTTTTACTGACCGGTTGCTCACGGAGCTGCTTGTGGGGACGGGTGACAAGTGGGGATCCTGCTCGGTGCAAAGGCACTGTGACCTGCCACTGCCTGAGGCAGAGCCACCCACAGCACGTCCCCATGGGACCAGCATGTGCCCAGGCACCCAGGGACCCCCCCTCCCCGCTGCCTGGCCGGGGCGAGAGGCACAAATCTTTGCGGGCTGGGAGAATTCTGCCTTTTCTTCTGCTTTGTGCTTCGCTGCCCATGTAATTGCCCGCTAAATCCTGATTGTATAATCTTCATCACTGATGGTGCACAAAGCAGAACGGCTCTGCCCTGGGCCGCTCAGGAGGCCGGTGACCTGCTCAGGGCTCCCTGCCCGCGGCCCTGCTGCCTGCTGTGCCAGTGCAGGCAGGACAGGGGTATGGCTGTGCCCGGCTGTGCCTTCAGCTGCCGGAGGAATTAACGGCAGAACTGCTGGGCTGGGAGAAAGGGCCTCGATGGATAATTCAGAGGGAGAAGGAACTGGCTCCAGCCTTCTGCCTTGCAGATGTGGAGTGCCTGGGAGAGGAGCATCGTCCTCCGCAGCGAGGGCAGGGAGGTGTGGAGGCTGCGACACCCCCAGCCCTTCCTTCCTGTAGCTGGCACATGGTGTGTCGCTCCAGCTCTCCCTTCTCCGTACTCTGGATCCAATGCTTCCCCCATTCCCTGGGGTTTCTCTGCCATCAGTCCCATCTCCAGTTTCCCCTGCTGGTGGTTTTGGGGAAGGGGACCTGTCTGTCCCCTTTAGGCTGGGTTTTGAGCTGGGTGCTCCCCCCCCTTGCCCCACTGTGGGCCTGGGGCACTTGGCAGCCCCCTCATGCCATGCCCAGGTTTGCAGAGCCCCCAGCCCGACACAAACTGGGGGGTCACTGGGTGGGTGCGTGTTTCCCTGGGCCATGCTCAGCCTTGGGGGGGCCTCGGATCCCCCCCACCCCCAGTGCTCAGTGTCTGTGCCTGGTCCCACAGAGGGCACAGAGCATCGTCCCCTCTCCCCCACGTCACCCTGCCAGCTCTGGGCCCGGGGTGTGGGTTGGGTCTGGTTTCACCCCTCGCCCACCCCAGGCAGCCGGTTCACCTCTAAAACTCCACATCAGCAACAAGAAGAGATGGGAAAGTGCTCCCGAGTGGGTGTCGGGCAGCATCTCCCCGAGCCGAGCCCCCCTGTGCTCCCTGGAGCGCCACGGATGGGTCCCACGGGCATTGCTCACCGTGGGGAGATGGTGCTGGGGGGGATGAGATGGGTGCCCACCAGTTCAGGGACGGGGTGCCAGGGCCACCTCGCTTGCACTGCTGGGGCCTCAGCCTGGCCACCCCGGTGCTGCCGGTGGGGCCTCCCCGCAGTGCCGTGGGGCCGCGGGTCCCCGGGGTCCCCGGTGCCGTTACGGAGCCGGCTCTGGCGGAGCAGTGGCCCTTTGCACGCCGTCACGTGGGCCAGTGGCACAAGCCCTCCGCTTTCCATTTTTAGAATTGCTGGATCAGGGGAAAAAATGTATTTTGGGAGTTTGATTTGCTTCAGAGTCTATTTTTTTTTCCCCCTCCTTATTTTAAATGGGCCAAAGCCCCTTGTGTCTTAACCCAGCTCCTGAGGACAAAGAGCCCTGGAGCAGTTCCCTGTTAACTCTTCCCCTGGGTTGGCTGTTCCCAGGTGGCCCCTGTGGCCCCGGCATGTCCCCGTGGTGGCAGTGATGCTGGGGACAGGCAGGAGAAGCTCTGCTCCCCTTTCTGCAGCAGCAGCAGCACCCTGCCGTGGTGCAGGACCCCCCCCAGCTCCCTCCCTGCCTTTACTTAGTGGTTGTTTTGCCCGGGCAGAGGCCACAGGGCCACGGCAGAGCCTGGCACTGAGCCCTGTGGCCACTGGAGCCTGGTCCTCCTCCTCGGTGCCTGTGGGGCAGCCCGGGGATGTCCCATGCCACCAGCCAGGGCTGGCACACGGGTGCCATGCAGGACTGGTCCCCATCACAGAGGGGACCAGTGGGAGCAATGTTCCCTCTGGGCACGTGGCTTGGGGGGCACCACGGGACCCCGGGCCCTGGCTGAGGGTGAGCAGAGAGCCCGTCCCGGGTGTGCCGGAGGGATGTGCAGGGAATGGAGGGGTCCCATCCTGGGCACTCAGGGAGGTGCTGCCTGCACTGGGCATCCCAGTGCCACTGGCAGCCTTGGGCAGACGGGTTTTGGGCACAGCCCTGCACTGCACCCACGGGCAGCTGCTTCTGGGCTCCTGAATCGCTCTGTGCCACCTTTGAGGGACAAACCATGTCCCCAGTGGCTGAGCCACGGCCGTGGAGGTCTCAGCTGGGGGGGTCAGGCTGGGAGCAGGGGCCAGCACCACAAGCTGGGCTCTCCCCGACTGGCCCCGACACCCGCGCCAACACCTTCTCCTTCCAGATTCCTCCTTGTCTTCAGCTGCCTGGTGCTGTCAGTCTTCTCCACCATCCAGGAGCACCAGAAATTGGCCAACCAGTGCCTCTTCATCCTGGTAAGTGTGGAGCAGGGCTGTCACTCCCACTCTCCCTCCCCACATTACACCCTGAGAGACTCAGACAAAACCCCTCCAACCCCTTCCCCAGCTCAGATGTCACTACTTAACATTGGTGTTAATGGTGGTGGCCTCTCCAGCACGCTGGGGAGAAGCTGCGTGGTGGCCTCACTGCTGCGGGTGTTCCCACGGCTCGGGGTGGCCCATCACCGCAGCTGGACCTCTGCGGTGAGGAGAGGCATAAACCACAGGGAAAGGCAGGGCAGGAGGGGCTAAAAGAGGCAACTTTCCCCCAAACTGTCAGAAACGGCTGACGCTGGAGTTCTTCCGAGTGATGGAGACTAAATTGGGAAGGTCCTTGTGACTTTCCCGCGAGTAAGCAGAACGGGGGCTTGTTTCTGCGAGAGGTAGGAGGACAATGCTGACAGCGGAGGAAAAGGACCCAGCTCGGTGTGAGCTTGGCACAGGTAGGAGAGCTGGGCTGCTCAGACAGGCTCGACGGCCACGGCTCCCGTCTCGCTGCCCTGATTCCCCCGGGATGGCTCCAGCTGGGGCTGTGACCCTGGGGGGACACCGCACTCCCCGCTGCACTCTCCTCAGCACCAGCATTTCATTTGGCCACCCCCACCCCTCAAAGCTTCCCACCCATGTGCCACCCTGCCCCGGCCCTCCCCACCTCACCCTCCTGCCCCCCCATTTTCCCCCCTCCCTGGCAGGAGTTCGTCATGATCGTGGTGTTCGGCATGGAGTACATCATACGCGTGTGGTCCGCCGGGTGCTGCTGCCGCTACCGGGGCTGGAGGGGACGCTTCCGCTTTGCCAGGAAACCCTTCTGCGTTATAGGTACTGGGGGGGGAGCGCAGGGATTTGGGGACTGGCAGCGTCACCCACGCCACGGCTGTTAGAGAAGAGCGGGCGCCCCTGACTCTCGCTATCCCTTAGATTTCATCGTCTTCATCGCCTCGGTGGCCGTCATCGCCGCCGGCACCCAGGGCAACATCTTCGCCACCTCGGCGCTGCGCAGCATGCGCTTCCTGCAGATCCTGCGCATGGTGCGCATGGACCGGCGCGGCGGCACCTGGAAGCTGCTGGGCTCCGTTGTCTACGCCCACAGCAAGGTGAGGACGGGGGGACACGGCCTGGCCACCCCCCACACCTCTTCCCGAGCCCCCTCTAACCCCGCTCTGCCCTGGCAGGAGCTCATCACCGCCTGGTACATCGGCTTCCTGGTGCTCATCTTCGCCTCCTTCCTCGTCTACCTGGCTGAGAAGGATGCGAACGCCCAGTTCACCACCTACGCCGACTCGCTATGGTGGGGCACGGTAAGCTCGGCCACCGCGGCCCCCCAGCCCCAGGAGGGGATGAAGAGGGTGGGATGGGGCCGTGGGGGGGGAAGTCCCTCCAGGCCTTCCCCTGCTCTGCCCCTGGGCAGGTCACCCTCACCACCATCGGCTACGGGGACAAGACACCAGAGACGTGGCTGGGACGGATGCTGGCGGCCGGCTTCGCCCTGCTCGGCATCTCCTTCTTTGCACTGCCTGCCGTGAGTAGGACAGGGGAGAGGGGCCCTGTGCCTCCTGCCCCGCAGAAATCGGGGAGAAAAGGGCCAAATCCACCCCTGTGGTGGGAGGGTCCCCACCTCTAGCAGCATGGCTGGCGCCCACGGACCCCGTCCCCTCCCATCCTCAGGGGATCCTGGGCTCCGGCTTCGCCCTCAAAGTGCAGGAGCAGCATCGACAGAAGCACTTTGAGAAGAGGCGAACTCCAGCGGCGAATCTCATCCAGGTAGCGCAGGGCTGGCCTGTCCTGCCCCATCCCTTCCCGGCGATGCTCTGCTGTCCCCCCCTCCATCTGCTCTGCCTGTCCCTGTCTGCTTCAGGCAGGACCCAAACTCCTGACCCCACATCTGGCAGCCGGCTCCTTTGGGCTGGACTCTGCCTGTGGTGGCCAAGGGGGATGGAGGGGGCTGGAGGGGGTGGTCTTGCCTCCCGACCCCACAGGGGCTGATCCTGATGCCCGGGGATGTGTCTCGCTCCCGCACAGGCTGCCTGGCGCCTGTACTCGACAGACGACAGCCGGGTGTACCTGACGGCCACGTGGTGTTACTACGACAGCCTCCTGCCCTCCTTCAGGTAGGCAGGGTGCAAGCAAGGGCTGCGGGGGTCCCAGGGGGGTCCCTGAGGCACGAGGAGAGGCCACGTGGAGCCACCGAGGGCTCGGTGGGGTTGAGCAGCACGGACGGCTGCTCAGCCCTGGGACGCTGGAGCCCCAACACAGCATCTGCCGAAATGCCCAACACCTTCCTCCATCCTCACCATCCTCACAGCGCCCGTCCCACCCTGTCCCCTCCCACCCCATCCGTGGCCTTCCTCCAGCACTGCCGCGGGGAAGAGGAAGGTGCCAGCGGCCGCAGGGACCTCGTGTGACCCTGCCCTCCTGCCTGCCCCCGCCTGTGCGTCCTGCCTGCGCTCCGCGTGTTCCTTTGCGGTGACAAATTCATTGTTCTGTTTCCCTCTTTCATTTTTTCAAAGACAGGGCTCTTAACAGCCGTCGCAGCGAGTCCCCCTGGTCCCCGACCGAGGAGATCCGGCTTCCCGCCGTCGCTGCCGAGCGCGGTGCTGGGCTCTCCCGGCCCCTCCTGCCGTGCCAGGAGCCATTTCTCCGGCAACGGGGAGTTGAGATAAGGCCGGGCTCGATCCCTGCTGGGTCTGACCTTTCCCCTCCCGGCTGCTCCGGCAGTGCCCATACACCCAGCTGGGATGGTGGCAGGTCCCCCTGTCCCCATCCCGTGCCAAGGGTGTTGTCCTGCCGGTCCCCTGCCTGACCCAGCCCTCCCAGCACGGGTCCAACCCCTCTGCCAGTGCCCAGCCTCTGTGGGGCCCATTCCCAGCACCCCCTCCCCAGCACCGTCACCCCTGGGTGCCGGCAGCACCCGCTGCTGCCTCAACCCACAGTGCCAGTCGGAGCTGTTAAGACACCGTCTTTTGAAGGAAAGTGCTGGTCTTTGCTTCTGGTTTTGATCTGGTTTTGCTTTGGTTTGCGCAGAGGAGGACCCGGCTCTGCTCAGCCTTGGTTTGCTCATCTCATTTGCTTTGGAAAGTTTTAATTTCTCCGTGTTTTTATTTAACCCCAACCTCAGAGAGCTGGTCCTAATGTTTGAGCATTTGCACCGAGTCCGCAACGGAGGATTTAGGAATTCAGAGGTGAAAAAATTGCCCGACGGAGCCCCACCGCCTTATCACTCCTTCACCCCTGGCCAGAAAAGCACCAGCCCCGCTGCTTGTCCAGGGGACAGGTAGGAGGGTGCAGCCCCACAGCCCCACGTTCTCCCCCCTCTCTGCCCTCTCTCCTCTGCTCGTCTGTGTCCGCCTGCGACGCCACCGCGGTGCCTGTCACCGCCAGACCGGACCCCAGAGGAGCAGCCCCCGGCCCCGCTCCCCCCCCAGCGCCATGCCAGGGCACCCATCCTGCTCTGCCGCTGGCTGCCAGCCCCGCTCCCGGCCCGCAGCTCCCAAGGGGACACATTTGCTCCCCGCGGATGGACTCTGGGCTGTTGGACCATCACGAAGCCTCCTGCAATGTTCAGCTCCACCTCGCTGCCCTTTTTGACATGGCCTTGGCACCGGGACCTTGCACGGGGTGACCGAGCGGGGCTGAAAACAGCCCTGCAAAGGCAACGCTGCGAGCCCGGCAAGGCTGGAGCTGCGCGGCCCTGCTGCAGAGCCAGGCAAGGAGCAAAAACCAGTTCCTGCAGTCCAAAACGGGCTTCCCGTGGCCGCAGCAGTGCGGAGCAGCGATGCCAACCTGCCCCAGTGCTGACAAGAAGAGGCAAGAGGGTTCAGGGCTGCCACGCTGGTGGTGGCGGCTGCTCTGTGCCACGTCCCCGGTCCCCTCTGACCGAAGAGCATCCCCAGCGTGCCACCACGGCTGCTGGCCTTCCACCCAGGACATCGGCACGGCGTGGGGCCCCGGGCCAGCGTCAGGGTTAGGTAGGGGGAGGCAGTGCTGCTCCTCCATGGTGTCGTGCCTCAGTTTCCCCTGTGATGCCAGAGACGGGGCTGCGGGAGGGCTGGCACGGCGTGGGGATGTGCCAAGCCGTGGGGCTGCGGCTGCCCTGCTGCGGGGGCCGAGGGGGACCTGCTCCCCCCGCCAGCCCCGAGGTGAGTATGGGCTTGGGGGGCTCCTCCTTGCGGCAGCACCAGCCTGGGCTCTGTTTCCCAGGGAAAAAATCCCACCTGGGGGGGCCCGAGCCTCCCCCCATCTCTTCCGCGAGCATCACCTCTCATAACATCTCATCTTCTCTCTCTCCTCCCCTCTCCTGCTCACTCTCCTCCATCCCTCCAACCTCCCCCCAAACCTTCTGTGCCCCCCCACTCCCCCCCCCCAAGCTGGAAGGAGGAGGACGTGCAACCCCACAAGTGCTTACGCCTCAGGTAACGTTCGCCCCCGGCAGTGGCCGCAGCCAGCGGGGCAGGGGCCGGGGGGCCGCAGGGCCCCAGCGACGTTCGCAGGGTCGCTGCCGTTCAGCTGCTCAGCACCAAAAATCGCTTTTTTTGGCGGAGAAACCGGACTTTCCTCTGCGGAGCAGGCATTGGTGTTTATACAGGACCTACACAAACAACTTGACTAGTGCTTCAGAGGCCGGTACCGTGGCCGGGTCCGGTGGAGTGGGAGATGCTCACCGGCGGCAGGCAGGGACCCTGCGCCCACGCGTCGGGGTGCAGGCATGGCCGGGGGGTCAGGGACACGGTGGCCCGGGATGCTCCACTCCTGGCCACAAGCTAACTCTCGTTTTCTCCTGTGTCTCTGCCCTGACCCTCCAGCCCGATCTTTAGTGGTAAGAGGAGGCTCTTGCGGACGTGGGGCACGTGGAGACGGAGGTACTGCCTGCCCGTCCCGGCTGCCTGCGCTGGGCTGGGGAGCACTGGGGGGCATGGTGCTCTGTGCCGGGCTGCCTGCGGGGTGGAGGGGCTGGGGGGGGCGAGGCAGAGGGGGTGCAGGGTGAAGAATGAGCCTTCCGCAGGGTCTGTGCGTGGCCTGGGCTGAGCTGCCTGTCCCCGCGCTCCCCCACCGGCTCCCACAGCTAGCCCTGCCTCAGTTTCCCCCTCCTTGCGGCATGGATGAGCCCAGTCCGGTGGCCGTGCTGGGCTTGCCAAGTCCAACAAGAGGCACTTGGATGTTTATTTTATGTTTATTTATTCTGGATGTTTATCCGGCCTCCGGCACAGCCTGGCAGCACCGCATGCCACCCGCTGCAGGGGCTTGTGTCAGCCCTGCTTGCCTGGGACCAGCTCACCAACAACCTGCATGGGGAGGGGCTGGGAGCCCGGTGCCCTGCCTGTACCCCTGCCTGTACCCCTGCCTGTACCCCTGCCTTGCCCTGTGACTCCTGGCCCGGGAAATTCAGGAGGCTCCCAAATGCCAGGTTTCGTGGAGCCTGTTGTGCACCAGGTTTGGGGTTTACTCCTCGTCCTCCGCAACTTCCACTTCCTCCGCTCACATCTGCTTGGCCTCCTCGCGTGTCCCAAGGTGTGCTGGTGCTCCCTCGTCACACAAAAGGCAGCACCAGATGGTGTTTTTGTGTAGGTCCTACATAAACGATGCCTGTTGTTCCCCCCCCCAACCCAGCACAGCGGCTGGTTTCAGGAGCAGAGCTTGTGTTAGGGCAGGAGGGGGGCTGCTCCTCTTGCCCGCCGGAGCAGAGCCTGAGTTAGGTGCTGCAGCCTGGAAGAGGAGGAGGAGGAGGAGGATGAAGGGGCCTGGCCGGGTGCCCCAGGACGCCCGGTGCCAGTGGGGATGGGGCAGGGCTGCTCCCTGCGGGACTGGGGCCAGTTGCTCCGCCGGCGTCTCTGCTGCGTGTCCTCCCTCTCCCCGCTCTCCTTGTCTGTCTCCTCTTTTCTCTGCTTTCAGAGCGGGGGGGGAAAAAAGATCTTTAAAGCAGTGACCCCCAAGCTGCTCCCACACGGGCACGTGGTACCGCCTGCTCCCGGCCTGGCTCCTGTGCGAGCTTGTGCCCATCGTGTGTCGGGGTCTCTCCATGAGCTCGGCACAGCCTCCCCCATCCTCACCCCCCCCACGGTGGGCACCGCATGTGCCCGCAGCAGGGATCTGCTCCCCTTCCCTGTCCCCATCCCCCTGTCCCCCCCCAGTTCGCACTGGCCTCTGACGCTGCCCACTCCCGTGCAGCAACAAGATGGGCATCAAGGACCGCATCCGGCTGAGCAGCTCGCAGCGGCAGGGCAGCCGGGGCAGGCAGCACCTGGGGCCCCCCCTGCACCGCTCCCCCAGCACCGAGGACATCCCCGAGGCCTCCAGCCCCACCAAGGTGCAGAAGAGCTGGAGCTTCAATGACCGGACCCGCTTCCGCGCGTCCCTGAGGCTCAAGCCACGAATCCCAGTTGAGGGTACTGGTGGGGACTGGGTCTGGTTGTGGGGTCACGCTGGGGCGCTGCAGGCATTTTGGGGGGCACAAGGGGACAGCCCTCAGTCTCTGCCACCCACCCACTCTTGGCACCTACAGCCGACTGCCCGCCGGAGGACAGCGGGGAGGAGAAGAGCTCCCACTGCGACCTGACCTTCGAGGACATCATGCCAGCAGTGAAGACCCTCATCCGGGCTGTCAGGTGAGACTGTCCCGTCCCACGTTCCCCAGCGTCCATCCTGCCATCCCCAGCTCCTCCCCTTGGGGACAAGGGGACATGTCCAGAGACACCCCCCCATCCAGCCCATGGTGGTGGCCGAGCCGGGCCAGGAGCACCGACAGCTCCTGGCTCAGCCCCCCCATGGGGACAGGGATCAGGACCTCAGTGCTTTGCATGCACACCCCCCTCCCTCACCGCCCCCCAGCACCCCCAGTCCTTCCCAGTGCCCTGCAGCCAGCCTGGGTGTCCCTGCAGGATCCTGAAGTTCCTGGTGGCCAAAAGGAAGTTCAAGGAGACCTTGCGTCCCTACGATGTCAAGGACGTCATCGAGCAGTACTCGGCTGGCCACCTGGACATGTTGGGCAGAATCAAGAGCCTGCAGATGCGGTGAGCTACCCTAGGGGTGGGGAGGGGGCTCCCCTGGCTCTCCCCCCACTAGCCATGCCCACGGGGAGGGGTGCTGGCCCATCGCTATGGCTGGGACAAGTTCCCAGAGCCCCATCCCTTGTGGTGTCCCTCGGGTCAGCTGGGAGTGATGGGCTGTGTCCCTCCTCTCCCTGCCAGCGTGGACCAGATCGTGGGCAGGGGGGCCCTGGCTGCGGACAAGAAGGTGCGGGAGAAGGGGGAGAAGGCGGCGCTGGAGACGGAGCTGGTGGACGAGCTCAGCATGATGGGGCGCGTGGTCAAAGTGGAGAGGCAGGTCAGGAGGGGACAACCCCCAGGGAACATGTCACCGGCCCTTTGGCGCCTGCGGGGTGGGGGAGCCGGGACCGCCAGGTCCCCTCCCCGTGAGGAGGGACCCGCTCAGCCCTGCCCTCCCTTGTAGGTGCAGTCCATCGAGCACAAGCTGGACCTGCTGCTCGGCCTCTACTCCCAGTGCCTCCGCAAGGGCTCCATCAACTCCTTCAGCCTGGCTGCTGTGCAGGTGCCCCCCTGCGAGCCCGACATCACCTCTGACTACCACAGCCCCGTGGACCACGAGGACATCTCGGTCTCTGCCCAGACCCTGAACATCTCCAGGTCGGCCAGCGCCAACATGGACTGAGCAGGGAGGCAGCGGGACGGCTCCTGCCAGCGTGAAGCGGTGGGACAGGACGCCAGGACGTGGGAGCGGCGGGGACATCCCTCGTCGTGTTACTTGAACCAAGCCTGCCTTTGCGGGGGCCACGGCTGCAGCGGGGTTCCCGCTTTGGGGATGGGGTGGGAGCCCGTGGCACTGCAGCACGGCCAGCCCACGCTCCCGGGATGTTCCCGAGATGCTCCTGGGATGCTCCTGCCCTTCCCAGAGGGTAAGACCCCCCCACCCCAGCCATGGTGGGGATGCTCTATCCCCTGGGGTTTGGCTCATAGCCCCAGCCCCAACCCTCAGGATGTGTCCAGCTCCCCGGCGGGGCCCTGCCTGGTCCCCCGGCACCGAGCCACGGCCACTGGCCACCTATGCAAGGCTCCATCTCCCTTCCGCTGCCAGAGCTGAGCAGGGGCGTTGGGGTTTCATCTGTGTCGCTCCAGGTCAGGGCAGTGGTGGGGGCCCCCCCAGGCCGGGGAGTGGGGCTCTGTCCCCCCTTCACTCTCTTCTGCCTGGGTTTTTTCCCTGCACGCAGAGCTGCAGCTGCGGCTGCACCTCTAGAAGCACAGCAGAGCCTTCTGCCTGCCCGTGCATGCTCCCAGGGCAATATATATATAGAAGAGATATATATATATTTATGCAATAATGTCTTAATATGCAACGCCCCCGGGAAGAGCAACCTGTGGGGACATAGGCAATAAGCAAACCCCCTCTATGAGCGCACAGGGCTGGATCCTGCTGCCCGTGGGGGCCCGCCTGGGTGCCCTGGGGGCTTGGGGCTGATAAACCTCTGCCCGAGGGTGGCCCCGGGGCTACGGGGCTGGGCAGGGGGGGCTGTGGAGGAGGGAGGGGTGCAGGCACAGGCGATGGGGATAGTGGTCCCCGAGGAGCATCCCTCCCTCTCGTGTCCCAGACCCTGCTCTTGTGTAGAGGATTCCTTCTCTGCCAGGTCCTGCGGTGCTCAGTTTGTCCCTCCCCATGTCCCCGTCCCCTCCGTGGCCCGGGGAGCACGGGCCGGGCCTGGGGGGTGACTGCCCGGTGGGGACAGAGCGGTGTTGGCCTCCTTGCATGCCACTCGCAGCAGAGCCACGGCAGCTCCCGCACCACCCCGCTCCCCATCGCTGCCCTGACCCCAGCCCCGGGGCCGGTTTCCAGTCCCGCAGCGCTGGGCTGAGCTGGGCTGGAAGCGATCGATCGTGGTTGTGCCAAAGTTTGCCGAGCTGGGACTGGTGCCTGCTCCTGCATGGCCGGGGGTCCCAGGGGGGGGGGCTCGGTGCCCGGCGGGGGCTCGGCAGCACCACCTGCGTGATCTGACCTGGGCTGGCCAGGACCCACGGACCCCCTCGCCGCCGGTGCGGCCGCTTCCTGGGCTTCGGACCGTGGGATTTGCACCCCCCGCTTCCCAAGCCCACCCTGTGCAGAGGCAGCGGGGAGCCCCCCGACCCTGCTCGTTTTTCTTGCCTTCTTAGTGCATGTGGCCAGCGCGGGCCGTGCCAGAGCCGCTTGCAGCCTCCCCCTTGCTCCTGCACCACCCTGGCCCCCTCCCCTCGCCCCGAGGGTGCCTGTCCCCCCCGGCTGAGCCATGGGGGCACGAGGGGACAGCCATGGGTGGGCAAGCAGTGGGCCGGCGCGTGGGTGCCCGGCCATGGGACGAGGGCACATGCGACAGCTTTGCCTGCAGCCGCATGCAGGAACTAACTCGTAGGACCTTCCCCGGGGCTGGCTGGTCCCCGCAGACCTCCCCAGCCAGCGGTAGTTACCTCACTTGATTAACTTATTAACTTATTTGTTTCATTAAAATTTGGAGTAGAGGCTGCCTGCCTGCCTGCTGTCTCTCTCCCGGCTCTCCCGAGAGGTGGCACTCCAGCCCCGCCGAGCGCCGTGGCCACTGGACCCCGGCATCCGGCCACTAGACTCAGGCGTCTGGCAACTGGACCCAGGCATCCGGCCACCTCCCTGCCCCAGTCCCAGTCTCCCCTGGAGCCGCGGCAGCCCCCGAATCGGGAGTGGGGCTCCAGCTCAGACTCAATCGCCCTCCTTGACTTCGTGGTGCCTGGGGGCTGCAGGCCTGATGCCGCTGCAGAGGGGCCCGTGCCCTGGATTTGGGGCGCAGGGCTGGTGGGGAGGGTCACCTCCCCGGGAAGGGCCGTGCCCCATCTGCCTCTTTAGAAGTGCCACGGTGTGTCCCCAAAGGGGGGACAACGCTGTGATGGTCCCAGAGCCACCCCAGAGGAGGTGAGGGTGCGAGCCCCCCTCCCCAGGAGACCACAACCCCTCGAGGGCTGGCAAAGCCTTCACCCCATCCCTGGGTGCTGGCACCCGAGGGTGTGGGGGGCTGTTGGGGACCAGGGGTGGCCTCTTTCCGTGCCGCCCTGCCCTGGCGCTGGCTGGGGAGGAAGCCGGGGCTCGTCGCAGGTCAGTCCCTGCCTTTCCTGGCTGCTTCTTGCCAACAAACCCGCTCCCGGCTCGTCCGGGCACGCTGGGCTGTGCCGAGCACTGCGGGGGCCAGCACCTCCCTGCCCCGGCCTGCTGGGATGGGGGTCTGGGGGTGACTCCGGTGTCCCCCCCCCCATCCCCACCAAGCGCCTGGTGTGCGGGGTGCGATCCTGGGGAGCCTCAGTCACCCCCTGGCACAGCGCGCGTCCGGCTGGCGGGCGGCCCCGGCGCTGCTTTGAAGCAGCAGCTTTGAAGGGGGGGCCAAGCCACAGCAGCACCCAGAAAGCCCCACGTAAGCGACTGGGTGGCTTCCCCGGGTGGGTTTGGAGGGGAGCATCTCCCCAACAGCTGGGGGGGGTCTTCCCCCTGCCACAGGGTTGGGCATTGCTGGGGTGCCCACCCTGCACCCCACAGGGATGGCAGCACTGTGCAGCGGGTGCAGCTCGGCAGAGCCCGTGCGTGTCCCTGCTGCTCCGGGGGGCAGCCAGGGACAACCCACCCAAATCTGGGCTTTTTCCACGGCTCGGCGTGGGGCCCGGTGCTGGGCAGGGCAAGCGTGCGTGCCAGCCCACGGCGCTCAGCTCAGCTTCCTGCGGCCACGTGAGCCCAAGGTGCCCTGGCTGGACTTTGCCCCCCCCCTCCACCTTGGCTCCTCCACGTGTGTGAGAGGCTGCGGGGGACAGGCCTGGCTGGGGATGGGAGGGGGGGGACACGCTCTGGGGGAGATGGCAGCGTCAGAGGGACACGCAGCGAGCTGTGACCCCGCAGCGCCGGCTCGCTGCGCCCCGCTGAGAGCGACGCTTGGCACGCCGAGCATGACTGCAGGAAGGGGGGTGAGGGGGGGCTCGGAAGCACTTGGACTGTCGCTGCTCCCGCCTCCACACATGAGCCCTTATCAGCTGGAGGGGGCCAGGGGCAACAACGGGAAGGGGAAGGGGCCAGCGCCCCACAGCATCCTCAGCTGCTGGCAGGAGCACAAGGACGGGCGGGGGGGGGGGATCAGAAGCTCCTTTTTGCCAGTGGCTTTGCTTTGTCCCCGGAGGGTCTTGGGGAATTTGTGACTCACTCTGGATTCCTGTCAGTCCAGTCATGGAGAAAGTACACGAGGTTGGAGACAGTCGGACTCCGGGCCGGACCCAGTTCCTTCCTGAGGCGCTCAGCAGCCCTCCAGCTCGGCCCAAGGCCACACTTGCAGGAAAAGGCCCTTCCGTGAGCGCCAGCCGAGCGGCCGGGCGGGGGTCCCAGCAGATGGGGCTCTTGCAGGACCCTCGTCCGGGCACCCAGCGCACCCTGGGGTCCCAGGGAGCGGGCAGCCCTCATGCCCAGCGGAGTGCGGTGCTCCCCGGGGTGCAAGCACACCCTGACCAGCCACAGCATCCTCCCTGCCGGGAGCCAGGAGCCCCCCAGGCCTGCCCCAGCTCTCCCGTGGCCACCCAGGGAGCCCCGCTCCCCCCCTCCCGCCAACCCTCGGTGCCTCCCGTCCTGGCTGCCGTGAGGCATCTTCGAGGAATCCCTTGGCAGCGGCCAGGAGATGCTCCTCGTGGGCCGGAGACGGGCAGGGGTGGGTGTCCAGAGCCCTGCAGCCAGCACTGGGGCTACAGGGGGAACTGGAGCCTGGGGGAGCCAAGACCCCCCCTCCCTGGGTCCTGAGCACCCAGCGGGACACTGGCAGTGGGGACACGGGGCTGGCTCCAGGTGACACCGACTCCGTGCTTGGGGCTGTGACGGGATGTCCCTGTCTTGCTTCCATCCAGCTGCCCACACTGCAGCTGGGGTGTTGGAAAGGGGGGAGCCATGCAGCCCCCAGCCCCCCCCCCCCCCCCCACTCTGCCCCGGGCGGCAGAGGGAACCCTCTGGATGGAGCGGGGGGTGCTGGCACGGCTGCCGGGACCCCCCTCAGTTTGCGAGAGAGGGGAGTAGGAACCGGGGATACCCCCGCGGAGTTGGGAGGGCGGGGGGTGTGTGCCGCCGGGGACCCCGGGCGGGGGGCGTCGGGGCTGCGGTTCTCCCACCCGCCCCGACGGGAGCTCCTACGGGACCCCCGGGCTCGATCCCGGGCTCGACCCCAGTCCCGCTCGGCTCCGCTCCGCCCGGGGAGGGGCAGCGCGGCCCGGCCGGATCGCGGCTGCCCCCGGCGCCTCCCCGTGCCGCCCCCCCCCGGGCCAGGGCGCGGCTATAAGGAGCGGCGGGGCCGGGGGAGGCGCTCGGCGGCGGCGCGGAGCAGCGGGTGCGGCAGGTACGGGGCAGGGGGGGACGGGACGGGACGGGACGGGACGGGACGGGACGGGACGGGACGGTCGTCGTGCCCCTCGAATTCCCCGGGGGTTCACCGGACCGGCCCCCCCAACCCTCTCCCGGAGTCTCCAGCGCCCCCCCCCCCACGACCCCGTGGGCTGAGACCTGAGAACTCATCGCACTGCCCGCGACTCGGCGGCGGCGGGGAGCCGGGACTGGGGCCGGGGCTGGGATGGGGACCCGGGCAGCCCCCCCGGGTGACCCTGGGGGTGCCCCATCCAACTGGGGCTTTGCTTTTGGATCAGGGGGTTAAGGTGTGGGTGGGCACGGGGCCCCTTGGCCGCCCGGGGAGCGGGCACCCAGCGGGGAGCCGGAGTTTTGGGGCATCGTGCTGCGGGTCCCCGGAGCCAGGGTGGTCGTAAGGGGAGTTAAAAAATCTGATGATTTTGAGCGTCCTGGGGGAGGGCGGGGTGGGGGCTCGGTGGGCAGCACACTGGGTGCTGGTCAGGGTGGGCGATCCAGAGGGAGAGGGCTGGCGTAGGGTGCCCTGTGCCCATACGCCCCCCCGGCTGCCCCCCACCCGCTCCCTGCCCTCCTTCTGCAGCAGCTGCAGGTCTGGGGACATCACCGGTGACATGCGGCTGCTGCGGGCCCTGCTCTGCCTCGGGCTGCTGGCCGAGGCCACCCTGGCTTCCCGGGTGCGCACCCGGCGGGAACTGGCCCCCGGCTTGTACGAGCACGGGGTCTATGACGCCAGCGGGTCCTACTGCCAGCGAGGGGACGTCTGCTGCCACGGCCGCGACGACGGCTGCACTGTGCCCTACCACGACACCCTCTGCTACTGTGACCTCTTCTGCAACCGCACCGTCTCCGACTGCTGCCCTGACTTCTGGGAGTACTGCCTGGGCATCCCGGCCCCCTTCCCCAAAGCCCCAGGTGAGGTGACTCCCCCCTGCTTCCCCTAAACCCATCTGGGTGAGGGTCTGTGGGTGCCAGGGCCAAGCCCTGGGGTGCTCCACGCGCTGCGTGATGCGGCTGGCGCTCCTCGGGGTAATGGGTGCAGCGGGACGCGGCACCCCACAGCCCTGCCCTCGCTGCAGAGCCGCTGCGGAGCGGCGGAAACTTGTACAAAGTGGCCAGGCTGGGGTTGGACTCCCAAAAACGGGGCTGGGAGCCACCCGTGGCCCAGCAGCCCATCCCCTGTGCCTCCCCATGAGTACCTGTGGGGCAAAGCAAGGGCACGGGGGGACTCCATCCCGGCTTCCTCGGTCATGTCTGGGGCAAGCGGATGCTGGCCCTGGCTTAACCCGCCTGGCAGCTGGGGCGGGCAGGGCAGACGGGGGCGAGAGGGGGGCACGGGCAGCCCCCGCCGCGCAGCACAAGGCTCTCTAAGAAGTCCCTGCAGAGCGGAGCCAGCTCCCGGGTACAAGTGGCCCCTTTATCCCTGTCCCGCCGGGCTGTGCAGGCGAGGCTGGCTCTGCTCCGCAGCCCCACGGTTAACCCTCCCCGCGCTGGGCCAGCCCCGCTCCCACCCTGCACCGTGGGGCGTGAGCTGGTCCCCAGCACAGGTCTGGAGGTGCCGAGATGCCGCCAGGCTTTAAGGACTGTGCTTATTTTCCCCTCAATATTTCCCCCCCCCCGGAGCTATGGGGGTGCTGGCGGGACCCCCGATGCAGCCGGGTGCTCACGGGGGTTCTTCCCCTCTCCCATCCAGGTTGTGCCCGCGCTGGCCGCCGCTACCCCACCGGAGCCACGTACCGGGAGAACTGCAACCTGTGGTGAGTGCCTCGCCGCATCCCGGTGCCATGCGGGAACCGCCGGCACGCTGCCTGCCCGGAGAAAAGGCATCACGGGGCCTGCGAGCACCGGGGCTGCCCGCAACCGGCTCGGCGGGAGCACAGGGCCCGAGCTGGGTGGCGGGAGCCAGTGCCAAATGCCTTTGCTCTGGCATATTCAGAGCGGAGAGCCCGGGGGCCTTGAGCCGCTCCCAAGTTTCGGCGCATGCCTTTGTGGGAGCCGCTCGCTCTGCCGGGTTAGCGCGCGGCCGGGCTGCCGACGCGGGCTCGGCGTTGCCGGGGTTTTTTGTGGCCACGCTAGTCCAAGCCCAGCTTGCCCGAGCCTGACAGGGCATGTCTGCAGCTGGCAGCCGTGGCGGCTCCATGCCAGGCGGCCCGAGTCTGGCCCCGCCGCCGGCTTTGGGTGCGAGCAGCCCGTCTGTGCCGCGCGCCAGGAGCTCGCTGTTTGCATTAGCGAGCAGCGCGGGGTTTATCTGGAAACGGCTGCGGTGGTATTAATGGCATCCTGGAGGTGGGGGATGAGGGAACCTGCGGGCACAGATCTGCCTGTAGACAAGGAGCAAACGCGGCAGGGCTGGCTGCCTCGCAGCGATGCGGCAGATAAGGGAAATCAAAAGCTCCGTCTGGGGCGTGTGCAAGGGCATGAGCACGCGTGTGTGCATGCGTGTGCAGGCATGTGAGCTGGAGGTGAAACGCCAGCCTGAGCCCTCCCCGAAGCCCCGATGCCGCCCAGAATTTCTCCAGGACCATGGCACAGGGGAAGGTCGAGGTCCCCGAGCTGCGTACTTGGAGGAGTGATCCCCGCTGCTGGGAAAACGTCCCCTTTTCCCAACAGCGCGGGCCCTCGGGGCCGAGGCTCCTCTGCCAAAACCCTCGTCCCCCCCCTCCTCGGCCCCTGGAGAGCCGCAATTTCTGCAGCACTTCACCCCAGACCTTGTCCCTGCGCGACACCCGCAGGGGCTGGGGGGTTGGCAAGGGACAGGTGGAATGACTGGGTGGAGCAGAGGGGGCTGCTGCGGGCACCCCCCAGAGGTGCCCCTGTGGGAGTCCCCCGGGAGGTGACAGCCAGCCGCGGGGTCCCCAGCACAGCACCGGGTGCGCTCGGGGCTGGGGAGGGGGCAAGTGCCAGGGGTGCAGGTGCCACCGGCAGGATGGGGCCCGGCTGGCGGGACACAGCTTCGGCCTCGCAGGGCTCCTTAAAAGGGAAGACTGTGGCGGGAGCTCGGCCGGCAGGAGGGAGCATGCCGAGCATTGCTGGCTGGGCGGGGGGAGCACAGCCCAGGGCTCCCCAGGGGCACCCAGACCCAGCACAAACACCCCCCCCCCCCACCACCACCCCATGCCCCGGGTCTCAGCTCTCAGCTAACCCGGCCAGAGCGGCTTGTCCTGGTGGGGCGGACACACACAGCCAGCCCCCAATCCCCTCCCCGGGCTGGCGTCCAAGCCCTGCTCTGATGTCTGCAGGCCTGGCTGCTTTTCAGCTGGTTTTCTGTCCCATGCTCTGTCTGCCCTCCGGACTCCTGCAGAGGGGACCGGGACTGGTGGGGGGGGGGACACACACAGCCCCCAGGGCCATGCAGCGGGTTGCCCGCCGGCATCTGGCCCGGCATCACCCCATCCAGGGGTGCTGAGCCGCGGTGCGACCCCCAGACCCTGGTGCAGAAGCAGCCCCAGCTCACCACAGCAGCGGGTCCCCGGTTTGGGAGGGGCAGCACCCACCCGGGGCCTCCCCGGCCAGCCCAGGGTCACTGTCCCTCCCCAGCTGACTGTCCCCTCCGGTGCTGTCCCCTCCGCAGCACCTGCGGCCCCAGTGGGACGTGGCAGTGCGAGGACCATGCCTGCTTGATGGACGGGGAGCTGATCGATGCCATCAACAGGGGCGATTACGGGTAAGGACCAGGCATGGGGAGGATGGGGAAGGGACCCTTCACCCCCTCGGTGCTTTTTGGGGCACCCCTGACCCCTGCCCCCTCCTCCCACACAGCTGGAGAGCCACCAACTACAGCCAGTTTTGGGGCATGACGCTGGAGGACGGGGTCCGGTACCGCCTGGGCACCTTCCGACCCTCTCCCACCGTCATGAACATGAACGAGATGCACGTGAGTCGCCACGGCCGCGAGGGGAAACTGAGGCACACCGAGGGTGAACCCTGCCTGTCCCACGGCTTGGCCCAATGCTTCACCATCCCCTCGGCTGGTGACGTCCCCGCAGTGTCCCCGGCCCTGGGAAGGGGCTCTGCAGCCGGGGGGGAGGCAGGGAAGGGGCCGTGCCGGGTGGGTGCCACGGACAGCCCTTGTGTTTGGAGACAGCAGCTCAGCAAATTCCCCCTGACAATCCCCGGCTGCCAGTGTTGTTTTTTCCCCCTCTCCTCCGTGCCGGTTTCCCATCGGAAAGCTGGCCCCACAGCTGCTGAGTCGGCAGAGCTGGCTGCGCCAGCGCTTTGCGAGAGGGGTGCCTCCACCTGCCCCCGGACTGCACCCAAACCCCCCCCCGCTTTGGGGTGGGCAGCGGCCGGGGGTCCCATGGGTGCTGGTGGGGAGCGGGCGGCGCGCGGTGCACGCCCAGCGCCGTGGCCTTGACTCCCGGTGAGGTTTAATTTTAGAGGCGCTTCCTGTGCTGGGTGTTGTGGCCTCGTCCTCCCCAGGAAGGCTGAACTGTGCACGGCCGCGGTGGGGACACCGTCGTCCCCCCCGCAAAGCGGAAAGGCTGGGCAAGAGCCGGCCAGAGGCCACAATGAGGGTCTCAAGACACCCAGGGCCGTGCACTTGGGGTCCACGACTGGACCCTTGGTGCTCTTGTTGCATAAGGAGCCGCTGGGGCTGAGGAGCCCAAATTTAGGGCAAGTTGAGGGATCCGGCTCCTCTGGGAGAAGGGGGCACCCGAATCCTGGTCACGCTCAGCCAGGGGTATGGGCATCCCCGACCTGGGGGGGCCCTGCAGTGGGAGCTGCTGGGGATGAGCTGCTGCGAGGGGGGGGGGAAGGAGGGGGGGGGGTCCCTGAGCCCCCCTCTACCTCCGCAGATGAACATGGACTCCAACGAGGTGCTGCCCCGCCACTTCGACGCAGCCGCAAAGTGGCCCGGGATGATCCACGAGCCCCTGGACCAGGGCAACTGCGCCGGTTCCTGGGCCTTCTCCACGGCGGGTGAGAGGGGATGGGGCGGGAGGGGGTGACTGGTGGGGACGGGGACTAAACCTGCTGCCACGGGGCTGGGGGAGTGGGGCAGGACCCGCTCCCTGACCCCCTGCTTGCTCCCAGCTGTCGCCTCGGACCGCATCTCCATCCACTCCATGGGGCACATGACACCCGCCCTGTCACCCCAAAACCTCCTGTCCTGTGACACCCGCAACCAGAGGGGCTGCAGCGGGGGCCGGCTGGACGGCGCCTGGTGGTACCTCCGCAGGCGAGGGTGAGTGGGGACGTTCGGGATGGGATGGGAGGGACAGAGGCTGCTCCGCTGCTGGGGTGGGATAAGGGGGAGAGCTCGGGGTGCCCCGTGCACATCCTGTCCCCAGGGCTGTCCCTTGAGCAGGCGGGGACTGAGGGCTGCTAGCCCAGGTGGGATGGCGAGTGGGGTTTGGGGATGGCAATCGGGGTGGGGATGGACCCGTGTGGGTGGTTCTGCCCCTCCTCATGTCCTTGTCCCCCGGCTCAGGGTGGTGACGGACGAGTGCTACCCCTTCACTAGCCAAGAGAGCCAGCCGGCAGCCCAGCCCTGCATGATGCACAGCCGCTCCACAGGCCGGGGCAAGCGGCAGGCGACGGCCCGTTGCCCCAACCCCCAGACCCGCGCCAACGAGATCTACCAGTCCACCCCTGCCTACCGCCTCTCCTCCAGCGTGAGTGCCCCTGGGCCAGGGCTGGGCAGCGCTGGGCCACCAGCGTGGGCGAAGCAGGAGCCGTTTGGCGTGGGGAGCAGGAAGGGGCTTGGCTCGGCGTGGTTTGCTTGGGAAAGCCAAGTTGGGAGAGGAAGCTGGGAAAAACCCACTGCAGAGCCCCTGGGGGAGCTGCTCCTCCACCCAGCATCTCCCCAACACCCCAAAACAGCCTCTACCCGCATCCCCGGGGGGTGGGGAGGGCAGTGCCGGGGGTCCCAGCCCCGGTACCACCCAGTTCTGTGCTTGCAGGAGAAGGAGATCATGAAGGAGCTGCTGGAGAACGGCCCCGTGCAAGGTAGGGAGCGGCGTGGGCACCCCATCCTCGCAGCCCAAAGCTGGGTGCTGCAGTGGCCAGGGGAGGGGGGGGACGAGGCAGGTGGGGGGCCAGGACCCCCCACCTCGGCTGCTCTCCCTGGTTAATATTTAGCCACATGCCCAGGCAGGGCCGCGCGCTCACCGGCCCCAGGGTGCCCGTCACGCTGCCCACACCAGCGAGCACTTGTTGCTCATTAACTCCGGAGATTTAATCTTGGCAGTTGGTTTTGTTTTACTTTATTTTTTTTATTTTAATCCTCCTCTGAATCTTGTCACATCACCCGGGGGAGGATCCGGCTGCTGCATTCCCTCCTCCTGGGCGATGCCCCGTGTGCCCCTGTGCCCATATCCTCCATGCTGGGGGATGCGGGGCCCCGGGAGCTCAGCACCCCGGTGTCCCCAGACCCTCTCCCCGCTGCCCGCAGCCATCCTGGAGGTGCACGAGGATTTCTTCATGTACAAGAGCGGGATCTATCGACACACACCGGTGGCCGAGGGGAAGGGGCCGAAGCACCAGAGACACGGGACCCACTCGGTCAAAATCACTGGGTAGGTGTGGGGGGGGGAGGGGGGGGGGGCGTGGGGGGAGCCGTGCTCTGGGTGGGAGAAGCATCCTCTTCAGGGGAGAAAGGTGTCCCCTTCCTCGGGGAGGGAAGGAGGGCGCGGGAAGCCCTGCGAGGGGGGTTCTTGTTCCAGCGCTGTGGCCACAAGTGACACGAGTGCGCAGCGCTCAGCCCCCCACGGCGGGAGGCGGGTTGGCGATACAGAGCCCGAGGAGGGGAGCGGGGCCAGCTGCCCTGTGCCGGCGGCTTCCTTCCTCCTCCCCAGGGCTAAATATACCTGCCTGTGTTTTGGGAACGGACGTAAATAGCTCGGCCTGACCCTCAGGGAGGTGCCGGGGCCAGGAAATGAGGGGGGGTCAACACAGCACCCCACTACCCTGGTTCCCCAGGAGCCCCCCCTACTCACGGCCCTGCCCTTCCAATGCAGGTGGGGAGAGGAGCAGCTGCCTGATGGCCAGATCCAAAAGTACTGGGTGAGTGTTGGCGGGTGTCATGAGTTCGCTGGGGCTCAGTCATTGGGGTGGGGGGGTGCAGGAGCTGCTTTCCCATGCCCAGATGGGGTCCAACTTGGGGATTGAGGGGTGGGGGGGTGGAATTTGGCTGAGCTGTGTCCTGTGTCCCCTCCGCAGACCGCGGCCAACTCCTGGGGCACGGCGTGGGGCGAGGGCGGCCATTTCCGCATTGCCCGCGGCGTCAACGAGTGCGAGGTGGAGACCTTCGTGGTGGGCGTCTGGGGCCGTGTCAGCATGGAGGACATGCCCCACAAGTGACCCCCCCCCAGCCTCGCACCCTCTCCATCCTCTCCTGGGGGCACCCATGGGGTAGGACACCCCCCCGCCTCTTCCCTGCGCAGCTGGGCAGGGGGATGGGACTGTCCCCTGGGCCCCCCGTCCCCAGGGGCTGCGTGTCCCCGCTGTGCTGACGCGGCGGCTGGGTGCAGTGGTGCGTGTGGCTTTTGGGGGGGGGGGGGTGCCCCGGGGTAGGGGGGGGGGGCTGCTCCTGCATCCTGTGGGATTTACCCACTAATCCCCCCGCCCCGGGCTCGACTGGGCTTTGGTGGCAGCCGGGGGGTCTTCAAAGGCAGCCGCCCCCCGCCCTGGCTGGCGGCTTCACCATCCTCCTCCCGCTGCAGTGGGACCCCCCTGAGGCTCCTGCACCCCTATATCTGCGCGACCTGCCCCCCCCCAGCTCCCCCCGCCCTGGGCACCCCTGGAGCTGGGGGATTAAAATAACCCAGTGGTGCCCAGAGCGGGGGTTCACCCGTGTCCCCAAGGCTGGGGGTCAGGATGGGGTCCCCACCGTCCCCCCCTGTCCCCGTCCCTATGGTGCTATGGCCCCTGCCCCCCCCTTGGGGACTGCGGGGATGGGGGGGGGGCTCAGCCCTACGGTGCCCCCGTCCCAGTGGGGCCACAATTGGGGACCACGCAGCAGCACAGCCCCGGGCCCCCCCGTCCCTTTCCACCCCCCACCCCCCCGCCCCGGGGCTGTACTTTTAAGATTTTTTTGTATTTATTTTGCTTTTTATTATTTGTAAATAAACTTTTTGAAGCCTCAGTACCACGGGGGTCTTCTCCTTCCCCAACCCCACTCAGGGTGGGGGGGGGGGTTGGCCCCGCTGCCCCTTGTCTGTGCTGTCCCTGGGGAGGGGACCCAGCTGTGGCCCCCGGAAGGGCTGCGGGGTGAGATAAGGCCCCGCTCATTGTGCACCTTCCGGCCCCGCTGGCTCCTGGTGACCGTGGCCAGCGGCCAGCGCTGGACCAGCCACGGGCGTGTGCAGCCACACAGGCCACCACAGCTGCCACTGTGGCTAGGAGTGACACCGCAGCCACCACACAGCCAGGAGTGCCACCATGGCCATCCCACAGCCAGGAGTGCCACCGTGGCCAGGAATGCCACCACGGTTGCCCCATGGCTCCGAGTGCCACCATGGCCCCCCTGGCCACCACAGTTGCCCCATGGCTGGGAGTGCCACCCAGCGGGCTCACGGGAGGGGTGGGAAAGCTGAGCAGGCCCGTGGTGTGTGTGCGGTGATGTTGCTTTTTAAAAATTTATTTATTCTTTGCGTTTCCTCTCTTTTTCTTTTGCCCCCCCCAGCCCAGGGGCGGGCACGCGCAGGGTGGAGTGGGGCGCCACCTGGTGGAGCCAGCCTGCACCTGCGCGCTGGGTGACAACCGGCACCGTGACAGTGACAGTGACAGCTCCTGTGCGGGTGACAGCGTCAGGGCAGGAGGGTGACAGCCCGCAGAGAGAGTGACAGCCCACAGAGACAGTGATAGCCACCGTGCGGGTGACAGCGTGGGGCCAGGAGGGATGACAGCCCGCAAACAGTGACAGTGACAGCCACCGTGTGGGTGACAGCGTCAGGGCAGGAGGGTGACAGCCCGCACAGGCAGCAACAGCCACTGCGTGGGTGACAGGGTGGGGTCAGAAGGGGTGACAGCCTGCAGACAGCGACAGTGACAGCCACTGTGTGGATGACAGTGTGAGTTCAGGAGGGGTGACAGCCTGCACAGACAGTGACAGCCACTGCACGGGTGACAGCGTCAGGGCAGGAGGGTGACAGCCCACACAGGCAGCGACAGCCACTGCGTGGGTGACAGGGTGGGGTCAGAAGGGGTGACAGCCTGCAGACAGCGACAGTGACAGCCACTGTGTGGATGACAGTGTGAGTTCAGGAGGGGTGACAGCCTGTACAGACAGTGACAGTGACAGCCACTGTGTGGATGACAGTGTGCGTTCAGGAGGGGTGACAGCCTGCACAGACAGTGACAGCCACTGCACGGGTGACAGCATCAGGGCAGGAGGGTGACAGCCCACACAGGCAGCGACAGCCACTGCATGGGTGACAGGGTGGGGTCAGGAGGGGTGACAGCCCACAGACAGTGACAGCAACAGCCACTGTGCAGGTGACAGGAGGGGGGGGCAGCCCCCACTGCCTCTGCTTTGAGCCTCCCTCAGGCTGGGCCGAGAAGCCGCTGGGAAACATCACTGGAACCATCAGCGGGGCGCAGGAACACGAGCATCCGATACGTGAATCACGAGCCGCTTTCCTAAAAATTCCTTTAGAGTAGCAACGAGTCTCAAAAAGCATCTCTGAGCGTTCTCATCAGGGCCAATTAAAGGATAATCACCCGGCCATCTTTGGAAACCTTCACCTGCACCTCAGCAGGAGGCCCCAGCACCTTCTTTTCTGCAAGTTGACAAGAAATGTGGAAGAATTAACTTCAGGAAAGCAGCTGGGAGCAGCGCCCAGGGGCCGTGTCCCCTCCCTGCACCCAGAGCTGCCACTGGCCCCGCGGGGGGGGGAACACGGGGCAGGGCAGCGTCCCCGTGAGCCGCTCAGCAAACACAAACCACTCAGCGACCAGCGCACGTTGCCTTTTATTCAAAAGCTGTAAAAATAAGCTCTAAACCGTTTTGGAGTTTGGCTTGGGCAGACGAATCAAAACAGACGTTGGCAACAATTTGGGGGGGGGGGGGGGTCGATGATCCTGTGTGTGACGGCAGCAACGTCCAGCAGCCTGGAGAGAAACAGGGCTCAGAGCCCCCGGAAAGCCGAGGTGCTCCTGGCAAGGAAGGGCCGTCGGTGACACAAGGACAAGCTCTGCCACCATTTGTGCCCTTCCTGCTGCTTTTTAAACAAAGAGTCCCCAAAAGCACGCCGAGACAGGGACGTTCCACTGCAGACGTGCCGCCACGCAGAGGGACAGCGTGAAGGGGGGGTTTAAGCACATTTTTGTGTCTGGCAAAGGAAAAATCTAAGCGCTCCCGGGGCGACGTGGCACAGGTTACTGGTTTGGCTGCCCCACTCTGCGGCACAGCCCCAGAACCGGGCTCCAGTTTGGCGTAGAGGCACCCACTGCCACCGAGCAGGGATGAGGGATCGAAGTCGGGAGGGTCCCAGGGCTCCTTGGGTGGAGCAGGCTGGAAAACCGGCCCGGAGGAAGCAGCTCGCTCTTTGGGGGGGCTCAGCCACAGCCCAGAGTTGAGGATGAGGATGGCTGCTGCTCCCGGAGAGCCCCCCGGCCGGCTCGCAGCCCTCGTCACATCATGCGAGTCACGACCATGGTGAGGAAGTCCTCGTAGCTGAGCCGCACGTTGCCCACCAGCCCCGTGTCCTTCTCGCGGAAGGCGTCGGTCGTGCTCTGCAGCTGCATGCAGATCTGGATGAAGCGGTCGAGCTGGATGCTGGGGTTGGAGGATCGCGGGGCGTAGCGGGCCAGCAGCAGCTGGCTAAACTGGGGGCTCAGGTTATAGCCCATCTGGGAGAAAGCTGGGAGGCAAGAAACACTCGGATTAAACCTTCCTGAGAGGAGGGAGAGCAACTGTGCCCTCCATCCCATGTGCTCCATGGTGTTCACTTCCAACAATGGGTTTCTTGACCCAAGGAACAAGCGCCAGGCCAAGAGGGATTGGCCTCAAGCTGCGCCAGGGCAGGGTCAGACTGGCTCTTAGGAAGGATTTCTTTGCAGAAGGGGTTGCTGGGCGTTGGAATGGGCTGCCCAGGGCAGGGGGGGAGTCCCCATCCCTGGAGGCGTTGAAGAGTCGGGTTGACCCAGCACTGAGGGATCTGGTGGAGTTGGGAACGGTCAGGGGGAGGTTCATGGTTGGGCTGGAGGAGCTTCAAGGGCTTTTCCAACCGAGATGATTCTGGGATTCTGTGACGGGTGTGCTTGGGCAGGGCTCTCCAGAGAGAGGAACCAAACCAAGGCAGGAATTCCAAACATTTTTCCCCTCCATCAGACACACACACACCCAACAGCTCCTCCCAGAAAACAGGCTTTAGCCACATGCCATTTGGGACGGGGTGGGGGGGGCATTTTGGGTTTCCTTCAGGAAGGAAGTTCATGCCACAGCCCTGCTGCAGCTCCTCCTCTCCTGCCCCACAGGAAGGCTCAGCGCCAGCTCTGCCACGGCCGGTTTAGCCAGCCTGGTGTGTCCCAGGGAGCTCAGAGACACCCAGCCCTGCTGCACGGATGGTGCCAGGAGGAGTCACCAGGCCAGGCTGGAAATAAACACCAAGCAGAGCCAGACAGCAGTCCCCGGGGAGCTCGGTAAGGGCCAGGTTGGTGTCTCTGCCCCTCGCCCACCTTGCTGGAGCTCACTGAAGCTGATGGAGCCTGACTGGTCCCTGTCGTACTGCTGGAAGAGGTTCTTCCACTGCTGGATGAAGCGCAGCAAGGCTGAGAAGCCGTACACGTCTATGCGTCCTGACCTGTTTTTATCGAACATGTCTGGGGAAGAAGGAACAAAGAGCAGGAGCAGGGCAGTGACACGCTGCAGAAACTCCCAGAGCGCTCAGGATCTGTGCCACAGCTTCCCGCTCTGGCCCCAAAAGCCCTCCCTCAGCAGGACTGCGATCAGCCAGGCCCACCCAATCCGTAAGAGGCTGGGAGGAAACAGCACCAAAACTCGATGCCAGGGCAAGCAGGGGAATGGGGTGACTCTCCTCACTCCTGGAGCTCTCCCTCCCTTTCCTCCCCACTCTCTGGGAGCAGGGGCTCGCTCGGCCTCGCGCAGAGCTCTGTTCCTTTTCCCAAGCAGCATTTTGGGCCCCTGACTCGTGTCCTCCACCAAAAGGGTGCTCGGAGCTGCTCGGTTCTCCCAGCTCTCACTCCAGAGAGCACTCACAGGCCAGCTGCTCGGGTAACGATGCCCAGGTAACAGGGGAGCACAGGCTGGGCTGGGCTTCACCCCGACAGAGGCTCGTCTCAAACAGATCAGAATAAAAAGCAGCAGGAGAGCAAGGAGAGCCCAGACTCACTTATCATCAGCAGGCAGGTCTCATCGTTGAACGTCGACCAGTTGGAGTTGACCAGCGCCTGCTTCAGCTCCTTCACGGAGATGTACCCGCTGCGATCGGCATCGACCGCCTGGAACCAGGAGAAGGCCTCCGGGTCCACACCGGGGGGGGCATTACCTGCGCGGGGAAAGGCCATCAGCGGCTCCGACCTCCCCTCAGGGAGGCCACTGGCAGGTCCATCCCCGGGGATGGCTCACAGAGAACCAGCCAACACCCAGGGGTGTCAGCACTTCTGCGCCGAGCAGCTTTTTACAGCTGTGGATCCCAGGAAAAGAGGTTGGCGAGGCCCGAGGCTTGGCACGTGGCGTCTGGCGGCGGGGAAAGGGCAGTAAATCAGACCCCTCGCTGCCACCCCATCAACTCGGCAGTGCCGGGAGATGGACGCGCGGCTCTAAAGTTTTACTGCCGATGCTCAGGGCCGCGGCCTCTTCGGCGCTTCCCTGCGCAGGGTTTTAAAAAAATAAACTGGGACCTTGCGGGCGTATTCACCCGCGGAACTCAGCTGAGGAGGGCGAGGGGCGCCGGGCCACCCCCTCCCGGCACGGAGCGGGACTGGGCTGGGGGACACCCACCCCCTGAGCCCGCACCTTTGTCCCGGGGCCACGCGGGGAGCGGGAGGGACCCCTCGGACCCGCGGCCCCACTCACCTCCGGGAGCCGCCCCGCCGTAGGGCCCGGGCTGGGGGCCGCCGTAGGGGCCGCTGCCAGGTTGTCCGTAGGGCCCTCCGGGCGCGGCGCCGCCTCCGTAGGGACCCCCGGGCGGGGGCTGGCCGTAGGGAGCCCCGCCGTAGGGAGCCCCGGAGTAGGGGCCGGCCGGGGCCGCGCCGGGGGCCTGTCCTGCGCCGGGGAAGCCCTGGGGAGGGGGCAGAGCCCGGTGTGCGGCCAGACCCGGCTCCCGCGCCGCCCCGCGCCGCCCCCCTCACGCCCCTCACCCCGGCCTCCGGTCCCCCGGCCCGCCTCCGCCACTGCCCCCGGCCCGGCCCGGCCCGGCCCCGGCCCCGCCGCGGCCCCACCTGCCCCGGATACGCCGCCATGATACCGCTACCGGCCCCTGCTGCCTCAATGACGTCACGGTAGACGCGCGCTTCCATTGGCTGCGGCGCGCGGTCGCGCAGAGGACACGCCCCCTCCGGGGTCAGCGGGGCGGGGCGAGAGGGAGCGGGAAGGGGGCGCGGTCGGAGCGGGCTTAAAGCGGCAACGACCCCTGAGCGGGGGTGGGGCCCACCGAGAGCCCGCAGGGTGCCCTCCTGGAGCAAGGTCGGGATCTACCCGGGATCAGGGCTGGGATCTCCTGGGATCAGGGCTGGGATCTCTCCAGGATCAGGGCTCGGATCTTCCCTGGGATCAGGGCTGAGATCTCTCTGGGATCGGGGCTGGGATCTCCTGGGATCGGGGCTGGGATCTCTCTGGGATCGGGGCTGGGATCTCTCTGGGATCAGGGCTGGCATCTCCCCGGGATCAGGGCTGGCATCTCCCTGCGATCAGGGCTGGGATCTCTCCTGGGATCGGGGCTGGGATCTCCTGGGATCGGGGCTGGGATCTCTCCAGGATCAGGGCTGGGATCCCTCCGGGATCAGGGCTGGGATCTCTCCAGGATCAGGGCTGGGATCTCCTGGGATCAGGGCTGGGATCTCCCTGCGATCAGGGCTGGGATCTCTCCTGGGATCGGGGCTGGGATCTCTCTGGGATCGGGGCTGGGATCTCTCTGGGATCAGGGCTGGGATCCCTCCGAGATCAGGGCTGGGATCTCCCCTGGGATCAGGGCTGGGATCTCCCCTGGGATCAGGGCTGGGATCTCTCCAGGATCAGGGCTGGCATCTCCCTGCGATCAGGGCTGGGATCGCCCCTGGGATCAGGGCTGGGATCTCTCCAGGATCACAGCTGGGATCTCTCCAGGATCAGGGCTGGGATCCCTCCGGAATCAGGGCTGGGATCTCTCCAGGATCAGGGCTGGGATCTCCTGGGATCAGGGCTGGGATCTCCCCAGGATCCCCCCCTACCAGGCCCAGGGCCATGGGGCAGGAGGGGGCTCGGGGTGGCCTGAGCCCTGTCTGGCTCCAGGACTGGGCAGAGCAGCGCCCCTCGGGGACAGGGACAGGGATCGGGCCCGCGGCCGAGCGAGGAGGCGCGAAGCTGGGGGGCACCAGCACGGGTGTATTTGGCCGGGCAGGATCCACCTGCCCTCACGATCGCGACGGAGCTGTACAACACCCGCACCCCTCCATGCACCCCCCCCGCGGGACAGGCAGAGCCCCCGGCACAGCGGGGAAACGATATTAACAGCAAAGGTCGGGGGGGGCACGGGGGGGCCCCCCTCAGCCGAAGGGACCCTTGACGTTTTTGGGCTGGAAGAGGGGCTGCTCCAGGGGCATGGCCCCCAGGCACTCTGCCGGGCTGCAGTGCCCCGTCTTGCCTGGTTGCCCCGTGGCACCCGGGGGGCCGGGGATGCCAGGGATGCCCTGTTGTCCTACAGGACCTGGGGGGCCCATCTTCCCGTAGCCTGGTGGCCCTTGGGGACCTGGAAGAGATGGAGAGAAAAAGAGAGAGGTGGCAAGGTGCTGGGGCTGGTGGCAAGCTCCAGCATGGGGCTGGTGGCCACGCAGAGGGAGGGGGCTCACCTGGGGGTCCCGGGGGGCCGCTGTCCCCCATCACCCCCACGCCTTTCTCTCCTTTCTCTCCCTTGGCGCCCGGCTCACCTGGAGGAGAGGTGGACGGAGAGGGGTGACACCGGGGCACAACCGCTGTGCTCGGGGACACCGGGAACACCCCGACGAGCAGCACTTACCCCGCATGCCCGGCACGCCCTGCCGCCCCTCTCTGCCGATCTGCCCCGGCATCCCGGGAGAACCGGGGGGTCCCGGCCGGCCGGGCAGCCCGTCCTTCCCCGGGGGACCGGGTCTCCCTGGGGATGCCACCATCTCCACCGGGAAGTGCAGCCGGGAGGTGTAGTACGCCATCCGTTCTGCGGGGAGAGGTGGCCCGCGCTCAGTGTTGGCAGGGACGAGGCAATACCGGGGTGCAACCGGCCCTCGCCCCCGCTACCCCGTTACCATCAAACATCTTGCTCAGCTCCTGCTGGATGAACCTCTTGATCTCGTCGTAATTCACCACGTCTCCCTGGGGGGGGACACAGGAGGGGCCATCGCCACCAGGCCCTGGGGCGGGGGATCGGGGTCCCAGCTGTCCCTCCTTACCATCATACCCGGGGGGCCCGGCAGCCCAGGGCTGCCCGCAGGTCCCGGTGAGCCGGGGGGGCCCCTTTCTCCCGCTGGCCCCCGTGGCCCCACGAGGCCCATGGAGCCGCTCTTCCCCGGTCCCCCAGGCATGCCGGCTCTGCCCTTCTCCCCGGGGTAGCCTCTCTCGCCGGGGGATCCAGCTTCTCCCTGCGGAGAGGTGGAGAGGCAGAGCTCAGCCCCAGCACCCCCCGTCCCAAGCGGGGGGCTGCGGGGTGCCAGGATGGCCACGGCTCTCCCCTCACCTTCTGGCCGGCCGGTCCTGCGCTGCCAGGTTTTCCTGGGGGGCCCTGGGGAGACACAGAGGAGTGGGGTGGCAGGGGTGTCCCCCACCCTGGGGACATCGTGGCCATGCCAGAGGACGCCACGAGGTGACCCCAGGTCCCACAGGTGAGCCGCAGAGCCCACGCTCGTACCTCTTTACCGACGGGTCCGTCTGGTCCCTGTTCCCCCTGCGAAACCAAAGCGGGGCAGCGTGAGATGGGGGTGCTGTCCTAGACGTCCCTGCTGCAGCGGGGTGCAGGGGGCTGTGCTACCCCCCTCGTGCCCCCACTGCACTCACCGGTGGTCCCGGGTGGCCCGGGGGTCCCGGCTCTCCTGGCATCCCTGGCAGACCTCGCTCGCCCACAGAGCCCCGCTCGCCCTTCAGCCCCTGCAGGGAGGCAGGAGGGGGAGGGGGGCGGGAGCAGCGGAGTCAGCGCAGGATGGGGACGGTGACCCCCAAACCTGCTCTCCGTGGCACCCACCCGACACCCCGTGTCCCACAGCCCGGGCAGGGTCTGCCCCCAGGCTGTACTCACCACTCCAGCGAGGCCAGCGGGACCCGGCTGCCCCGGGCTGCCAGGGGGGCCCTGGGGGTAGAGAAAGGGGTGTCAGCTGGGGAGGGGGGGCCATGGGGGGGCCCCCACTCCCTGCACTGGAGGGAGGCCCCGCCATGGGCACCGTCCCGGTGCACTGGGGGGGACAGGTCCAACTTACGATGAGCCCTGGGGGTCCCTGCCGGCCTTGGGGTCCCATGGGTCCGGGGTCACCCTGGGGAAGGCAGCGTGATGAGGGGTGGTGTGGCGGGGGGGGCATCCAGCCCAGGGCCCCTGTGCCCACCCACTCCCTCACTCACCTCCGCTCCCGGCCGGCCTGTGCTCCCTGGGGGGCCGGGTTTGCCGCAGTCACCCTAAAAGGAGGAAGGGACATTGTGGGGTGCACAGCGCATGGAGACCCTGGCCCAGGAGCGGGGTCCCCGGGGCTGTCCCCCACCATTGCTCACCTTTGGTCCCGGGAGACCCGGGTGTCCCGTCTTCCCCTTGAAACCCTGGAGGGAGAAAATTGCTGGGTGGGGGGTCCCGGCTCTCGCAAGCAGACTGAGGCAAGTCACCCCCACCCCAGTCTCCACTGGGGACCCCATCCTGCAGCGCCAGGCCTGGGGAGGGGGAATGTGCACCCACCCCCTCGGGCTCAGCATCCGGGGGGGACAGTCCCGGCTCAGGGGACACCCGGTCTTAGTTGCAGGGACATGCCAGGCACTGAGCACTAGGGAGGGTGACAAAGAAATCTGTCACTCACCGGAGGACCCATCATCCCTGGTGGCCCAGGAGGGCCGGGGTCACCCTGGAGAGAAAGAGACACAGGTTGGGGTGTCCTGGGGGGGCTGCAGGGTGGGTGCCACCCCTCCGCCAGCACCAGGGAGAGCCCCGGAGCCTCACCCGCAGCCCCGGTTTGCCGTCCTTGCCGTCCAGTCCTTCCAAGCCAGCGGGACCCTGCGGGGACAAGGTGAGGGTGTCACCGAGGGGGTCTGGGGGTCCCTGAGGGACCCGCTCCAGGCACCCCAGGGCATGGGAACAGGTCCCGGGGGAATGGGTCCAGCCAGTGGCGCTTCCCAGGAGCACCATGACACTGGTGGCCCCATCCCCTCTACCACCAAGGGTGGCATGGGGTGGGGGGTCTTACCTGGATACCTGGAGGTCCAGGGGGTCCGGGGGGCCCTGGCATCCCCGTGGGCCCACGCATGCCCTCGCTGCCCTGCAAGAGCCACAGGAGGTCAGGGGGAGCCCCCTGGCCACCCCGCAAGAGCAGGGGCCAAATCCAGCCACCGTCCCCAGGGATGAGCGGTGCCACCACGCAGCCACGTCCTGGTAGCACTCACCCACGGCACTCACCTTCTCGGCCGCGGGCCCCGGTGGCCCAGCTGGCCCAGCCTTCCCTGGGAAGCCGGGGGGCCCCTAAAGAGAAGAGGAGTGTTGAGTGAGGGAGGTGGTACCATGACAGGAGACCCCAGCCATCTCCAAACTCATTTTAACAGGGTTTCTCTGCTCTCTGCTCCTTATCCCACAGGATGTGTCCGTGTCCCCTGGTAGAAACCCCCATCCCCATCCCCAGCTGGCTACCCAGCCCCATGGGGACATGGGGACACACAGCCAGGGTGGGCATCATCTCCCGGGGACACCCCCGGACGTACTCACCGGTGGCCCTGGGAAGCCGGGCTGGCCCTGGAAACCCTGTGGAGAGACGGGAGCTGAGCCAGACCCCGAGGGCCGCATCCTGCCCCATGGGGGTCCTGGGGATCCCTGTCACCGTGGAGCCCTCGGGGATGCTCACCTGGTCTCCCTTCTCGCCGGCGCTGCCCGGGAGCCCGCGCTCGCCCCTCGGTCCCTGTGGAAAGAGGGGGTGAGGTGGGTGGGGAGCACCTCGCTGCACCCGTGGTCACCGCAGCCGCCCCCCCCCGCCCCCTCCCTCCCCACAGCCCCCCCCCCGGAGCTGATCAGAGGGGGCACCTACCGCTGGCCCTGTGGGACCGGGGAGGCCATCCAGGCCGGGGGGTCCCTGGGAAGGGGAGGAACACAGATGGATGTGGCTGCCAGGACCTCAGCCCCGGTGCTCACGGAGAGGGGGGGCACCTGGGAGAGCCCCCAGCCCCTCTGTCCCTGGAGCACGGCTCCGAGGGACTCACCAGTTCCCCTTTCTCCCCAGGGGGGCCCACGTAGCCTCGCTCACCTTTGCTGCCCTGGGGAAGGAAAGAGATGAAGGTGCAGGACATGGGGCATGGACGGGACACGGGGCATGTGGGGGGGACAGATGGGGCAGGGATGGGAACAGATGGGACAGGATAGATGGAGCATGGATGGAGTGAGCGGATGGGTGATGGTTGGGGCACCGGGAATGTGTGGGACAGAGCTGAGCCCGGCAGGGACATGGGGCTCGATGCCCGCCAGGGTCCCCCCGCACTGCCTATCCCAGCAGCACGGGGTTCCCCAGCGAGCACCAGGGAGGGACATGGAGGGACACGAGGTGGTTGGGGGCTGGCACATGCTGCCTGGCTCCCCACGGTACTCACGGGAAGGCCGGGGGGGCCCGTCGCTCCGGGGTAGCCAGGCTGCCCGGGGGGTCCCTGTGCAGGAGGAGGATGATGCTGAGCCACCTGCAATGCCCCAGCCCCGTGCCCAAAGCCCACGGGGCACCGGTGTGTCCCCCATCCCATCCTCCCACACCACTCACCGGCTCCCCTTTGGCTCCGGCGAGCCCGGCAGGGCCGCGTTCCCCCTGGAGACCCTTCAGAGGGAGAAGAGAGGAGCTGTGGGGGGGCTCCAGCAGCCCCTGCCCGGGGCTGTGCCCTCCTGGTAGCACAGTCGGGCAGAGCACGGGGGCCAAGGACCCGGGCACGGCCCACGGGGGCTGTGATCTCCACCAGCTCACGCTGGTCCCAGCCTGCCCAGCACCTCCGGGCACTGGGGAGGACCCGCTCGGCCCCCGGCTGGGCTCCCTCCACCCATGGCACCAGCCATGAGCAGCGGACGCAGCGTGGCCGGGTACGCTCACACCCAGACACAGGTCGCTGCTGCCTGTGCCCCCCACGCTGGGGACCGTGGGCAGGACCCATGGGCAACCCCAGGGCCGTGGGAAGCTCAGTCCTGGGTGGGGGGGCTGCATGGGGTGCCAAGCTCCCGGCACGCTGGCCACTGCCCAGGACACACTTCAGACCACAGCCCGGTGCCACCCGCTGCCTCCCCGTTCTCCCAGGGCGCACCAGTGTGACACGGGGGACACAGGGGACAGCTGGGAGCCCCCGGGCTCCGTGCCACAGGACCACTAGGGCGGGTTAGTGGGGGGACGTGGCGCCGAGGCGGTGGAGGCTGGACAGGACACGCTGGCACACCACAGAGCGACGGCCCACACAGACCCACAGAGACCCACACAGACCGTGGTGTTATGGTGACATTAGTGGACACGGGGACAGGAGCAGGACACGACTGGTGTGAGAAGGCAGGATCCTCCGAGAGCCACCGGCACAGCCCCGCTGCCACCTCGTGCTAGGAGGGAGCACAGGTGGGAGCAGGCGGATGAAGATGAAGATGAAGATGAGGATGAGGATTAAGATGGAGATGACGAACAAGATGGAGATGGTGGTGGAGGCTAGCTGACCCCAGAGGAGCCGGGGACCAGGGGAGGAGGAGGATGAGCCCAGGCAGCACCAGCTGCATGGGGGGATCCTCCTGGTCCCCCTGAGGGGGGTCCCCAGGGGCAGCCGGGGAAGGGGCAGCAACCGGGTGCCATCCGGTGCACCCTGTGGGTGCTGGGGCGAGCCGTGGGCACTACACCACTGTAGCCACCCCCTGGCACACTGAGAGCAGCTGAGGGGAGCCAACACAGGGGCTGTGGCCATCCCCGGCACACCCAGGTCCCAACATGAGCCTGAAGACCCCGGGGTCTGCCGAGACCGCCCCCTGCATGGGGATGGAGGAGGTGGAAATGGGAGGATGGAGATGGGTGGAAGGGGAGGGGGGCAGCTGGGGCTGCGGCCGCTCCCAGGGGGACAGGGACAAGGGACACAGCCAAACCAAGCGGCAGCAACAGAGAGCACAGAGTGGAGCCGTGCTGGGTCCTTACGGGCAGTCCGGGTGCGCCAGGCGTTCCAGGAAAGCCTGGGGGGCCCTGAGGGGAGAAACAGGGAGGTCACAGCCAGTAAATGGCACCCGGGAGCCTGGGCTGAGCCCTTGGGGGGTGCAGAGTGGCTGGGCGCGGGCCAGCTCGGCCTCGGCCTCCCACCGAGCCAGGCTCCTGCTCCGTCTCCGCGCTGGCAGTGCCTTGGCCTCCATCTCCGGGCTCGCCGGGGGCCCAGCCGTGCCGTGCCGTGCCACGCCGCACCTCCACCTTGCCACGGCCCCGGCCCTCTGCCCATCACCGTGGCCTTGGGGCAGGGTGCTGGGCCCCCTTGACAACTTGCAGTGGGGGGCTGCAAGCCCCCCTAGCACACAACATGACGCCTGCACAGCCCAGCAGCCCCCCGCCCCGGGCAGGGCTACTTACAATGGGCCCGGGTGGTCCCGGGGGTCCCCGCAGTCCCGGTGAGCCCTGGGGAGAGACGGCTGGGTCAGAGGTGACCGTGGTGAGGGGGACGGGGGCCTGGCACCACTCCGGCTCTGAGGGGCACCGAGGGACCAGCCACAGCCCCCGTGGCCACTGGGAAGGGCTGGGATGGTGGGGGGGTGCAGAGGAGCGGGGCAGCGTTGCGAGTGGGGGGTGCACCCACCTGCTCGCCTCTCTCGCCGGGGATGCCAGGGGTGCCTGGCAGCCCGGGATCGCCCACACAGTCCGGGTCAGGGCTGTCACCCTGCGGGGAACAGGGACACGTCATGACCCGGCGCCAGCTCTGCCCACGGCTGAGCCCTGCCAAGCCCCGCCAAGTGCCCCCTGAAGCAACCTCCGCTCCCCAAAGCCCCGGATGCTCCCGCAGTGGGGTACGGTGCCGGGTCCTTCCCCAGTGGGGACCATTCCTGCAGCACCCTGGGGTCCAGGGAGTCAGTCTGGGGGCAGGGAGAGGGTGCTGGGCAACATGATTCACTCACCCGAGCCTCCTCCGCTCTCGGGAACTGAGCAAGGCACTGGAAGAAAACCCAGGAGTCACCCGAGGATCCCCTTTAGGGATGCACTGGAGGAGCCATGGGGCACAGCGGGGTGTGGAGCCCCCACATCCTGCACCCCTCGGGCGCTCAGCACCCGCTGCTCCAGCCTGCACTGGGCCCTGCGCAGGACAAGCCCATCACCCTCCCCAGGGACCCCATTGGGGCAGGCAGGGGAGCCTGTCTGCTTGCCCAGTGGCACCAGCGTGCCCAGAGCGTGCCCAGAGCGTGCCCGGAGCGTGCTCAGAGCGTGCCCAGCCCTGCCAGCGCCCGCTGCTCTGCACAACCGCCACACGAGCCAATGCCCCAGAGCATCTCTGCACTTCACCGCAAAATTCATCAAGACCAGGGGTTTTTGGGCACTGGGATTCCCACCCTGAGGTGGGCAAATACTCACACGGGCGCAGTTCTCGCTGCCGGGGGCCCCCGGCATGCCCCCGTCCTCCTTCTCTCCCTTGACACCGGTGGGTGCTTCGAAGGCCGCCTGCAGCTGGGCGCAGTCCCCGCAGAGGGTCTGGGAGGAGGTGGGGAGTCAGGGGCACCCCGAAATGCTTGGGGTCCCCTCTCCCAGGCATGACCCACAGCAGGAGGGTGCTCCTCACCTTCAGCACCTCGATGTTCCTCTCGGCCATGACAGCCAGTGGCCCCTGGAAGAGACGCAGGAGGGAAGGGGACAGTCCCCACGCCGGGGGAAGCAGGACGGGTGGCCACGGGGGAAGCTGCTGAGGGCAGTGCCACCACCTACCAGGTCTCCAGCCGGGCCGGGCAGTCCCGGCAAACCGTTGTGTCCTGGCATCCCCTAAAGCCCAGGAGAAATATTTAAACCCGGTGCTAAAAGCTGGGCAGGATCAGTCCCCGCTCACCCGCTTCATCTCCCATTGCTCACCTGGCGGCCCGGGGCACCAGGGGGGCCGGGGGGGCCGGGAGCTCCAGGGGGACCCTGCGACACCCCAAAACACAAACGAAGAGAGTCAGGCAGTGAGGTGGGTGCGGGTGGGGGGTCAGTGGGCGCAGCACAGCGGGAGCAGCACCCACCTGAGGGCCTGGCTGTGGCTGCCAGGACATCCCAGTCCACAGTCCTGGGGCTCCCTGAGGCCGAGAGAAGGGGAAGAGCGTTCAGCGGGGGCGAAGCGGAGCTGGGGAAGGGGGGGGGGCCCGTGGGTGCTTGCGGTGCTTACCGGCATCCCGGCGTAGCTGGGGTCCTGGCGGGGGCTGGGTGGGCAGGGGCACTCCCCAGGGTCTCCCTGCAGAGAGAGGAGGTGAGGGCAGGGAGGGCGGTGGGGGGACACGGGGGTGCAGCTCGACTCCAACCCCAACTCACCTTCTCGCCTCGGGCGCCCTTCTCCCCCTGCGAGGAGGAAAGCCGGAATTGGGCGTTAGTGGGGGGATGCCAGCACCCCCCCTGCCCTGTGCCCCTCACCCATGGCCGGGTGAGCACCGGGGCACCGTGCTCAGCACCCTCTGCCACCCCCTGTACATACCGGCTGCCCGCTGGACCCCGGCACCCCGGGGAGCCCCCGCTGCCCTTCAGGGCCCTGTGAGGAAGAGGAGGGTGAGGAAGCTCAGCGCTGGGCTCAGACCACGGCACGGCGGATTTTTAGCCGGCGTTGAGGGGCCAGGGGAGGATGGCGAAGCCCGTCCTGGGGTGCAGGACTTACCGGTGGCCCAGTGGCGCTGGTCCCTGGTTGCCCAGGGGGTCCCACGGCACCTTTGGGCCCCGGAGATCCCTGCAGAGGAAGGACAGCAGGAGTGGGGGGGCAAGGGGGGGGCGGAGGGCTGGGGGATGCTCCCTTACCTTGGCACCTTTCTCTGCCGCCATCCCTGGGGGTCCCTGGGGTCCGGGGGGGCCCTGGGGGCAGGAGGGAGTGTTAGATCCCCCCAGCAGCCCCTGCCACCCAGCGAGCCACGGTGACAGCGCTGTCCCTAGGGCCGGCTGGCCAGGCCCCTGCTGTCACCGCCTGCGCTGGTGGGGGGGCTGACGCTGCTGGGGTGCAGCCCCCCCAGCTTGCAGGAATCGGGGGGGGGCTGGCGGCTGCCCCATCTCCCAGGGCTGGGCAGCCCCAAATGCTACTTACGGGTGTCCCAGGGGGTCCGGTGCTCCCGGGCTCTCCCTGGGAAAACCAGAGTGTGTGAGAGCTGGTAAAGCTGCCCAGAATGACACGGCACGACACGGCACGACACGGCACGACATGGCACAACATGACACAGCATGACACGGCACGGCATGACACGGCACAACACGGGCACACCCCACACCCACCTGCGGTCCCGGCTGCCCGATCCCCCGTGGTCCCGGCTCACCCTAAGGGAGACAGCGGGGCAGTGAGTGGCCCTGAGACCCCCTCCCCATGTGCCTGGCGCCCCCCACCACGATCCCACTCACCTGCAGCCCCTTCAGTCCGGGGGGGCCCTGAACCCCCGGCAATCCCGGCTTCCCCTAAAACACATCAGGGTCAGCCCCAAGTGCACGGTGCCACCGGGCACCCACTGCACTGGGCTGGGGGCGGGGGGCACTCACGGGTCTGCCTGGCTGGCCGATGCCGGGGGGGCCCTGGTCCCCTTTGGCCCCGGGTTTTCCCGGGATGCTGATCCCATCGGAGAAGTCCCCATGCGGAGTGGGACTGGGCTCGCAGGCGTCTCCCTGCAGCGGAGGGAGCACAGGAGGGGGGGGTCGGGGAGGGGTGACGCCACGGTGATGGGGTGGGGGTCCCCAGACAAGTGCAGGGTTGGGGGGGGGTGTCTCACCTTCTCGCCTTTGGGGCCAGCTGGACCCCTGATGCCAGGCTCACCTGACAGCCCCGGGAGACCGGCCGTGCCTGGGGTGCCGGGGTCCCCGGGGCTGCCTGCGTCCCCCTGGCAAGGAGAGGGGACAAGGCTGGCACAGGGCGGTGGGGGGCACCCAGCCCCACAGCCCGGGGTGGGTCACAGCCCCCTCTGCCACTGCCAGAGCCCCCTCCCCAGCCCCTCTCACCTTCTGTCCCTTCTGGCCAGCGTCACCAGGTCTGCCCTGGGGGAATGGAGGAACGGGTCAGGCCAGGGCATCCCCCAAAACGGGCACCCGTGAGCAGAGGGGACACACACTCACCGCTCTGCCCGGGGGGCCACCCTGGCCCCTCTCCCCCCGTGGCCCGGGCACAGCCAGCACTGTCGCTGCCCCTTCGAGGGCCTGTGGCGCAGGAGGGCACTGCCCACACGGCTCGCCCTGCAGAGGGGACATCCTGGTGGCTTCGGGGACCGCAGCACAGTGGGGGGCCCTCAGCCCCTGCTGCTCTCCCCAGCTCAGGGCTCTCCCATGCAGCGAGTTGCACAGGTCTCAGCTGGGGAGGTTTCAAGGATGAGGCAGGGAGCAGGGTCCCGGAGAGGCCCCGTCGCTGGTCTCACCTTCTCTCCTTTGAGCCCCTGCACGCCTGGATCACCCTTGTCCCCCGGCAGCCCCTGCAGCCAGAAGCCAGGGCAGAGGTGAGACTACAGCCCCCCCTGCTTCCACTCCTGCACCCCTGGGCTCCCAGCACCCCCCCTTGAGCCCCTGCACCCCCACTTACCGGTCTTCCCGTGGGTCCCTCCTGGCCACCATCCCCCTGCAAGGCATCAGGGTCAGGATCGGGCCCTAGAAGGAGCCGAGGCTGCCCCGACCCCACGGGGTGACGCAGCCCTTGCTGCTCCCTCGGGGGGGGGCAGAAAGGGAGGAGGGGGGGTCGCCCACCTTCTCACCCTTGATGCCGGCCAGCCTGGGGAGCCCCGCTTCGCCCTGCCAAACACCCCACGCGGTTACACCCCCAGCACCTGCGCAGCCCCGGGTCAGCCCTCCGGCACGGGAGAGGGGGGGCTCAGCCCCATGTTACTCACCGGCAGCCCTGGCTCACCCTCGAGCCCCTCGGCGGGACCCCGCAGCAGCGCGGCGAGGACGCGGGTGTCGCAGGACAGGCAGGAGTCCCCCTGTGAGGGCAGGGAGAGGGCACAGCTCAGGGTGGGGGGGCCACAGGGGCTGCCCCCCCTACCCCCAAAAGCAGGTAGGTGGGATGGAGGGATGGCCACTCACCTTCTCCCCTTTCATCCCGTGGATGCCAGGATCTCCCTGGGATGGAAACACAGGAGCTGGGCTGGGTGCTGGCAGCATGGGCTGGATGGTGCTCAGCGTCCCCCCCGGCTCCGGCTGGGGACAAGCCAGCCCACCCCTTGGCCCCGTGTCACCTACCCTGTCCCCTTTGGGTCCCGCAGGGCCAGGTCTGTCCTGGGGAGCGGAAAACGAAAAGGGAGCATTAGAGACGCTGAGACAAGACCCTGCTCGGCCCCACATCCCGCCCGCCCTCCCGTGAGCCCCCAGGCTCAGACTCACCGACACCCCGTCCTTGCCGGGCACTCCGGGTGCTCCCCTGGGTCCCGGCTTGCCGGGCAGCCCGGTGGCACCGAGCATCCCCTCGGTGACAGTGGGACACACCTCGCACGGCTCACCCTGCCCGGGGGGGGGGACAGTGAGACGCAGCCCCAGGCTGGGGGGGTTCCTCAGAGCCCCGGGACGGGCACGGACGGAGCCGCGCTGGCAGGGGCTGCCATGCCCGTGGCCGTGGCACAGCCCCGCACCCGGCCATGCTGTCGCTGCACCCACCTTGTCTCCTTTCGGCCCCAAGACGCCGGGGGGTCCCTGCGGGGGGAAGGCAGGGGACAGGGCTGCTTCAGGGAGCCCCAAGGCCAAGGACTGCCCCAGCAGCACCCCCAGCACCCCCCAAGCCCTGCCACCAGCCACGGCACATCACGGTCCCGGCCCCAGATGAGGCTGCCGGCTCTCCCAAACCCCTCTCCACGCCTGGGCTCGGATCCCACCATCACTCCAGCCAAGCAGCCCCGGCCCAGAGCCAAGAAACCCGTCCCTGACCCCGGGCTTTGGCTCCGGGCTCACGGTACTCACGGGCGTCCCAGGCGATCCTCCGGGTCCAGGAGCTCCCGAGCTGCCCTGGAGCCAGAGACGGGAGAAGCCTGAGCCCATCAATGGAGAAAGCCGCAGGCCTTGGCATCCCCAGCACCCCCGTGCTACCCTTCCCCACCCCTCAAGGGGATTTCCTGGCCCCCCAGCCAAGCCCTTGGCCACCCAGCTGGGGCTTGCCTGTCCAGCGACACGCAAGCCAGCGCTGACTCAGCTCCAGCCGGGGATCCCCAGCACTTCCCGAACTGTGGGAAGGATGGGGAACAGTTGGGACCCCTTGATCCCCACTCACCTTTTCTCCCTTTGGACCTGGGGGGCCACCAGGGTCACCCTGAAAAGGAGAGAGGACAGCGTTAGCCCTGCCCAAGCACCCTGGCCAGCCGCGATGCCCACCCGCAGCCCCACGGCACCGGGGGTCCTCACCGGCTTCCCTGGAAAACCAATCCCCGGAGAACCTGGTTTCCCCGGCGGCCCCGGCTCGCCAGCCAGCCCCTCGGGTCCCACGAGGCCAGAGTCACCCTGAAAGGCAAAGCGGGGGTGTCAGTGCCGGCGCTGGTGCTGCATGCCCCCACCCTCTGGCACCCAGAGCCCCCCACTTACCTTCTGGCCCTTGGGGCCCACCACACAAATCTCTCCGGGCCGGCCCTGCCGGGATGGGAGCGGGGTGTGAAGGTTCAGCACGGGCAGCACTGTGCATGCCACAGCGAGGGGGCTGGTCCAGCGGCTGGACCCCACTGCCCGGGGGGTACACCAGGGGATGCCTGGGGGGTCCCCCAGGGGATGCCCAGGTACCACCCATCACTACTCACGTCACGGCCCGGGCGCCCCGGTTTTCCCTGCAGTCCCCCGTCGCCCTTCTCGCCCTTCTGGCCCTGCAGGACAGGCGGATGTCACCCATGCTGTCTCCCACGCCACCCAGGTTGGCACTGGCAGGCCCTGGCGCCTTTGCCACCATGCCAGGACCCATGGGACAGTCGTCCCCACCGCCACGCCAGGACCCACGGGCGGGCTGGACTTACCTTCTGCCCATCGGTGCCAGTTGCCCCCGGGAGCCCCTGCGTGGGAACAGGAGGGCAAAGTGGGTGCCCACGGGTGGGCTCGTGCCTCCTGCTCACTCCTTTCACCCCACCATCACCCACTGAGCTGTCTCGTCGGGGCCGGACCCCCGCACCCCCTCCCGGGGTACCCACAAGATGTTGGGGTTGGGGGGGTCCCCGTGCCGTGCCCCATCCGCTGAGCGTCACTTACAGCCTCTCCACGCTGCCCCTTCTCGCCCCGCGGCCCCTCGGCGCACTGGAGAGGAGGAAGAGGAGGGAGTGGGGTGAGGGAGGGCAGCAGAGGTGGGGAGGGCGGGATGCAGAGGGTTGGAGGGGGTGGGTCTCACCTGCACGGGGCCACCAGGGTGGGTGCGCACACAGTCAGCACCCTGCGGAGGGGGGGGAGGTGGCTCAGGGGCTCTGCCTGCACCGGCCATGGCCAAGGATGGGGGGGCCATGGGGGGCAGGAGCCTTCCCCAGGGCAGTGGGACCCCCGTGTGCTGGGGACCCCCACAGGGAGCAGCCCCACAGCAGGGAGTGGGGGTCCCTTCCCGGGCCAGACCCAGGGACACTCACACGGTCACCTTTCTCCCCCTTGCCGCCAGTGGTGCCGGGGAGGCCGCGCTCGCCCTTCCCGCCCTGCAAGAGAGGGGTGCAGGTGACGAGAGGGGACACGGGTGTCCCCATGGTCACGCGTGTGCCCACGGCTCCCGCGCAGGGATGCTCCAGGCACAGCCGAGGGTCTGCGTGGCCACGTCCCTGCTGGAGCTGAGCTCTGTGTGTCCTGGGGGGGTGACAAACCTACCTTGGGACCCGGGGGACCGAGCGTGACCTGAAGAGAGAGGAGAAAGGTGTCCCGGAGCCCCTCAAGGGCACGCTGCCTCCAAGCAGTCCCCACCCTCCCGACACCCTGTCCCCAGGTGCCACCCCGGGAGCTCCATGGGGCATGTGGGGTCCCAAACACCCACCATCCCCCCGCCATCAACCCCACGCCTCCAGCCAGAGGTTGCCAGAGGAACAGGGCCACATCTGGAAGGGATCAGAGACCTTCCCCACAGCCAGATGTTGCCAGGCCCCAGGCCAGGAGGAGCTACGGGTCGTGGGGGGCTGGTGGCGATGGGTGACACCCCCGAGCCAGCACCTCGGTGGCTTTTGCTGTCCCCATCTCCCCCTGCCCGGCACGGGACACTCACATTTGCCGAGGCCATCTGCGGCGAGCAGGGCGGGCACTGGAAGAGACGGGGATGGCGGTTTGCACCATCTGCAGCACCCAAAACCCCACGGCACCCACAGCCCCACAGCCCCCACAGCCCCGCTCCCCTGGGCACCCCAAACCCATGGGGCTCACCCAGTAGCACCTCTCCCCGCCAGCCCTGGGGTGCCCGTGGGCACGGGGGGATGCCCGGGGTGGAGAACGGAAAAGCCAGGAGAGCGTTTCCCCGCCGCCGTGTCCCCGGGAGGTGAGGAGAGCGCTGGCCTGGCACCCGGCTCTCCCTGCGGCTTTGTGGCTTGACCACAGCTCCACCGGGCCAAACCGGCAGCTCCAGCCCGATACCCCGGGACTGGGGCCAGGCAGGACGCGGCTGCCCACACCCCGCGCCCGGGGGCTGGTGTCAGCAGGGTCCCCGGGGCTCCCATCCACACCTCAGCCCCTCGCTGGGTGTCCCCAGCTGTCTGGGGGGGCCCCTGTCACCCCGCGGGGAAGCGACACAGAGCAGAGGGTGAGAAGAAAAGCCAGGCAGGCTCATAGCCCCCGTGGCCCCCAAGCCACGCTGCTGGACCTGGTTGACACCCCGGGGATCCCCGTGAGGATCCCACCATCGGGTCACAGCAGCCCCGGGGGGACGGGGCCACAGAGGGACGGGGCCCAGGGTGTGCTGGAGACATTTCCCAGCTCCGGCAGCGCGCTGGAGACGCTCGGAGGGAACAAAGAGGCCCTTGGCCACGGCTGGGATCGCTCCAGCAGCGGCGGAGAGTTAAGTGGGGCCTCAGTTCCTGCTCGGGGGGAGCAGAGCAGCCGCTTCTGCAGGCAGCCCTGCAGCTCTGGCAGCAGCAGAAAGTTCCCGAATGCAGCAGGGACAGACCCAGCCTGGGGCGCAGATGGGCTCCTGGCACGGCCGCGGCACTGCTGGGAGGGAAGGGACCGGAGCCGAGTGGGCAGGGACAGGGGCAACTGGGCTGGGACACCCTTCCCCACCTCCCCTCACCTTCTCCCTGTGATCTCCCTTCGGGCCGGTCCTCCCCGAGGTCCTCACTGGCTCCTGTGGAGAGAAGAGCACCCATGGGTGCTACCTGCCTGTGCACCCCTGAGTTATCCTGCCTGTGCACCCCAGGGTGCTGCCTCCCCTTGCACCCCTGGGTTATGCTGCCTCTGCATCCCTGGGTCACCCTACCTGGGGCACCCATGGGTGCTACTTCCCCTTGCACCCAGGGGTTACCCTGCCTGGGGCACCCCTGGGTGAGACCTGCCTCAGGCTGAGCCCTGAGCCGGAGGCTCAGCCGGTGCAGACCAGCGGTGGGGCTGCAGGAGCCCTCCCCTCCCTCGCTCCCCGGCGTCTGGCCGCCGCCAGCTCCCTCCCTCCCCTCGCACCGAGCCTGGCGCGGCGGAAAATATGAGGCTGGGCTTTTCCAGGGCCTCAATCAACGTGGCTGCAGGATCAGCAGCATCGGGCACCCAGCACAGAGGCTGAGTGCTGCCCACCCATGGGGCCAGGATGGGGACCGCGACTGGGATGGGGACCTGGGACCGGGATGGGGACCAGGACTGGGACAGGGACCCGTGATGGCATGTCGGAGGGACGCGGGAGCTCACCGCGCCCAGCGGCTCCTCCAGGCAGAAGCAGCGGGTGTACACCCGGCCCTCGGGCTGCGGCGAGATCTCGATGAGGTTGCTGCTCTGCATCAGCTCCGCTTGCCGACGGGTCTTGGGTGCTTCCATGAGGCACTGCTGGGAGAGAGGGGGGTCACGGGGGGCTGCTCGGGTGAGAGCAGGGAGCCCCAGCCCTGCCTGAGCACCCAGTGTGATTCAGGAGAGGGGTGCCTCCTGCACTCACGCTGGCCATGGGGACAGGCATCAGGAGACATCTTGGGGCTGGCAGAGAGCTGCCCTGTGTCCCCAGCCACCATGAGCAGGAGGTGACCCCCAGGGGAGCTCTGGCTAAGAGACCTGCCCTCACCGTGCCTCAGTTTCCCCTCTGGAGAAACCCCTGACTGGGCAGGGCTATGCCAGGGCTCGGCTGGGCCCGGGGAGGCGGCGGGGGGACACTCACCCCACTGTCAGAGATCTCGCAGCACCCCTCCTGCCTGGCCAGCTCGGCGTCACAGTAGATCTGAGCTTGCTGGATGTCGAACTGCAGCAGGAAGGGGACGGCAGGTCAAGGGCAGGCAGGGACGGATCCTGCACCCCAGGCTGGGCGTGCCCACACCCCCCCCCACCCCACTCACCCGCATCGGGGTGCCGCGCACGGCATCCAGCCCCAGGAAGGCATTGCCCTCTGGGGCCAGCGCCCGCCGGGGTGCCAGCGGCTTGGAGGAGATGGAGGCGCAGTCGAGGTGGACGGAGACTGCACGGCTCTGCACAGCCACCGCCACCTTGTGCCACCGCCCGTCGAAAAGGGACGCCACGGCCTTTCCCCCGAAGACGGCGCTGACAAACGCGGCCCCCGGTGCCCTGGCCTGAAACTCCAGGCTCTTCTCGGGGCCGTGCACGGCCAGGGAGAGCTGGGCACAGAGGGGACAACACCACGCTTGGGTACAGCTCCCAGCTGGCCCCTCTCCACTGGTTTGTCCCACCGCCCTGGGGCTGTACCTGGGGGTAGCCCTGCCGGTCGGTGACCTGAAAGAGGTACCAGTGCTCCCCGGTGCTGTTCTTCTTCAGCAGCAACGTGAGGATGAGGGTGAAGGCGGGGGGCAGCCCGCGGGGAAACACCTGCCTGCGGGGACAGGCGTCAGGAGCTCCGGCTGGCGGCAGCACTGGCCCCAAAACCCCCATCCCCATGGCACCCGCTGGCAGCGTCACCCCCCCAGCCCCCATGGGTGCCATTGGGGTCCGTCCCCATCAGTGGCACCGCGGATGCCACTGGGGCGGATCCAGCCCCAGGCGGCAGCGCCTGGACCTGGAGCTGTTTGTGTCTGGGCCGGACGCGCGGGCTGTGGCTGCCGGAGACGCCAGCGCTTATGCAACAGGAGCAGAACACGAGGCAGACGGCAGAGATGCTTCCTCCCATCCTGGCACAGCACGGGGAGCTCGGACCGTCCCCCCAAAGCACAGGCTGGACACGCACATGAGGTGGAGGGGACCCAGCCCAGCTCTCCCCAGGCACCCCCAACCGCCGTCCCCGTCCCTGCCCCACGGCACAGCCACCGCCTCCACTGCACCCCCCAAACACCCTCCTGGGGTGGCTGCAGCGCCCGGGGCCATACACTTCTCACCACAGGATCGAATTTTGCCCCTGGGCGGCTGGGAAATGAGTCCCTGACCCCACAGGCTCCATGGGACAGATGCTCCCACGCAGGCTGTGGGCAGCCTGGTCCCCCCCATTCCCCGATGGGACGGTGCCCACCTCGCCCACAGCCCGCTCCACTGCTGGAAATATTTGCTTTGGGCTCCGCTCTGCTCCCAGCCTCGGCTCCACCAATTTTCCAAGCCACTGCTCTGGAGCTGGCCCAAGGCATGAGGAGCAGGCAAGAGCCAGCGGTCCCCTCTTCCCTCCGTGGGGGACAGGGCTGTCCTCGCTGGGCACCAAGGAGTGGGGCCAGGGTGGAGGGGCACCCATGGGTGCTCACGACCTGGCTGCTGGGGCCACCCCCATGCTGAGCAGTGCCCTGGGCTGGCTCTGGGCTGCCGCAGGCACCCAGCCAAGAGCAACACCAGCCCGGAGCATCTGCCATCTCGAAACCATCTAAGGACTTGGCTGCCCAGGTCAGGAGCCAAGGCTGGGTCTCCTTCACCCTCGGGAGAGCCCCATGCCCGGTGTAGCTGCGTGCCAGCCCCAGGGTGATGTGGGGACAGGTGGGCGTGCAAACCACAGCAGCTTCCTCCAGGAACAGCTCACGAGGACCATGGACCTGCTCCCACCTTGCCACGCTGCAGCATCCCTGCCAGCACCCCCGCCAGCCCCTGCCCCTTGGGCAGGACGTGCCGGAGGTGACGGTGGGGCTGAAGGCTGGACTCTGTGAGCCTCCCCCAGCAGACCCCTGCGGCCCCAGCAAACCCAGCAGCGCCTGCTCAGAGCTGGGCAGCGTTTTTGAGCTTGTCTAGACCCCGGCAAGCGCCTGCCAAGCTGAGGAGAGCAGACACAGAGCAGCCACAGAGCCGTGGTTGCGTAAGGGCTGGCCACGACCCAGCCGAGCCGCTGTGCTGCCCACGATTTACTTTCTAGGAGGAAGATGGCTTGGGCAGCCCCGGGGCTGCACCACCGGCACCTCCGTGTGTCCCCCCAGGTGCTGCGGAGCTGCCTGACCTCTCCAGCACGAGCTAAAGGCAAAGCTTAAAGAGCTTCAACCTGGCCCCATCCTTAAAAGATGTGGGGATGGTGCCTGGTGGTGCTTTGGCCACCAAGAGCCAACCCTGCGAGCCACCCGCACTCACTGTGTGGGCTGGACCAGCGGCACGGCCCCCAGCCGCAGCACCACCGGCCCCCTCGGGTTGCGGATTTTCTTGATGGAGGAGATCTTCAGCAGGTCAAACCTTTTAATCAGGTTAAAACCTGCAAGGACAGAGCAGAGGAGGTGAGACCTGGCCCTGGCAAGGGCGCCGAGGGCTGACGCTCTCCAGGCAGGGCACAGAGCCCACCCCCAGGGAGTCAGGGCTGTGTGGGGACCCCGACTGCGGGGCGAGGGGGATTTTCCTTACCCGTTATATTCTCATACTTGTCCCCGACCAGATCCTCATCCCAGAGCTGCGGGCACAGCTCCCCTGCAAGGTAAATCAGCACATCACCGCGGTGGCCCCGAGGGCAGGGGGAGGCTGTACAAGTAGGGTCAGACTGTGCAGACCCCCCCTTAAGCCCCGGCGGGTCTCGGGGTGCTGCTGGGAGCTCACCTCACCCCCCCACCCCAACACGCCGAGGCCGCTGGCAGCCACGGGACAGCACGGATCCAGCAACCGCCGCTCCCACGGCAGCGCTGGCTCCTTGCAAAGAGCCCGCTGGGAGCGAAGCAGCAGGTTTGGAAGGGATGAGGAGGGGGTGAGCTCAGAGCTGGCTCCAGCCGCCTCCCGCAGCAAGTTCACCAGGTGAAAAATGCTTTTCCCAGTTGCTGCGTGTTTTGCCTCAAAACAGCCCCGCGGCTGGAATCGGCATCAGGAGACTCAGCCGGGTGCCGCGGACACCCAGGGCGGGGAGGTGGCACCCAGAGCTGCCCCCTGGCCTTCCTGCCCTGTCCTGGTGACATCGTCAGGCCTGGTGGCCCCTGGGGACAGGCGGGAGGGCCCTGCCAGGGGACAGCGGGAGGCTGAGCAGCAGGAAATGCCGTGTCAGTCGCGATTACGGGGATGCTGGTGCTGTTTGCAACTGCGCTGATAAATTATCGCTTTAGCAGCATCAATCCACCTCCGCTGGATACTACCAGATGTTGGGAGGCGCGAGACAGAGGAGGAAACAAGGGGGTATTGAAAGAGGAATTTGTTTTGTCTCTGTGCACACCAGCTCTGGAGCAGGGATGGCCCTTGATGAGTCACTCGCCTCTTCCCCAGCCCTTGGCCATTCCCGGGGGGTGGCTCTGGCCCCCACCGCCCCACTGGCCACCTCCACCTCTGCCTGAGAGCCCGGCCCCACCACAGCACTTCTCCCCCAGGCTGACCACTCGCTCGCACAGGGCCAGCAGCAGTGCAGGGAGGTGCCCCTCGCCCCCGGGACCCCCGGCACGGCGGTAGCAGTGTTGGGGCAGGGGCAGAGCTCCCTCCCGCCGGCGGTGAGATCATCCGCAGCGGGGCATGGGGCGGAAAACGAGGCATAAATCACCCCGGGTGCGATCTGCTTGGAAGCTTCTCCTGGCCCCAGCGCTGCCCCTAAGGGAAAACCTTGTCTCCCTGACTGTGGTTTCCCTAACGAAGGGCTGGGAGCCAGGAGCCCCCAGTGCCGGCTACAGGGTCCCGAGCAGCCGGGTAGCCCCTGGGCCCCCCCGGGATGAGCCACCGCTCCACCCCCGCAAAGACTGATGCAACCACGGCTTCGCTGCCAGCGGCTCCTCCCCGCCATCCGCCTCGAGCTCACCCCGAGCTGCGGCCGGCCTCACGCCGGGACCCAAACTCAGTGGCCCCACGGCCAGGGAGGCCTCGGCGGGGACCCCCGTGAGCTCAGTCGCTGTCCCCCCGTCCCCAGCTGCTTGGGGACAGCCCCGAGCCCTCCACCGTTGGCGTGCACCATGGCCAAACCTCTTCCCACCTGGCAGCCAGAGGCCAAAACCCCGTCGGGAGCTCTGTGCAGCTGCCCTGAGTGGTCCTGGCTCACCTACAGAGCAGCCCCCACTCGCTCCTGCCCAGACCCGGCTTCCTCCCGCGCTGCCTTTTCCGCGGGGCGTTCCCAGCGCTTGGCTGCTGTGGGGGTGATGGCGGGGTGTCCCCGGGCTGGCTCCCCACGCCAGGGTTCGCTCGGCCCTCCCTGGCCCCCTGCCCGCACGGGATGCCGAGCAAAGCCCCAAAGCCAGGATGGCCGGTGCTCAGCAAGGAGCCGACGTCTGCAGCCGCTGCTCTGGCCACCAGCGTGCCCCTGCGTGTGGTCCTGGCACACGGGGACCCAGCGCGGCTCACGGTGTCCCCCGGCCCCCTCTGCCCTGCGATCCCTGCCCTGGGATGGGCAAGGAGGGGGTGGCTCCCTTGCAGACCCCGAGCCCTCGCTCGCGGTGCCACTTACCTTCCGCCAGCGGCAGCTCCTTCCCCTCGCAGGCACTGATGAGCCCCACGAGCGCGAGGGCCCAGAGACCTCTCATGGTGCCCATGGCAGTGGCTCGGGGCCAATGTGGCTACCTGCAAGGGAGAGAGCTTGGGCAGCGGCGGGATGGGCACGTGGTGGGCACCAGCACCTGGCCTGCGAGCTCGCCCGTGCTGGGACACTGCCAGCAAAGCCACCAGCACAGAGTTGATGCTGACCCACCCGGCCACATCTTGGGCAGGTTTTGGGGGTCAGTGTGGCCCCCATCCACTGCTGGATGCCCCGTCTGCTCCGCACCCAGCCCCAGCACCCCAGCATTCACGGGTTCAGTCCAACCCCAGCACCCACATTTACTCCAAACATCCAGAATCACGGAGGCTGGGGTGCCCCAGAGCAGAACTGGGTCCCTCCTGCGCAGATCCCCCCAGGAAGGTCTCGCTCCCTCCTGTTTTACCTCCCAGTCCCATGTGGATCCCCAGGGTGGCCCAGGCCCTGTGGGTCACCCCGACCTGGCCTCACTCCTGCCTGCTTCCTGCCACGAGGCAAGGCAGGGCTGCAGGCAGCAGAGCCGGGCGTCGTGACAGACCGGACACGGACATGCCGGGCTCCGCTCGCCGCTCAGGAGCAGGACGTGCATCCCTGCGCCTTCGTCCCCACATGCCGCAATCGGGGACCCTTGTGACCGGTGGCCCTGCCTGCACTTAGCTCTCTCGCACCCCCCAGCTCTTCCCTGCCTGCACCCCAGCTCCTCTGCCCTGAACCTCCTGCACAACCCCTGCACCTCCCGGCCCCCCCCCTTTGCAGCCTCCTGGCTCCGCTGGCCCAGCACTGCCTGCACCCACCCTGTCCCCCCTGCACCCACCCTGCTCCCCCTGATTCCCCTGCACCCACCCTGCTCCCCCTGATTCCCCTGCACCCCCGCACCCACCCCTGCACCCTCCGCACCCCCCGTGCTCCCCCTGCTGCTCCCCGTGCCCCCCCCTCTCCGGCTGCACCCCGTCTTTCCCACCCCTGCACCCTCCTCACCGGCGGCTCCCCACGGCTCCGGGACACCATCCCCGACCCACCCTCCCCCGGGGTGGTGATTAAGTACGATTAATTACGGGGAATCCCCCGTTCCGCGCTCCCCCCGACGGCGGGGCCGGGGTCTGCTCCGCTGCCCCGGGACCGGGACCGGCGGCAGCGGCGGGGGCTCGGGGGGTGGGGGGGGAGCCCGGGGCTCACCTGCGCGGTGCCCGGTGGGGCCCGGGGCTGCCCGGGGCTGGCGGGGAGGGAGCGGGCGGTGCGGCGGGTCCGGCCGCTCCGGGGCGGTGGGGACGCCGCGGGACACCGGGAGCTCCGCCGCGCCGCCCCCGCCGCCTTCCCCGCCTCCCTCCGGGTGGGGGGGGGGGGGGGGGGGGCCCGAGCCTCCCCCCCCGGCGGCAGCCCGCCCTCCGCCTCCCCAACCCGGGGGGGCCCGAGCCGCCGCCCGCCTTCGCATCCCCGCCCTCCTCCTCCTCTTCCTCCTCCCCTCCGGGCGCCTCCTCCGGCAGCGCCCTCTCCCCGCGACGCGCCTTCCCCCGGGGGCTGGACCCCCGCCCGGAGGAGGGGACCCCCCGCGGGGGGCGAGCGGGGCGCCCCAATCCCTGGGATGGGGGTGAACCCCATCCCCTGGCTGCCATCCCGGTGGGGCAGCTCTTCCCCCCCCCTCCCGGCGACCAGAGGGCACCCAAGTGCTGGCCAGAAGGGTTGCCACTGTGGGGAGGGGGGTAGCCCCCCAGGGGTGCTCCCCCATCCGCACAGCACCGGCCGAGGCGGGAGTGACCCTCCAGCATCCCCTGCCCGCGCAAACCAGGCCCCCCCGAGCCCCCCGCAGGCAGGGAGCAGGCAGGGAGCAGGCAGGGAGCGGGCCCACTCAGCGCAGCCGCTGACCCACGCGAGTTGGGGTCTGGGGGGGTACAAAGCAGTGGCGGGTGGCCCCGGGTCCCCCTGTCCCCACGTCCCCTCTCCGAGGGATGCCCAGCACGCCGTGGCACCGCCACGTCCCGGCTCAGCCGCTTTCCTCCCAAATTGTGATGAATCTATTTACACCGAAGCTTTACAAACGTGTGTTAGGGACGCATGCATCTCAATAAACGCGCTCTAATTAACAACTGATATTTATTCAGCCCGCAATAAATAAGCTGTCACGGGCAAACCAAGCGACTCTGCTTTTGAAGAGCGGCTCAACTCTGCCATTTATTCAGCCGACAGCCCCCGGGATGCGGTGACAGAGCGCTCGGTTCTCCTGCGAGTCACCTACTCTGGTAATTAAGGGTAATTAAAGCAAGTGGGTACAAAATATAACAAAACTTTTATAATTCTGCTTTTCTGGACAATTACTGCTCCCGAGCTGCTCTTTGTGGCCACCCAGCAGCAACGGGCCCCTGGGCATGAGTGGGGTTTGTGCACCTCCTGGGGGGGGGAGCTGGGATGGTGGGACCTGCCCTCACCCCCAGCACCAGGCACGGCCCCACAGCCCAGTCTGGCCCCATAACCCAGCCCCACAGCCCAGTCTGGCCCCACAACCCACCCCTTGCTAACACCAGCGTAACCAGCAGCTCCCAGGACCCTCCAACTCGGCTGTGAATCGCTTCGGGGGGGTCGCACCAATCCCTTCTGCAGCTCTTCCCGTGCCTCAGTTTCCCTCACTTTGCCAGGGTGCTCCCCTGGGAAGCTCGTCCCCAGTCCAGTGGCACAAAGGGCCCCACCGGCCCCAGGAGCCGCGGCGTGGAAACCTCCGCTCCTGCCTGCGCTCGCTGTGCCGGGAGGAAGGAGGCCGGATCCTGTTCTCCCAGCACTCAGCAAATTGGGGAGCGGTTTATCTCCAGCGACGCCGAGCTTGGGGGATGGAAAGCAGGATCCTGCGGCCCCTGCCCACCGACCCAGCGCGGAAAAACCGGAGCCAAGCCGCGCTTCCAAGAAACAGCCGCACCGGCTGCCAAGAAACACGAGCCGGAGCAGAGCCCGGCAATTTTCAGGCTGGAGACAATTTGCCTCCGACCCCGAGCGTCATGCGGCGGTTGCGTTACCGCAGGGTTCCCCTCCTCCTGTGCCGAGCTCAGTCCCCCCCCCAAAACCCGCCACTGCCGGGGGGGTGAGGGCTGGGGTAACACTGGCTGGACCCTGCCAGCTCGCAGGCAGCTGCCGGCACGCTGGCCTGGGCAGCGCGCGGGAGGGAATTCCTGTGGCAAGGATTTTGGTGCTTCAGCATTTATTTCTGCACCGATTTGGGCACAACCCCCCCCCCCCAGTTCCAGTGTTCGCTGGGAAGGAAAGAGCCCGCGGGGATTCTTTCCAGCTTGACGGGGCCCGTTTGTTTCCACGGTGTTAAACCAGCAGTTTTGCCTCTTTTGGAGGAAATAAGTTGCTGAAGAGCGAGGGGAGAAGAGGTTGGGGAGCCAAGCGGCGGAGCTCGCCGTCCCCCCACGCCGCCCTGCGCAGCCTCAGAGCAGTTTCTCCATCATTTCCGCCCCCCAAACCGAATATTTTTGGCACGGGGAGGGGGGGAAAGCTTGGCTCAGATGGAAGCTGCAGATGGAAAATGGCTCCGGAGCTCTCCAACCTGCTCAGACCCGCCCCGTACCCCCCCAGTCGCTGCCTGGACCCACAGGATTGGGGGCTGGTCCCCCCCTGTCCCCCCCCTCCCCACCCCGTGCTGGGGCACGCTGCAAGCCTGCGCCTCTCGCCCGGGCTCCATTCCCTCACCGCATATGGCGTCTCCATGAGTAATAAAAGCTGCTAATTGCCAACAGATGCCCCAGGAAACCCTGACGCTGCCTCTCACGGCTGCGTTTGGCTGGGAAGGGAGAGGGGGGGAGCCAGAGCTGGCCCCGGGTCCCCCCAAGCGCAGGGTGGGGGGATCCCAGTGCGTGGCGGCTCCCAGCAACTGGAGCGAGAGTTACCCGGCTGCTATTATTAGCAAAATTAGCAGCCAGGCCAAGGTGATCACCCCTGGGGAGGGGCCAGTGACCCCCACCCACAGCATCCCCCCCCTAGAGCACTGCCCAGCCTCCCACCCCACACCCTCCATGGGGTTGGGGAGCCACGGCCGAGCCCCACCGCAGCCCCTCACCATGCTGGGCCCTGCCACCCACCCGCAGCCTCTCCTCCAGCCCTGTCCCCCCCCCCAGCATGGGCAGATGAAGCCCCCGCACTCAGGCCTGGCCCCCTCCCCGTGCCGTGGCTCCAGCATCTGTTGCACAACTGGAGCTGGCGCCAGCCCAGCGCCAGCAAACCCGGGGGCAGGAGGCGGCTGTGCCGGGCCTGGGACCCCCCCGCGTCTCCCCTTTCTGCTTTGAGGAGACTCTAATGGGGTGGGTGGGAAAAATGTGGCCCCTTCCCTCACCTCCTCCAAGGGTGGTCACCCCCTCCCTGCTCCCATCTCTGTGCTGCAGCCCCCAGCCCGCTCCTTCCCGCACCCCAAACCCAAACTGGGCGGTGCTGGGATGAACTGGGTTATGCAATTAGGCGTTCAGCCTTAATTGGACTGCCTGGGGGGGGGGGAGTGAGGAAAGACACCTCCCCCACACTTCGGGGGCCGCATCCTGGCCTGGTGTCCCAGCATGGCTGCGTTGGGGCTGGGAGCAGCATCTCCGGACCCATGGGGGCTTGTGGGCACCCCCCCCCCGCGGCACTGCTCTGCCGCGGGCCCCACGCCAGTGGGAACCAGTGAGCTTCTGGCGAGACACTGGGAGGCCAAGGGAGCCGGTGGGAAACCACGGGGCTGGCGCTGGGAGCAGGGAGGGAGTCACCACGCAGCACCAGTGGCACGGCTGGGCTGAGCCAGAGCTCTGGGCGGGAGGTGTCTGCCCCCTCCCTCAGCTCAGCCTTCCCACCCCTCTGTCCCCCCACCAGATGCGGCACCCCCAAATCCATGGCCCTCTCCTGCAGCAGCTTCCCACACCCCTTTTTGGCTCCTATGGGGGTCCCCAGTTCCACGGGCACAGGCACGGCTCATCCCCAGCGAGGGACCCCCCCCCCAGGCAAGGACGCTCGGTCCTTCCCAGCTGCGCCAGTGCCGATTGAGTCATGGTGGGCGCTGGCAGCTCCACGCGCTCCGGGGGCAGGTTCGGTTAACGACACCCCCCTTTAGCCTCCCCCATTTCACTCCTTGTCTCACAGTCCCAGGCCTGCACCGATGAGGACTCATTGATGCTGTGACAGGAGAAAACGTGGTTACCCAGCGCCCTGGGGTCCCCCCAGCACCCTGGGGTCACCCCAGCATCCTGGGGTCCCTGGAGCAGCACCGCAGCGCCGACGAGGAGCAAACCAGCACCTTGGAGGCCACTGGTGCAAACTGGGCAGCACCCTTCACCTGGAGGTCTTGGCTGCTGGTATCCCCCGGGAGTGGGGGGTCACTGCCAGCCCCACAGCTCCCCACCAGCTTCATCACCTGCCCAAAATGTGAGTGTTGGAGGGTGCTGCCTGCTTGCCCTCGGCCCTGTGGTGAGCCTGGCCTCACCAAAACAAGCCCTCGGGGAAGCTCTGGTGGCTTCTCCCAGGGAGAAGCGATAGCCACGACCAGGGCCCGCTTCCCGCGTTACGGCACGCCGTGGCAGGAGGGTTTTGGTTCCGGGGCACCTGCACCACACCCCAGATTCCCACTCAGCGCAGCTCTTGTTTGTCTCCGAGGTGCTGAGCGCCACGATACCGAGATGTCCTCTTGAGACACGAGCCTGGCGATCACAGCCACGGCCACTAGCCCCGCTGCCATGTTGCCAGCCCACCCTGCCCCGTCCCCAGTGCCGCGGGCAGCCCAGCAGCATCGCAACACCCCGTTGTGCCTGCGGCGGGGATGCTCCAGCAGCGCGAGGCGCCCCACGTTACGTGCCTCTGCAGATCGCGTGGTAATTGCCTCCGAAGTCGCTAATTTGCTCATAGATTAATTACCATGTAATTTACTGCTCTTGGCTCCCGCGATAAGACGCTCGTTTACAAGGCAGGCTCAGCCCTGGCCAGTGGGATCCTGCGGGCACCAGGCAGGGCCACGGCGAGGAGGAGCAGCCAGATTGGGGGTCCCCACTGAGTGATGGCCACCCCAGACCCCCCCAACATGAAGCACCAGGCGGCGGCCGCAGCCCCACGGCACCACAGAGAGTGAACTTTTATTTCCAACAACAACAGCACCTGCCCCGTGGGGTGGGGATGGTGGGGAGGGCTGGGAGGGGGCGGCCACGGGGCCCCGGGGTGGGGGGGCGAGGGGTGGCCGCTCGCGTGCACACGGTGCACGGCGTGAAGAAACATCCCGGTAGAAAAGAACGAAGATCCGACGGCTTCGACAGGCCGGTCCTGCCCCGGGGGCGGTGCAGGCGTGATCGGTGGGTGAACGTGGAGGGGGGGTGCGCGTGTCCCCTCCACACCCACGTCCGGAGGGTGGCAGGGAGGAGAAACCGCGCGAGGACGGGCAGGGGGCGGCTGCGGCCGGGGGTGGGGGGAGCACGGTCCCTCCTGCAGGGACGTCTCCGGCCAGGCAGGGACCCCCCCCGGCCGCCGAGGAGGACGGAGCGAACCCGGTTCGCCCTGCGCCGGGGCGAAGGCGGCGGGCGCGGGGGCTCACACCTCCGTCTGGAAGTCGCCGTCGGTCACATCCAGGCCGGCGCAGGGGCCCTCCCAGTCCGCGCAGCGCAGCTCCAGCCGGTCCCGGTGGGCGCTGGGCAGGGACCCCAGCGTCATCGCCTTGAACGTGCTCCACGGCTTCGGCGGCGCGGCCGGCGCCTGCGGCTCCTCGGGGCTGGCCGCATCCTGCGAGGCGAGGGAGAGCTGCAGCAAGTGGCCAGGGTGCGTGGCTCTGTCCCGCCGGCACCCAGCCCCCCCAGCACCACCCTCCAGCCCCATCCAGGTCAGCCCCAGGGAGGGGTTTTTGGCACTTACGTTGGCCACGCTCTTGTCCGCGCCGCCCGACGAGACGCTCCACCGCTTTTCTCGCTGTGGAAATAAACCCACAGTGCTCAGCTCCCGGGATGCCCTGTCTCCCCCCATTCTCCCCGCGCTGTCCCGGTCCATGCAGGGAGGAGGTGGAGGGGTGCAGGGGAGCAGAGTAGGGCAGGATGGGACCCCCAGGACCTCACCTTGGAGGAGCCGGCAGCCGGGGCCCGGTACCGGTCCAGCGTGTGAAACTTCTGGTTGAGCTCGTGGTAGAGCTCGGAGTGGCGCTTCCGCGTGTGCATCACCTTCTGCGGGGTGAGAGCAGCTGTCAGCATCCAGCATGGCCCCGTGCCCCTCGGCACACCCCCCCTCCCCATCTCTGTCCCCCTCCTCACCCCCCATATCCACCCAGGGCACCCCCAGACCCGTGGCAGAGGGTGCAGGCGAGCGGCAGAACCTGCTGCACCACCCCTGCTCAGCGCTGGTGTTTTAATCACGAGCCAATGCTCGTTATGGCCTGGTGTAAAACTCCTCCTTTGCTGACAGCGAGCCAGAGGGAACCAGGGACAAGGTGGCTCGGTCACCGGAGGGCACCCGACCCCATGGCGGGCACCGGTGACACGGGCTGTCGTGGCGGGGCTTACCTCAAAGTCCAGATCGGAGTATCGCAACCTCTTCCTCTGGCAGGGGACACGCAGCGGGAGGAGAGGGAGAAGAAAAGGGAAAGGTCTTTGCAGGTCCAGGGTGCAGCGGGGAGCAGGGCAGGGTGGGGGGGGCTCATGCCAGTCCCCTCAGCCGTGCCACTGGCAGGGGACAGGGCCCCGCTGGGGACACGGGGCTCCCGGGCGAGCTGGGGGACCTGTGGCTTATCCCCCGCGCTGTGGGGGTGAGCAGTGAGCGCGAGGGCAGCTCACGCAGCTCCACACGTGCACGCAAGCTCATGCGGGTTCCCCAACCCCCTCCCACACATCTCCCCCCCTCCCCGGGATGTATCCAGCCCCCCCACTCACCTCCAGGGACCCCACTTTCATGGCGGAGCCCGGGACGGTGCGGGGCATGGTGCGGCTGCGCTCCGACAGCTCCGAGGCCAGGATCTGCCGCACAGTGGGGTGCTGCTTGAACTGGAGGCCGTAGGGGGTCTTCACTGTCCCGTAGGGCTGGTTCAAGTTCACGTTGACGTGATCCACCGCGACAAAGCCGGGGTAAGCATCCCCCTCGGCTACCGGGCGTCCTGTCCCACCGGGCACCCCCTCCTCGGTGCCGGGACTGAGGGTACCCTCGTCCCGCGGAAAGGGCTTGAGGCTGCCGGTCCGGCGGGGCAGCATCATGTAGTCGCTCTCGCGGGGGGGCTCGGGGGCCCGCAGCCAGCCGTAGTCCAGGGGCCGCAGGCTGCTCTCCGTGCACAGGTAGACGGGACCCGGCGCTTCCAGGCTCAGCGGCTGTGCCGGCGGGTCACCCAGCTCGCTCAAGCCGGCCACCACGTTGGGTGTCATTTTGGGGACCTGGACCAGGATGCTGGTGGGGGGGATGTTCCCTGGAAGGCTGGAGAAACCCAGCCCACCTTCCGAGGTGGTGTTGAGCTTGGGATCTTCGTCCCCGTCCAGGGAGATCCGGGACAAGGTGCCCGTGATGGTGGCGGGGTTGCAGGTGTTCACCTCCTTGAACAACACTGCGGGCAGGGAGCAGGGTCAGAGCCAGCCCCGGGGGTCCCGCGGGGGGGCTGGATCGACCCCCTGCGCGGTGGCGTCGCGCTCGCCCCGGCACGCGCTGCCTGTCCCTCCCCAGGCGTGGCACGGTGACATCCCCATCCCCAGCGCAGGGGGCAGGGGAGACCTTACCTGTCTGACACGCCAGGTCAACGTCCTTTTCAAAATCTGTCTATAAAAATACAGAAAGAGGGGAAATAGAGAGAGAGAGAGGAGAGAGAAAGAAAGGGGGAGAGATGGGGAAATGAATGCATCTTGGCCAGCACGGGGAGCAGCGGGGCTTGCAAGGGGGGACCCTGCCCCAACCGGGGCGAGCAGCCCTGCCCAGCCCTGCCCGGCCCGTGCCGGCGCTGCCGCACTCACCAGGATCTGCACTTGCCCGTTCTTGCAGGAGTCGGGCGAGTTTTCATTCTCCTCGCTCCTGCACCCCCCCATCTGACACTTCACCACATCCTGGACCTGCGGGGACAGAGCCGGTCACGGCCCCGCGGCCAGGGGCCCCCCCCTTGGCACCCCTCCGGGGCCGCCCCACCTCTCGGCGCAGGAACCCGTGTACGGTGATGATGACGAAGCCCTGGACGGAGTTGAAGACGGCGAAGAGGACCTGGAAGAGGATGGAGCGCCGGTCGGTCATGGCGAGCACGGCCGACATCCAGGTCAGCGCCAGCAGAGGCAGGACCACGCAGGAGCTCCACAGCGATGCCCTGGGGCAGGGAGAGAGGGGCTGGGGTGAGCCCACTGTGCCGGGGCTACCCCGTGACAGCACCCCCGAGCATCGCCCCCACCCCGCGACAGCCCCCCAAGCATCTCTCCCCCACCCCATGAGCGCGGCCGGGGCTGACCGTGCGTGCGCAGCGTGGCACGGAGCCCCGAGCCCGAACACCCTGCGGACGCCGTGCACCCAGCCAGGCCCCCCCCTCCCTGCTGGCCCCTCTTCCTCAGCATCCCCAGGCCGGCGCTGGCGGGGTGCTTGGGGCGCTGACGCTTTGGGGCGAGGGGGCCTGTGGGCTCCTTCTGCCCCCCCAGCTGAGCCCCTGGCATCGCCGAGCATGTGTGTCCCTGTCCCCACCCAGCTGGCAGTGAGGGTGCTGGGGGGACACGGGGCCACCATCACCCTCCCGCAGCCGCAAGAAGAGCAGAAAGGGAATTTCTTTCTTTTTTAGCAGTGAATTTTGGGGCTGTTTCTATCGCCCTGGGAGCAGGGGCCTGGGCTGACCCGGGTGGCAGCAGTCACAGCCCAACCAGCACCCGTGGGGGCTCACGGTCCCCAGCACTAGCCCGTGCCCCTCACGCCCTCCCCACTCCCAAACCACCCCCCCGGGGGATGGGGGGGAAGAAGAGCTGAGCCCCCCCCGCGCCCCGACCCCGGAGATGACGTGACCTGCGGGAAGCCATGCCATGCAGACGTGATGGCCACGGTGGGACGCGCGCACCCCGCGCCCGGAGGGGGCCACCCCGAGCACACAGCCTTCGCCCTACCCATGGAACACCCCGCCCCCCCCACCCCAGAACCCCGTCCCCCACCCCGGGGCGATGCCCACAGAGCCCACAGCCCCCCCCCATCATTGCGCAGGGTCCAAGGCTGTGCTCGGGGCGGGGTGGGGGGGGGCGATGCGGGCGCGTGGCGGGCACTAACATGGCGCTGCTGGCGGTGGCGGAGGTCATGGCCGCGCTGGACACCACGCCGCACTTGGTGCATTTCAGCAGCAGGTTGCCGCAGGGGGGGGGCTTGGAGCTACGCGCCCACCACCCCCCCCAGCGCCCCGCGGCCAGGACCGGGCCACGCGGGGATGCAGGCGGCGGGGAGCAAGGCCATGGGAGAGCGGGATGGCAGGGATTTGGCGGGGGGGGGGGACAGACAGACGGATGGATGGATGGACAGACACAGGCAAAAAGCAAATGGGAAAAGGAAAAGAAAAAGAGAGAGAGAGAGCCGGGTTAGTCGAGGGCGGCAGCAGTTAATGACGAGCCGGGGTGGCCAAGCGGCAGCGGGATGGGGCGGGCAGGGCTCAGCCCCCTCCGCTGACAGCAGGGAGGGGGGGCCACGGCATGCGGCTCCCCCTTCCCTGGGGGAAGGTTTGGGGGTGACTGTCCCCTCCCCACCCCGCAGCTACTGCCCCTCCAGCAGCCCCCAACAAGGGGCTGCGGTCCCCCCCGGGCTTGGCCCCCAGCGCCCACTGATGAGGTGAAGTCTGCCCCGTCCTCAGCCCTCTCCCGGGGGTGCCCCCATGCCATGCCCCGCGGAGGGGCAGGGTGCTCCGCGCCAGCCCCAGGGACAGCCCCGCGGGGCGCAGGGCACTTACCCAGCTCGCTGCTTTTTGGACTTATCTGAAATGCCATCGCGGGACATGAGTTTGTTGAACACGATGATGCCGACCAGCATGTTCACCTTGGGCGAGAGCAGCACTGGCGTTAGGGCCGGGCACGGAGCCCCCCCATCAGTCGGGACTGGCAGGAGCTGCCACGCACCCGGGTGGGGTTTTGGGGGGGCCCAAGGCTTGGGGTCAGCTCACCAGCACGATGACAGCGGCGGGTCCCACGAAGGCGTAGAGCAAACCGCCCTCCAGCGAGAGCCAGCAGCTGCAGGGGACCGCGGTGTGTCAGGGGCTGGCCGAGAGGGGACGTCCCCTGTCCCCATCCCCTGCTCCCAGCACTGCTGCCAGCCCGGAGAGGTCCCCGTGCCCAGCCCTGTGTCCCCCGCCCCATGCCATCCCCACATACTAGCTCGCCGTCCCGTAGCCTTTGGTCCGCGTGAAGCCGACGGAGACTGCGACCACAAGGGCTGGCAACCCTGGAGAGGGGAGACGAGGCTGGAGCTGCAGGGGGGTGGCATCGCTGTGTGTGTCCCCCCCGGCATCACCCCTGTGGATGGGGACAGGGATGGGGCCCTTCTGGCAGCTCCCCATGGTCTGGTTGGTCAGAGGGTGCCACGTCGAAGGGACCTGGGTCTGCTTTCCTCCGTTGTGCCTCAGTTTCTCCTTCTGATAACCCTGGGGGGGTACCAGGGAGTGGGGTGTGGTGCCTCCCCCCCACCCCGTCCCGGGACCAGCTCTGCCAGGCTCTTACCCCATCCCAAGCACAGGAAGCGTTTCCTGACCAGGCGTGTCCGGATCCGGCCGATCACCGCCAGGTAGGACTGCCAGGCCTCCGTCAGCACCCAGCAGAAGGACGAGAGGAAGAAGAAGTGGAGGAAGGCCGCCGTCATGGTGCACACGCCCTGCGGGGACGCGGGCGTGTCACAGGGAGGAGCTATCGTGGCACCACCGTGGCCACACGCCCGGCACCGCGGCGGTTAAACTCCCACGCCAAGCGAGGTTTGTGTCAAAGCCACCGGCACAAAGGATTTAATCCCGAGATCGAGTTAATCCAAATCCAATCTGCTGCTGGGAGCCAGCAGAGACAGGGCGACCGGCCGGGAAGAGAAGGCTCAGAGCCTGCCGCAGCCCCTGCGCCCACCCGGGGACCCCACAGAGTGGGGGGACACGGTGGTGGCACCCACCTTGCTGAGCATCTGGGACTGGCCCACGAGGATGAGGATGTTGGAGGCCAGGATGGAGACGCAGAAGTTGAGCAGGATGATGGAGCGCTCTGACTTGATGAACCTGCAGGCAGGAGCAGCGTGGGGCTCGGGTGCCAGCGTCCCACGTCCCTGTCCCCACGTCCCCATCCCCATGTCCCCGTCCCCACGTACCCCCATGCTGCTGACGGGCCAGGGACAGTGCCAGGCAGCCCGGGCACCTCTCCCACCCGGGTTATTCTCTTCCTGCCACGTTGCATTTAATCACATCGATGCTGAGCCTTTCCTCACGCCGTGACCCCCTTCGCCACCCCCCTCCCCACATGGCCTCGTGCCCCAGGTGCCCCCCAGATCCCCAGCTGTCCCCGGGTCACCTCCAGAAGGCAGCGTAGATCACCAGCAGGGTCAGCAGGGCCATGCAGGAGACGGCGCAGCCGATCATCAGCGGCACCGATGGGGTGCCCGAGGGGTCCATGGCCTGGTGGGGAATGGGGTGGGGAGAGTGGCTGAGCCCCCCACGGCTCCCTGACAGCCCCCTGCCCCCACTGGGCCCCCACCCCACCCTGTTTGGGGACCCCCGGGTGCCGGCAGGAGTTGGTGGCCGCAGCCAAGGCGCCTTCCCGGGGACCCGTGCCCATCTCCATGCCGACGGGGGACGCGGGCGGAATAGCAATGGGGTGTGGGGGGGACGCCTGGGGCCGGGGCTGCCCCCTCCCCTCCTGGCACACAGCAATGCCCCATATCGAGCCCTGGCACCCCCCTGCCCACACAAACACACCCTCAGGGTGCCAGCGGGGTGCGGGGGGCCTTTCCCCTGGCTGGTGGGAGACCTCCCCCTTGCATCCCGCAGCACCCCCCCATCCCCTCAGGGTGCGTGCAGGCAATGCCCATCCCCACCCCCCTCAGCACCCCCACCTCAGCCAGGGCCCACAGCCAGGGCACCGCCCCCGCTCCCCATCCATGACCCGTGTCCCCAGCAGGCTCGTCCCTGTCCCCCCTCCCTGTCCCCTACCAGGTCTCGGGGCAGCTGGGCGAGGACGGCGAAGGTGGCGAGCTGGCGGCACTGGCATTTGGTGTGCGCGGGGAGGGTCTCCAGGGTTTGGCAGCTCTCCGTGTCCCAGTTTCCCAAGCCAGCATCCCTGATTAATGGGACCAGCGCGAGGGAGAGCAATTTGAAATGATCAAACACGCAGCCCCTCGCGCCTCTCACGCCTTAACCCTTTGCTGGCCCCTGCCTGGGGGGAGGCAGATGTTGGGGGGGGCCACTGCGAGGTGAGAGGTTGATCAACCCCGGGGCTGATCCGTGCAACACGAAGACTTGATTTTTAATCATCCCATCCAGGTTTGGGGGGGGCGGGGGGGGGGGGAATTGCAGGGCGAGGGGGTCAGGCCTGGGAGGAGGGGTGGTGGGGATGGAGGGGGGGGGCTAAGGCAGCACCAGGGCAGGCCCCCCGGCACCCGTGCCACCCCCTCCAGCACGAGCCATGGCTACCCCAAACCTAGACCTGCCCGCGAGCGGGCGACGCTCCCCCACACACACACCTCAGGGACCCCTCCTGCCATGGGGACCCCCGTGGGACACGGGAGGGGGTGCCCCGTGGTGACGCTGGCCACGCACAGGGAGAGCGGCCCCAGCTCCCAGCAAGGTGGGAAAACGGGGAACTGGGTCTGTGGGACAGCTGGGGACACAGCTGCCCCCCTCCCTGGGCCGGGCTGAGACCTGCCACGCTCATCACAACCCCACGCCTCCCCCCTCAGCACAGGCACTGTACTGGAACCAGTGACCCCACAGGCACTGGGGTGGGGGGGCCCTGCAGTGCCCCCCACTCCCCTCCCCGTGCTCCTGCCAGGGCTCTGCGCTGACAAATGGCACTGGGCAGGCTGGTGGCATCTGTCCCCAGCGTCACACCGCGGCACAATTCACCCGCAGTCGGAGGCATTCGGCCACCCGAAGGGACCAGCCCTGCTCCCCCCGCCCCTCCCGCCACCTCCCTGGGGACCGACGGGGTGCCGGGACAGCCCACCCCCATTGCCCAGCGTCGCCCACCAGTGAGGGCACGGCCAGGGTGTCCCCATCCCTCACTCACGTCCTCGAGTAGTCCCAGGTGACGCACTGCGGGTGGGACGTGCCCTGCGGACAGACGGACGGGTTAGTGCTTCACCCCCCCGCCCCGCTCCCACCCCCGGGAGGGTATTTGGGGACCTGCCCAGCTCCCCCAGCGCTGGCACATCCCCACCGCGGGCACAGAGCCGAGAGCTTGTGGCCACCAGCCGCGAGCTGCTGGCCCTTGCCTGGTTCTTAGCGCCTGGGGGGACCACACGGGACTGAGAGGTGACATGGAGCAGGGCGGGGGGGACACTCACGTTGATGATGTGGGAGAGCTCCACCAGGACGAGGGGCTCCGCGGGCTTGGTCGGCGGGCGCACCGTCACCATCAGCACCTTGGAGGTGACGGCCAGGGGGGTCCTGCAGGGAGAGAGGGCCACTGGCTGTCACAGGGAGTGGGGGGGACCCAGCGTGGGGGACACGGCACGGGGGGGGCAGCTGGTGGCCCCACTCACCGGGGAGGGGGCAGGATGAGGCCCAGCGTGCGGTAGAGCACGGCCCCGATGACAAAGTGGGACGATTCCTCGGTTTCTGCAGAGAGAGGGGAGAAGGAAAAGCGGCGCCGTGATCCAGCGCCCGGCACACGTGGGGGCTCGGTGAGCACCCACACACGTGTGCGAGGGAACACGCACCCCTGCCCCGACACACGCAGACACGCGTGGGCTGGCAGGAGGCCACCTGCACACTCGCAGGCATGCACAGCCCTGGCCACGCAAGTTCACGTGTGTTCACGCTCGTACACGCACACACACGTGCACGCTCCCGGGTAGGCGCGCTCCTACGCCTGTGCGAATGTGCCCTGCACACGTGTGTGTGCTCCATGGGCACAGATGTGCACGCACACGGGCGTGTTCACACATGCACACACGTGCGCACTCGCAGGTACACGTGCTCACACGTGCGTGTGCACAACAAAAGATGGGTGTCACATGTGCACGCTCACACATGCACACACATGCACACGCCCAGATGTGCCCGCTCACACACACGAGTACACTCCCAGATGTGCACCCGCATGTGCACTCGCACATGCACATACATGCACGCTGCCAGATGTGCCTGTTCACGTAGGTGCCTGCATGTGCACTGCACCAGATGTGCACTCACATGGGCGTGCTCACATGTGTATGTTCACGCACGCACACACCTGCATGCTTCAAGATGTGCACGCTCACACACACACACGAGTACGCTCCCAGATGTGCCTGGTCACGTGTGTCCACTCCCAGATGTGCAGCCACGTGTGCATGTTCACACGTGCACGCACACACACTCCAAGTTGCGCATGCTCACACATACATGTGTACATCCCAGATGTGCACCCACGTTCACTCACACGTGCACACACGTGTACACTCCCAGATGGGCCTGTTCATGCATGTACACTCCCAGATGTGCACGCTCACGCATGTGCACCCTCCCAGATGTGCACCCACATGTGCACACTCACACGTGTACACACACGCACACTCCCAGATGTGCCTGCTCACACGTGCACCCTCCCAGATGTGCACCCACATGTGTGTGTTCACACATGCACGCACATGCACACTCCAAGATGTGCACACACACACACGAGTACTCCCAGATGTGCACCCACACGTGCACCCACATGTATACTCCCAGATGTGCACGCTCACACACATGCACCCTCCCAGATGTGCACCCACACGTGCACCCACACGTACACTCCCAGCTGTACACGCTCACACACACGAGTACTCCCAGATGTGCACCCACACGTGCACTCTCACACACACATGCACCCTCCCACGTGCACACTCACACAGGTGCCTGCATGTGCGCAGCACCAGAGGGGCACCCACACGTGTGTGCTCCCACCCGTGCACACACACACAGACACACACACACGTGTGGAAGGTGCCGGCGCCTGCGGCCCAGCCCTGCCTCACCAGCGGAGGCGAGGCTGAGCACCTCCCTGGGGATGAAGAGCTTGTCCTCGGAGCTGCGGGCCCAATCCTTCATGCCCCGGCGCCCTTTCATGGGGAAGTTGATGTCGCTGGAGACGGCCGAGACGGGCTCCCGCTGGATACTGGTCACTGCCGGGGCAGAGCGGGTGTCACCGGCCAGCTCCCGGCACCCGCCGCGGCCCCGCGCCCGCCCCACCGCTCACCCAGGTTGTCGGTGACGATGAGGGAGCTCTGGAAAGCCTTCAGCGCGTCCCCCACGAGGTGGATGAAGTCCTCCACCACCTTCATCAAGTGCACGGAGCCAGGCGAGACCTGCGGGTGACAGACCAGCTCCGCAGCCCCGCCGGGATGTGTCCCCCGCGCTGGGGACATTCCGGGCTGCTCTGGTCACCCCCTCCCCGTGTCCTGGACCACTCACCTGCTGAGCATCCTCCCACTTGTCCCGGTTCTCCGCGTCCACCATGTAGCTCACCACCTGGAAGAAGCGCTGCGGGGACGGGGCTCAGCGGGGCTGGGCTCTGGGGACCGACCGCCGCCACCTCCCCCGGGGGGTGTCCCTCGCCGTCCCCCGCCCCGCTACCTGCACGTCCTCGGAGGACGGGGTGTAGGTGGCCCTCTTGAAGGTGTCGGTGACATTGCGCAGGATCTCCACGGAGAAGAGCAGGTCCCCGCTGTAGTAGGTCTTGCGGGCCACAAGCTCCAGCAGACTCCGCACCACCTGGGACATGCCCTCGCCCGCCAGCACCCGCTGCCCCTTGGCCAGGTGCTCCCGCAGCTTGTACAGGGGTGGCGGGGGGGGGGAAGGGGGGGACATGGGTGTCACTCGGCCACCAGCACCCCACCCCCAGCAGCGCACCGTGTCCCCAGCCCTCTCGCTATGCCCAGAGCCTGGGCAGTGGGGATACTACAGAGCTAATTGCACTAATTAGGGCAGCAGTGGGGGTCTGGGGGGGGGTGTCCTTCCCATCCTGAGAGCCATTCCCTGAGGACACAAGAGCACAGCTCTTCCCCCAGCCCTTCCCGGGGAGGGGGGGGGGGGGGGATCCCTGCCTCAGTTTCCCCATGCGGTAGCGAAGCAAGGCGCAGGGCTGGGGTAGACCCCCAGCGATGGGGAGGGGGCGTGGAGGGCAGGGAGGGGGGGGCCGCGCCAGAGCGTGCACCTACTGAGAGATGCAAGTATCGGTACTCATGGGAGACGCAGCGGGCGAAGCTGGGGACCCCCCAGTAGGCGACCCCGTGGGGGCTCAGCAGGCACCGGCGGCTGGCGGACCCTGCGCAGGAGAAACGGGTTCAACACTGGCATGCTGAGGACGGGGGGGCACCGCCTGGCACCCCTGCTCCAGGGCGTGGTGGGGGGGGGTTTGGGGGTGCTCACCTGTGGCGTTGGGGGGACATTTGTTGTAGGTGACCTCCCCGGCAGCCGTTTTCTTCCAGGTCATCAGCATGACGTACTCATCCTTGCACATCTCGTGGTAGGCTGGGGGGTGGGAAATTGGGGTCAGGGCTCAGCCTGGATGCGGGGTGATGGGTGCTGGGGAGGAGGAGGGGGAGGACAGGATGCCCCATACCTGGGCACTTCTTCTCGTTGCAGGTCTTCACCTCCTCGCCACTGCCCTCGCAGGGGTAGCCCTGCACGCCGGTGCCCTCGCACATGCGGAAGCGGCGCTGCCAGCCCGTGTCGCAGGTCTTGGAGCAGAGGCTCCAGTGGTTCCACGGCCCCCACTTGCTGTCGGCTGCGGGGATGGGGGGACACTGTGGGACACCCGGCTCGGTGACACCCGAGGGGATGGGGACAGGGCAGGATTAACGGGCACCATCAACAGAGCCATGAATCGAGAGCCCCCGCGAGGTGTGAAATCCACGGAGCGATGATTTAAATCTCTGTTAGACAAGACCCCCCTGCCCCACCGCACGGCGCAGCAACCGCCTCCCTCCGTGCCTGCCACCGACACTGGAGGGTTGAAGGACAAGACGAGGACGGGGTCACAGGACGGGATGAGGACGGGGTCCATCCTTTGGCCTGACTTTGTCCCCCAGCCCCACGAGCTGCCCCATGTGCACACACGAGAGCTCGCACGTGCTTGCGCGCCCGAAGCACGGCGGGACCTGCCGCCACCGACGGGTCCCCCCAGGGTGACACAGGACGAATCTGTGGCTCCTCCGGCTGGGATGTGCCTGGAGGGAGCAACCGGCACGAGAAGAGGTCTGTGGGGGGGTGCTGATCCCCAGTATCACCCTTTGCCTCCTGCTCTCCCAGCATCCGCGGCGCAGGGGGGGATGCTGGCACTGCTGGCGGTGACACCGCAGCGGCTTTACGGCCAGCGCCACGGCTGGGCACGCGTGGCCTCCCCCTCCCTGCTCTCCCCACCCCCCCGACAGCGCGCGGGGGCCTTACTGGGACAGGTGGGGTTGGAGCACTCCCGGGCGTCGGCGTGGGCCCCCCGGCACTCGGCCCAGCCGTGGGCCGAGACGCTGCACTTGCGCGTCCGCTGCTGGGTGCCGTTGGCGCAGGTGACGGAGCAGCGGCTCCAGGCGCCCCACTCCAGCCACTGCCCTTCCACTGCGGGGACAAGTGAGAGCGGCGTCAGCCCCCACCGGCCGGCGGCCCCTCGGCCGCCACAGCCCCGGCTCCCCGCCACCCGCGCCGGGCTCTCCGTGAGACGGGTCCAACCTACAGAGATGTCGGTGCCTCCCGTGCCGACCTCAACAGCCGGCGCCGAATCCTGCGCTGGTTGGGGGGACTGTCACCGGGACGGGCCCCCACACACCCCGAGTGGCTGCTGCTATGGCCCCGCTGCACCGCAACGGCCAGTCCTGCTGCGTGGCCATGCTCGCCAGACCGCGGCATCACTCCCTGCCAGACCCAGCAGCTCCAGCATCGCTCACCACCAAACCTAACAGCCCCGGCATCGCTCCCTGCCAAAACCAGTAGCCCAGCATCACTCCCCATCAAACCTGGGAACCCTGGCGTTGCTCCCCGCCAAACCTGTGAGCTCTGGCATCGCTCCCTGCCAAAACTGGCAGCCCCGGCATCGCTCCTCATCAAACCTGTGAGCCTCAGCGTTGCTCCCTGCCAAACCCAGCAGCCCCGGCGTCGCTGTATGGGCCAGGGCAGGTGGGGGAAGGAGCTGTTGAGCTTTCACCACTCCAGCAGCATCTCCATGGGACTGCCGTGGCAAAAGCCATGTGCCACGAGTGGCAAGTCCCTCCTGCCGGCACTGCAGCAGATGGGGTGCACCCCGCACACCCCTCAGATCCCACGCTCCCTCCTGCTCCCAGCCCGCCGCTGGCCTTCCCACGCCGCACGTGGGGTCCCCACAGGGATGTTGGCCCCGACACGGCATCCCTGGCCATCATCACAGCAACCCCCTGGCCACCACCACAGCCACGCCTGGCACACAGGAGGAAGGGACAGAGATGGCGCTGCCACCCGCGCACAGACCCTGCAGCCGACCCCCTTTGTCACCTCCAGCCACCTCCCTGGTGCCCCACGATGTCCCTGTGCCACACCGGGGCCAGCGCTGGGCCTTCCCTGGGGGACAGTCAGCCACAGCAGATGGGGAGGGAAGGAGCCGGCTCCTCCATGGTCCCCAGGCTGGTCCACCCTGCCCACGGTGGGGGTTCGAGGCCCCCTGGCATGGCCAACAGAGCCAGCTCACCACCGTGCTTCCAGCGGGGACAGGAGGGTGCACCCCATGTCACAGCACCCGTGTGCCCACGGGCTGTCCCGGGTCCCCATGGCAGTGCCACCTGTCCCTGTGCCGGGAGCACGGCCCTGGATCTCAGCCGGTGCCCGTCTCCTGGCATTCCCAGGGGGAAGAAGGAGCAGGGAGGAGAGGGAGGTACTGACCCAGGCAGGTCGCGATATTGCAGGGCTTGGCCTGCAGCTCGGGGCCCTCGCAGGCTTTCCCTCCGCGCCGCGGGGCCACGCACCGCCGCGTCCTGGTCCTGGCCCCTCGCCCGCAGGTCACTGAGCACAGGCTCCACGGGGACCACTCCTCCCACGCGCCGTGAACTGCAACACAGCACAGCGCCGTCGCCCCGTGCTCCCGGCCCTGCGGGGCTCCAGCCTCCTCCTCCTCGTCCTCCTCCTGGCACCGAGGGGTCCTGGCCATTGCAGACCCCTGCGCCCTGGGCCAGGGCTTCACGGCAGAGCCGGGCATGGTCCCCAGCTCCCCTCCGCGTCCCGCTGGCATCGCCTGCCCCGCGGTGCCGCTGCCGCTCCCTGCCCCACTTCAGCCTCCCATTTTGGGGTCCCCACAGCGGCGGTACGTGTCCCCCCACACCCCCACACAGCCCGGCTCGCCCCAACCCACGCCGACACACCGGCACAGCCACCCCTCGGACACGTCACACCCACGGGAGCTCAGCAACCCCGGGAAGGGAGCAGGGACCCGCGTGGCACACAAACATCCTAACGGATGCTCCTCCACGAGCTGCGATGTCCCTGGAGCGCCAGGACCGGGTACCTACGTGTTTTGGGGGTGCAAAGCCCAAGCTCAGACAGGGCAGCCTGGCTGCCGCTGCAGCACCCTGAGGCCCCTCCAATCCCCGGGGTCCCACGCAAGACACACAGACACCACCATGGACAAATGGGCCAGTCCATGGCCCAGTGACACCCCCGGCACCCTGCCTGCCCACTCCTGCCCATAATCTGCCTCGAAGCACCGAGCAGCTCAGCCCCCTCCTGCCCCACACAAGCGGGGACCCCCCCACCACGCCGGGCCAGGCAGCTGCCTTGCCCTGAATCCCCCGGCACCTGCTCCAGTTCCCCCCCCAGCACAAAACCTCAGAGATGCCCCGAGGAAGCCCCGAGTTTGCCGGGAGGGAGGATGGATGGAGGGGGGCCACCGGCTGAGCTGCTCCAACGGCAAAACCCCCGGCTGCAGCACCAGTGGTGGGGGGCACTGGGGCACCCACTCCCCCAGCTTGCTGCTCCCCACACGGTTTCCCAAGAGCTGGCACAGCCGGGAAGGCAACATGATGCCAACGGGGCTCAGAGTAGCCCAGCGTGGGACGGGCAACGCCTGCATCCACGCCAGTGCCACCGCACAGAGCCACCCTCCTCATCCTCCCCCCCGCATCCCCGCTCTCCCCAGCCACCCACCCGCTCCACCCTTTGGTGGGCATCCCCCAGCCAGCAGCGGAGTCCCCCCTTGCTGCCCCCGTGTCCCCCCCGTACCTGGGCAGGTGGCCGTGTTGTTGCAGGTACGTGTCTCACGGAGCAGCCCGCTGCAGAGCGTGCCGTAGGGCGAGGAGACGCAGGAGCGCGTCCGCACCTGGGAGCCCTGCCCGCACGTCAGGGAGCAGACGCTCCACTGGGACCATTCCTCCGCTGCCGGATCCCCTGTGGGAAACACGGAGCCTGAGAACCGGCCGCTGCCCCGGGGTGGGGGGGCCAGGGAATGGCCCGTGAGTGGGAGCCCGGCACAGCACCCGCGAGCGCAGGGACGAGGACAAGGGCAACAGGGATGACTCCGAGGACATAAGTGGGGCAAAGGAGCCCACACCAGCCTCCAGCTCCACGCAGAGGGGTCGGGGCACAGGATTGCACCCACCCCGGGGGATCACACCCACCCTGGGGCAGCCGGGGGTGGTGCGGGCAGCGCAGGCAGCACAGGCAGCCCGGTGTGACCCGCCCCTCCTGTCCCCACCCAAGCACAGCACTGACATTTACAACAACCCGGCGCTTATTAAGCTTGATGATGTCTCTGAAGCGATTGGACAGGCCGGAAGAAAAGGCCATTAGTTTAAATTAAAAAGGAATATACGGAGGAGGGCTCTGAAGAGGACGATTTGTCCTGGAGACAGGCAGGACGCAGGCTCCGGAGCAGGGCTCCCACCGAGGTGACAACACCCCGCGGCTGCTCCACGTCACACGGGGTCCCCCAGGCCGGAGTGGGTCACCCCATGCTCTGCGCAGCAGCTCCCGGGGGTGGGGCAGGACCCCCGTGAGCACCCGAGCGTGGCCGGGAGGGGATCTGCATGCCAGGCACACGGAGCGGAGCTCCTCTCCCAGCGTGGGGCTCATCCATCTCCCGCTCGCCTCTGAGCCCTCCGACCATAAATCAGGGGGGACTGGGGAGGGGGGAGCAGCGCACTCAAATTACCCAGATGGATTTGCCAAATAAATACATTTGAACAAAACAATTAATGGATTTTTTTTTTGGTGCTTTACAACCCTCGGAGGAAGGTGTAAAGGAAAAATATATAAACGGAGCAAATTAAGTCGGTCAGTGGGCAGGAAGCAAAGGGAGTCGCTCCATCTCCATCACCCCTGCCCACAGCCGGGCACCCCACACCCCATGGCACCCGTGTCCTGTGCCTGTCCCCATGCCGGGGCAGCGCCAGTACCTGTCTGGGCCATGTAGACGCCTGGCTCGTCCGCCGACCGTGGCCACTGGGTTTTCACCTTCTGGTTCTCCTCGACCGCATTGCCTGGAGGAAAGAAGGGCTGTGGTGAGAGCGGGCAGGGGACGGGCACGGGGACAGGCCACCGTGGGTCAAGGGACATTGCAGGGGGGATACAGAGGTGCCTGGCCCCACGCTGAGCACCGCGTGGCATCCCCAAGGGCAAGAGATGGTTGAGCATGGCTGAGCACACTCACAAACCCCCAAAATGTGCCACGGCTCCCCCAAATATGTCACCCCCCCGGTCACAGGGGCTGCAGCTGGAGTATGACCCGGCGTGAGGCGTCCCCGGTGTGGCCAGCATGCCTGTGCCCCCGCCATGCCGGGCAGAGGTGCTCTCTCGTCCCCGTTTAACAGCTTGCTGCAGTGAGGTGGCACAAATTTATGGCTCGGCTCACCAAAAATAACAAGAGATCCATCAAGGGCACTTGGCGTGAAATTAACTGGCACGTGGAGGGCTCGGCAGGAGGTGCAGCTGCGGGCGCAGGGTGGGGGTGCCATCCCCGGCCTCCCCCACTACACCTGGGCCACCCCCGTGTCCTGCAGCAGGGTCCCTTGTCCCCATATCTGGGTGCAGGATGCTGGCGAGTTCCCGGGCACTCACCCCAGGCACGGCAGATGCCGTCTGCAAGGGGAAACAGCAGCGACTCCCTGGGCACCACTGATGCCACCCTGAGCACATGGGCCCCCCCAAAACACCACGGGCACCCCGCTGCTGTGCCAGCCGGGAGAGCAGCCAGGGATGGAACAACCAAGCTGCCCCGACACGGCTGGCCAAGCACAGTGATGTCCTCAAGGGGCGGAGGGGAGGTGACATGGGGACACTGGCATTGGTGGGGAGCCCCCATCATGCTGCGGGCACACTGTGGCTCCCCTTGAGGCACAGGGAGGTGATATACGAGCCCCAGGCACAGTGCACTGCCGGTGCTGGCACTTATTAGTGCTGTAAACCAGACCTAAATTTACTGACTTTTGCCCAGCGTCACCCCTGCCCGGGCCCGTCCCTAACGCGAGCTCCTCATCGTCACCACCGGTGCAGCCGCCGGCCCTCGGCTCCTCTCCCCACACATCCTGCCCCATGGCATGTGGGTACCGAGGGACCCGAGGGGCTGCCCTGGGGGGGTCTGTCTGGCCATGGGGCTGAGCTCCCTGCGGGGCCACCTCCCCGCCGTGAGTGGCACGGCAGAATTACGTACGTCACGGCAAGCACCCGGGGAAAACCATAAATCCCGAGGATATACGAGGGCACTCTCCCTCGCTGTGTTCGACAGAGACACCAAATTCAATTTCCTTCGGGGAACACTAAATCCCCGGCCGTCACCGCAGGGCAGCTGCGGCCAGGCCCAGCACCCTCCACCCCGGCACCCGCTCCTGCCCGGGGGTCCCCCAGCATCCCGCACCCTGGCACGGCTGCTGGGCTGCAAGGGCAGGGGGGTGCTGGGGAGCCCAGGATGTCCCCCAAGGCCAGCCGTGTCCTGGCATCACCTCCCTGGGGGGCTGGTTCCTGCAGGATGATGGGTTTGGGCAAGGGGAAATGCAGCCTTGGAGCAAGTCAAGCTGGAACCCCTTGTCGCCAGCGCCGCAGGCTCTGGGGGGGGTGTACCCCCTCCAAAGACCCCCCCATTGCATGGCTGCGACATGCCCAATGTCACCCCACAAAGCCTCAGCCCCATCCCCACACCCATCCATGTTTTCCACCCCCGGGCACCCAGCGCCGGGGCTGCATCTCCCCAGCTCCAACCTTGGCCCCGTGGCACGGAGGGGCCAGGCACCCCGGAGAGGGGGAGCACCACCGGCCACGGCTGGGAGCGGGGAGGCCCGGCGAGCGGCTGGGCGGGCGCCAGCCCCCGCGACGCTGCGCGGCTGCGGCGAACGGCGGAGGAGAACCGGTGAGATCAGCGCTGGGCGCCCGCCAAGGCTCGGCTCACAGGCGCCATTCAGCCCCCCGGCCCTGCCTGCCACCGCCACCCTGAAAGGCGGCCATTCTCCACCCCGCGGGGTGCTGGGGGGAGGCCAGGTGGGAGCCCGGGACCCCCCCTTCGCTGCCATGAAGGGCGCTCTGTGCTCCCACAGCCCCGCAGCGCGGCCCGGCGAGGCAGGCGAAGGCGGCTGGCGGCGGCACGGCGTGCGGGGCGGCCGAGGCAGCGCATTACCCTTGCGGTTCCGGCACCGCAATAACATTGTACCTCCAGGCGCCTCCAGGTTTTAATTGAATGTCAAAAGTAATTTGGGGAAGGAGCGGGAGTTGACGCTCTCGCCATCGCAGCCGGTTGGTGGAGAGGTGGCGGGCGGCTCGGTGACCGAGCGTGGCGGGTCTGTGGGGACCCCCCTCTCCAGCACCCAGCCCAGCATCTTCTCTTTGAGCCCTGCTCGGTGTTACTAACCCCCACCAAAGCAGCCATGGGAAGGTCGGGAGGTGCAGAATCTCCTCGAGAAACAAGGGGCTGGGCAATCCTGCAGCCCTGCTCGGGCGAGTGGCAGCCCCCACAGCAGCGGGTCAGCCAGGCCGGCCTTGGGGATGGCACCTGAACCCGGCACTGAGCTCTTAATTGTCCACGCAGAGTTGCATTTAAAGGGAAAAAAAAAGGAAGACAAAAAAAATATAAAATCAGCTCAAGCAGCTCCCCTTGGGATGAGGCGATTTATAACCCTGCAGCTGTAACGGACCAGGGATTTAGTCGGGGGATCTGCCCATAATGACATTTAGCTCCTGAAATAAATGCTAAAGCCCAGTGAAATTATACATGTACCCACAGCTCATCACCACCACCTAATCTGCTGGATAAAGACTCCACACAGCTACGTTGGGGGTTGCTCCTCCCCGTGCATCACCCCGGCCTGGCGCAGGGGGAACATCTGGCCAGATGTGCTCCCAAACCCCTACATCCCCTCGCTGGGCCCAGCAGAGATGCCCCACGGGCGAAGGGAGCGCTGGGGCGAGGCGGCTCCCTGCCACAAGCGGCCCGACCCTGGTGCCCGGGGCGCGGGCGAGCACGGCTGCTTTATCTTCGCTCGAGGTTCCTGCAATTCCGTAACGAGCAAATGGCTTCATTCCGCCTGGTTAATAGCCCGGCCGTGCCGTGCCGCCGTGCCGTGACATCCTGCCTGGAATAACAAGCGCCCGGGCTGCAGCAGTCAAGGGTAATTTGCCACGGGAAAGGGTCATTTTACCTGTAAATTGTTTTCCACGTCTCCACCAATGCAGAGCGATAGGGCTCCTGCTCTGGGCTCGCAGTTGGGCTCGCAGCAGCCCTGTGCCGGGGAGGTGGCGAGCCAGGCCCTGGGGCCACGCAGGCTGTGCCAGAGCCCCCGTGGCACACAGCCGGGGCCAGCGTGGCAGGGAGAGGGGCTAACAGGGCCGGCTGGACCGCGGCAAGGGCAGAGCAAGCTGCAGCTCGGCTGAGCCTGGCCATCGCTCTTCGCATTTGCACTTTGTACAGCTTCCCTGCTCCGTGCACAGCACCCAGTATGTATCCTCCTGCCCCGGGGAGCGTGCACGGGCAGGATTTATCCATTGCCCAGCCTCTCTGCTCCATGCACAGCACCTTGTTTGTGCTCTCCCACCCCAGGGAGCATGTATGGGCAGGATTTATCCATTACCCAGCTTCTCTGCTCTGTGCACAGCACCTGATTTGTGTCCTCCTGCCCTGGGGAGCGTGCATGGGCAGGATTTATCCATTGCCCAGCCTCCCTGCTCTGTGCACAGCACCTGATTTGTGTCCTCCTGCCCTGGGGAGCATGCATGGGCAGGATTTATCCATTGCCCAGCCTCCCTGCCCCAGGCACTGTGCCCGATTTGCACCCTCCTGCTGTGGGAAGCATTCATGGGCAGGATTCACCCTTTGCACAGCTTCCCTGCTCTGTGCACAGCACCCACTTCACACCCTCCTGCCTCAGGGAGCGTGCATGGGCAGGATTCATCCTTTGCATGGTTTCCCTGCTCCATGCACAGCACCTGATTTGTGCCCTCCCACCCCAGGGAGAGTGCAGGGGCAGGATTTATCCATTGCCCGGCCTCCGTGCTCCGTGCACAGCACCCAATTCGCACCCTCCCGCCCCGGAGCGTGTGCACGGGCAGGATTCACCCATCACATCACATCCCTGCTCCATGCACAGCACCCCTGGGAAGCACACACGGAGCAGGGGGTCCCTCCCTGGGGTTCCCCCTCGCACCCCACTCACCGTGCGGGACCTCAGGCAGATCGAAATCATCGGCATTCGCAGAATGCAGGTCGGTGGGGCAGCAGTCGGCGGCGGCGGGCGGCGGGGCGGGCGTGCGGGCGGCGTGCCGGGTGCCGTTGCGCCGGGGTGCTGGCGGGTTTTCCGCCTGGCAGCTGCAGCCGGCGTGGGTGAAGCCGCAACGGCGGGCGCCGGGCGCCTGCAGACACTCCTCGAGCCAGCGGCAGAGCACGCTGCAGGTGAACTGGCTGGAGTTGTTGTTGTTGATGAGCAGCACCTCCACAAAACGAAACTCCAGGGCTTGGGGGGCCAGGAGGCGGGGGGCCGCCTCGGGCTCGGCCGCCAGGCAAAGCTGCACAAAGTTCTTATCGAAATGGAGGAAGGTGAAGGGCCCCGCGCCCTCGCACAGCTCCAGCTCGGCTTCCTCCTCCTCCTCTTCCTCCTCTGGCAGCTGGTGGGCGGGCGGGGGGCTGGCGGCCTCGCCGCGGGGGTCGCAGGTGTAGTTGGCCAGGTAGTGGTCGAGTGGCAGCACCATGGGCGAGAAGTGGGTGCAGACCTGCTCCTCCCGGTTGAAGCGGAGGTAGAGCGAGTACTTGGTGGGGTCGGGGTTCTCCAGGGTCCAGGAGCAGCCAGAGGAGATGGTGGGGAAGAGGTCCTTGAGGGAGAAGGAGCCGTAGAGGACACCAGAGGCCAGAGCGGAGCAGGCGCTGGGAGCCGGGTCGAAGCCCCGCGTGAGCCACAGGAGAGACGATATCACAGCCAGTAAGAGGGGACCAGCAGCGGTCATCCTATGGCATTTGCCCTGGGGGAGAGACAGACAGATAGACAGACAGACAGATGCTTACCGGGAAGCATGCCACGGCACGCTCCCCGCTCCTCCCAGTATGGAGCTGGTACGGGGAGGGGTCAGCACCCAGCACCCAGCCCTGGCCAGTGCAGGAGCAGCATCCCAGCTGGTCCGTGTCCCCAGCTGCCAGCTTGCGGCGGGGGGGACAGCCATGGGAGACCCCTGCCCCGCTCCCCAGGCTGTGCCAAGGCAGCCCCCACGCTGGGGAACATGCAGCATGGACCAGGGGCTTTACCCCAAAACCACCAGAGCGGTGACCCTCCCTGCCCTCAGCTCACCCGCCAGAGCCGGCCAAGCACAACCTGGGCAAGGAGCCACTGAACAGCTTCTGCCCAGACGGGGCTATAAAAAGCTTCGTAGCTATTGCTGGTAGCCCGAGCACTGTGGGGACAGGCTCAGCAGAGTTCGGGCGATGTGCTGGGGGTGCACGAGCACCCCAACAGCGTTAGTGTCCCCCCCACCTGCTGTGAGAGCCTGGCACAGGGCGAGCAATCGTTGAAGTACATATTTCTTGGACACCATGCCAGGGATGCAGCAGCATCGCCGTGGATAGCTTTTTAATAACTCATTAATAAAATAATGCACGCAGTGGCCTTATTAAGTGGGACCGGAGTGTGGCTCTACAGAGGCCGAGGCCACCTCACACGTGTTGGCACCATTCAGCTGGGTGAACCTGTGCCTAGGGGCAGCAGCGGTGAGGGGACAGCCCTAGGGATGGCGGGGGACATTCAGGAGGTGGCCGCAGGGGACAGATGCCATTCCAGAGGTTGCTTTCCAAAATCACCCAGGACTCCGCTCCCCTCCATCTCAGCCACGCGTGGGGGATGCCGAGCACTCGGAATGACACAGGGATGCTCTTCTCCACCCCCAAACAACATTTCCTGCTCCTAAATCATCCCTGGGCGAGGCCCGGGTACTGGGGGAGGGTACCCAGCTCATCGGGGAGGGAGCCTGAGCCTCGGCCGAGCCTGCGCCGAAGCCACAACGGGCACATTAGAGAGCTAAAAATAACCCGGCTCTCATGCAACAGGCTGGCGCTGGCTCCCGCCACCCCGGCAGCGCGGGGGCTCGGTGCCGGCAGCCGGCCCCTGCCTGCGGCACACAGACCTGGGGAGAAAGGGGCTGGGATGGAGCCCGCAGGAGCAGCCAGGCCTGGGGCTAGATCCAGGCAGGACCCCCCCAGTGCAAGTAGGGAGATCAGGGGCAAAAGAAAACCCCACTTTTCTGCAGCCACTTCCACTCCCGGGAGGCCCTGGGGAATTCAGAATTCAATAGGAAACTCCCCCCCTGCACCCGCGGCAGCAGCAGTGGGGAGCCAAGGGGCAGCCAGAGTGGGGACCCCCACAGGCACCCCCTGCTGATGCTCTTCAAGCACCCAGCAAGGACTTGGGGTCCCCCGGAGAGCCAGAGCCCTCCGCTGCTCCGGGAGAGCCGGAGACGGAAGGAAGAGGAGGAGGAAGAGGTGGAGGAGGAGGTCAGGCAGGGACACGCTGCCGCTCTGCAGCGAGCTCCTGGGGCTCCCGCAGCCTGGCAGGGACACAAGATGGTGCTTGCTTCCCTCGCCCGGGAGCAGCGAGGAGGGAAGCTCCGGCATCGCCATCCTCCCATCCCTCCTGCCCGGCTCCCGGCGGTGCCCGGCCGGCCTGTGCGGCTGCTGCCGGGGCAAACCGCCCGTTGCAAAGCTCAGCACCGCCAAGCGCCCGCCGCTGCGCCTCTCCGGGCTCCCCGTGTTTTAAACACGGCGCCGTGCAACACCCGCATGCTCTAGACCACAGGGAGCCTCCCCCCCACCCCAAAAACCCGTCCCCACACCGCGCCGTGGCTGCTACTGAAGGCCGGGGCTCGCTCAGAGCAGATCAAATCTGACAGAGCTCGTTCAGCACCAGCCCTGCTCCCTGCAGCGCTCGCTGTTGCTGCTGCAGTGAAAATATTTCACTGAGCTGCAAGCTGGGCCCGAGAAGATATTTAACATCTGGGGCAGCGAGTCACCCAGCGGGAGATGCTGGACAGCTCGAGGAGGGGCCACCGTCACCCTGGCACTGCAGCGAGGATCTCACACCCTGCAGCGTCACCGACCGTGTGCTCCGGCGAGGGTGAGCCCGGCCTCACCATGGTGCCAGGGCACGGCCCCGTCACCCATCGCCCCTCTGGAACGGCCTCGCTCCACGCGGAAAAAAACCACCTGGCACCGGCGTCCGCATCCCGGCACCGTGTGCGGATGGGGGGGACGCTGGCTGCCCCCAGGGACCCGCCGCACCCAACCGCCTGGCTGGGCTGCTGCAGGAGCGGGCGCTGCTCCCCGGGGACAGGGATGGCACCCGGAGCGCGGCTGGCACAGGCTGGCACGCTCGCCCGCTCCAGCCCCTTCCATTCGCCTTTGTTCCCCGCCCGGGCGCCGGGAAGGGGGTGGGTTTTTAATTGAAGCTTTTAAAGAGCCATCACAGAGCTGGGAAGCGACGGCGCGGAAGCGACATCCCGGGCTCAGCCCTTGGAGCACGGTCCCTCTCCATCGCTGCCATCGCGTCCCTCCTGGCTCCGGTACCCAGCAGGATCCCACCAGGGCTCTCCTCTCCCTCGCAGCACGGCAGGAGGAGGCACTGCTCCACACCAGCCCTGCTCATGTCGCACAAACAGGTTGTTTCTCTGAAGCTGCTTCGCCTGAATGGGGATTTCGGCATGGACCTGGTCCAGCTCCATCCTCCCGGCACAGCGGGGGCCGGCTCCTGACCATCACGATCCTGCTTGGCCACGGCCACTTCTCTCCCGCCAGGCAAGGCCAAAAACAACCAACCAGCCCCAAAAGCGATAAACAGGTGGCACTAAGCCCTGCTGGCATTAATAATCTGAGAAACGATTAATAGCAAAGTAAAGGAGATTTGGGTTTTGAGAGACACGGTTTTTAACCTGACTGTTCTTTTAATAGGCTGTAGCAAATACACGATCCGTGAGAATTCCCAACACGAGGATGGCTCGGGACAAAGGCACGAGGGTAAGGAAGGGCCGGGCGGTCCTGGGTGTTGAACCATGGTGGGAATGGTCTCGCTCCCTGCTGAAAGGCAACGGCATCTGGGGAGGGGCAGGCTGGCCGGCGGCACGGCACGGCACGGCATGGCACAGCACGGCCATGTGCCCACAAAACGGGCTCCATCCCATGGGAGCACATCCCTGCCTGCCCTGAGGTGAGGCTGACAAACAAAGCGCCGCTAACGAGCTCTTCCCACCGGGGGAGTCCACGACCCTCCAATTTCCAGGATCTTCACTGGCGCTTCAAAGGCATCCAGGAACTTCAAAGCCGCCTCCGCCACCTCCGCGCCCAGCCCTCGCCGCTCTGCGCCCGTCCTCCTGGCACAAGGGACCCCCAGCACCAATCCCCTGCCCTTGGCAGCACCGGCCCAGCCTCCCCACCGACTAATTAACGCTGTGAGCATCACCAGGCTAAAGGAACTCCACGGAGATCACAGCCTTCAGCCCTCCACCCTCCCCAAAAACCCCACGGCTTCCCGCGAGGCGCAGGCACGCACACGCTGTGCGCACGCGTGGGCACTCGGCGGGGAGAGGGGGATCCGTGCTGCTTCCACCCGCCGCGGCACAATCCCCCCCTCCCAGTGCTCGGGACCACGTTTCCCCCCCTTCGGCACTCCCACAGCTCCCCCTTCCCCGCACTCCCCCTCTCCCTCTGGCTTCCCCGGCGCGCTGCCACCACCTTTCCTGAAGCAGGCAGGCTGGCAGCCGCGCCGAGCTGTAATTAATGGTGCCGCTTTGCCAATCACTGGCTCAGCCTCGCGAGCACTGGCAAGCACAGGCCTTTTTATTTATTTTACTTAACTGCTGTTGGTAAAACTCCACTCCAAAAGCAAGGCCGAGAGACAGCACAGTGAAATCTCCACTGGGATTAGGGATTACGCTCTGCCAGGGAACAGCATGTGCTGCCTCCCCCTCCGTGGCTGCGGGGGTCCCTGGAGGGGAGCCCCCCCCCCTGCAGCAGGGCACCCGCAGGGGCTGCAGCAGCCGCAGCTGCTCCCACCGCTCTCCCACGGCCTCCTCCGAGTAGTTTCCTCAGCCCCGGGATGCGGCTCCCGCTTCTCCATCAGCACCATCCTGCAAAGGGACAGGGGGGCTGAGAGCCCCAGGAGGGCTCCAAAGTGGGGCGCCGAGTCGCAGGGGTGGCAGCTTGGATGTGTGCTCACGCTGGAGGGTTTTGGGGTTTTTTTTTGTAACCTGCCATCTCAGCCAGACCCAGATCCGCCGGGAGCTTCCGAGGTGCCCCGAGGAGAAGCAGGGCCCTGGCTCCATCCTGCTCTTGGAGGACATCAAGAACGAACAGACGGGATGAGAGCGGGGGGGCCGCGATGGCCCTGGCGAGCACCAAGGAGCTACGGAGCCTCTGATGTTTGGCAACCGAACCGGGTGGCCCAGAGCCAGCCCTGTCCCCATTAGAGGACGGCTCTGGAGTAGGAAATGAGTTTGCAGGGCCTCGGCCCAAATTCCCATGGAGAAGCGTTGAGGCGTTGCAGCAGCCCAGCCCTGAGGGCTGTGCAGGGGCCGGACCGGGGCTAACAGCTCGTCCTGCAGCCTGTGCGTCCGTCCATCTGTCCGTCCATCATCTTCCTCCGGGCATGGCGGGCACAGGGAGCCCATCTTGCAGCCCTCATCCTGCCTGAAGCACAAGGGACTCGGCAGCGACAGGAACAGCCCAGGCGAAGGAAAACAATTCCCACAGCGGGAGGTTGGGGCCAGGGCAGGACCCCCCACACCCCACGAGCCCGCCGGGGAGGCCAGAGCCCACCCGCAGCTCTCCGGGAAGAGCCGGGCACCCCCGGCCCAACGCCCGTCACCGGCACCGCAGAGGTGTCACACCGGGCAGAAGAGCTGCACTGCCGGAGGTTCTTCGAGGTGTCGGGAAGAGCCGGAGGCAGCCGGGAAGAGCTGGAGGCAGCCGGGAAGAGCGGGCAGCGTGTCCCAGGCAGCGCCAGAGCACCTCTGCCACGCAGCTGCCGGTTGGAGAGCGAGCCGCCGGCGGTGCCAGCTCCGTATCCATTTTCTCTCCAGCACAGACCAAATTTGTAGGATCCCGGCTTCATGCAAACTCCTTGGATCAAAGCAGGGTCTGGTGACAAGGCTTGACAAACAACCGGGCAGGCCTCGAAGAGGAGCTGCTGCCAGGCGCCGGGTTCCGGCACAGAGGGGCTGGCACTGCCCCACGGCCACTCCAGCGTCTGCCACTGTCTGTGCCGCTGGTAACGAACCCCGCTGGGAAACAGGGCACCGACCCCCCCGGTGAGGGCGACCGGGGGGCAGCCAGGTGATGGTGACAACAGCCCAGTGCGAGCCCCATGACCCGGCTCCCTCCCCACGAGCCCTCCTCGGCTCAGCCGCCGCCACCTTCAACGCCAGGGACAGGGTGGAGAGGTCGGTCCCAAATAACCGCCCCGGTGCCCCCCCAGGAGCTCTCCCAGCAGCTCGGCTCAGCGCCAGCCCCCCGCCGCCAGCTCCACGCACGCCCCAGCCACACTCTCTACCACAACCCAACTGGACCACCCCGGGGCCACCTCCCCACGTCACCGGTGGCCCCGGTTGCCAACCCCGTCCCGCGCGGGCAGCAGTGACGTGACCTAGAAAAGCGAAGGGGTTGTTCACACGCTGCGCTGCCACGAGCCCCCAGCACTGACCCCCCCCCGCCATGCGCAACGCACCCTCCGCCCCGGCCGGGGCTGCGGAAAATCTCCCCCGTGCCTCAACAAGTGACCCGCGTGGGCACACGCGTGTGTGTGTGTGTGCAACACACGTGGCACCCGCCATGAACCCCGGGGCTCGCAGGGCCCCTGGGGAGGGAGATGGCTCCCCCCACACCCCCCTCCCCAACCCCATTCCCCCCTCCAGATCCGGTTGCCACCTGCGCGCTGCACGTGCCCGCGCCGGCACACGCTGGGTGCCCACGTGTGCCCTCGCTGCACGCCCACGATCCCCGTGGCACCGAGGCTCCCCCCGCGGCCCCTCCACACTGGCACCGAACAAAACCCCACGCAGGGGAGAAGCTGTGAAACCTCCACCAACGCGCTGGCCCCCACACCCCCGCTGCGGGTCGGTTCCCCGGGGTTCGGGGGGGGAACCAACGCACACACCTCCCCCCCCCGGGCACCCACACGGGTCGGGCTGGCAACACACGTGTGGCCACACCGAGTGCCCGTGGCCTTGTTGTACGACACCCCACGGCACCGCGGTGCCACACGTGTGTCCGGTAACACACATGTGCCCACCGACATGCATGTAGCCCCCCCACCGTGGGGCTGCCGGAGCCCTGGCACTGCTTGGGGGGTGGAGGGGACACTGGCACCTCTGGGGGGGGGGGTCACCAGCACCCACGGCGGGGACCAGCAGCCCCGGGGGGGGAGCGGCAGCCCCTGAAGAGGACCGGTAGACCCCGAGGAGGACCGGCAGCCCCGGGGGGGGACCGGCAGCACCCACGCCGGCGTGGACCCGCAGCCCCGGGAGGGACCCGCAGCCCCTGAAGAGGACCGGTAGTCCCCGAGGAGGACCGGCAGCCCTGGAGGGCGACCGGCAGCACCCACGGGGAGGGACCGGCAGTACCCACGGGGGGGGGGACCGGCAGCCCCGGGCATGCCCACCGCTCGCAGCCAGCCCCGGTACCGACCCCGCCGCCGCCGCAGCCCCGTGTAACTTCCAGGCAGGGCCGGGGCCGCCGCGAGGGTGCCGCTGCCCGTACCGGGCACCGGGAACCCCCGGTAGCGCGGCTGCAACTCCCCGGGGCAGGAAAGTTGGCCGGGGGGGTGGGGGTGGAAGGGGAGGGGGGGGGCGCGATGGCGGAGGGAGGAGGAGGGGGGGCTGGCACGGCGGAACCGGGGCTGTGCCAACCGGCAGCACCGGCCGCCGCATCCCGCATCCCCGGCGAGCTGCCGCCCCCGCTGCGCCGCGGAGATGGGGGGGGGGGGGGGAAGCGGAACGCACCGAACCTCGGGGCTCGGTGCACCGGGAAGGGGCGGCGGGGGGGGGGGGAATCGGTGCACTGAAGGCGGGGGGGCATCGGTTCACCGGTTGGGGGGGGGGGGGATCGGTACACCGGCGTTTGGGGGGGGGGGGGAGCGGGAATCGGTGCACCGGAGCGGGGGTGTCGGTGCACCGGAGGGTGGGGGGGGGGGTCCCCGCTTCCCCCCCCCGCCGCCGCCCTTACCTGCGCTCCGTCAGCAGCGCGTGTGGCCCCGGCGCGGCGCGGCGTGCAGCGGGATGGCCATCCCCGAGCGGCGGCGGCGGCGGCAGCCGGTACCCGGGCGCGCCCGGGGGAGCGCGGCGGCGCGCGGGGCCGGGAGCGGGCGCGCGACGCGCCGGGCCCCGGTGGCGGCGGGGAAGGGGGGAGGGGGGATGATGATGATGATGATGATGATGGGGGGGGGTGGTTGGAGGGGGGGGGGCGGGGGAGGGGGCGGTGCGCGCCGCTCGGGCACTTGCTGCGTGCGCCGGGAGCGGGGCGGTGTGACAGCGGCGGGGGGGGGGGGGGCACCGGGGGGGGAGAGGGGGGGATGTGGGAGACCCCCCCCTTCCTCCTGCACCGCCCCCGGGGTGGGGGGAAGGTGACCCCCGGGATGCTGCAGCGCTGGGAGGGGTGGGGGGGCCTGTGAGATGGAGGAGGAGGGGGGGATGTGGTGGGCACACGGACACGGGGGTTGTGGTCCTGCTTGGGGAGGGGGCGGGGGGAGTGTGCTCAGAGGTTACACGCGTGTGCCCGCACACGCGTGAATGGGTTGGTGGGCTGTGGCTGCGTGGTTCACCACCAGTGGCCCCCCGGGGTGGGGGGGGTGTGGGTGCTGCTGCGTGGGCAGCGCACGCGTGCCCGATGGTGGGTGCTGTAGCGTGCACACGCGTGTGCGTGGGACACGCCGGTGCAGGGTACACGTGCTCCCTGCCAGCCGCCGCGGGGCACACGCGTGTGCAGGCCTCGGCCTGGCTTGTGCAGGGGTGCAGGGGGGGTTGGGGGGGCTGTGGGGGCTCCTGGAGCATCAGCACCGGATGAGAAATGGGGCCGGCGCACCCTGGGGTTGCACGAACGTGGCACGAGCGTGTGTGACGCAAGGGACATCAGACCCCCCCCCCAGAGCCACAGTGGTGGAGGGGGGGCAGCTGCAGAGCTGCAGTTTCACACGTGAACGCCGTGTGCAGGTGGGATCAACCTGTGCGTCTTGGTGGCCCATGGGCAACTGAGCAGCTGGCCCAGAGCCCGGCTCCTGCCCCGGGCAGAGCCCACCAGGAGCACAGGGAGCTCTGGTTTGGAGGGGACGGGGTGTCCCAGCCACTGAGCCCCAGCCCCGCAGCCAGGACCCCAGCAGGATGCGGCCCGGCCCCTCTGGGGGAGCAGCCCAGTGTGTTCCCATTGCCCACCCCTCCACCTCCGCCAGCCGCATCCTGCCCGGCGCTGTGTGCGCTGTGCTCAGCCCCGGGGGGGGGGCACAGATCTGCGGGTGACCCCTTGCAGCCTCCATCCAGGAGACAGAAACCTGGTAGCAGGAGGCACCACCGGCACCACTGCTCAGCACCCTGGGGCTCAGCGCCAGCCCTCATCCAGCCCGGCTGGAAGCGCAGGGTCGTGTCCAGCCGAGACCTTTGTGCAATTCAGCTTCTTCCCTCCATTCCCTTGTCCCAGTCCTGTGGATGCCCAACCGGTGTCCCCTCTGGGGCAGGGCTGGGAGCAAGCACACCGGCTTTTCGGGCTGTTCTTTATCCCAGAGAGAAAAGCATCGTTAGCTCCGTCTTAAGGCGGCTACTCCAGAACTGGTCTCTGTAAATACAGCTCATGGCAGCGGCCGCAGCTCGGCAGGAGGACGATCCCAAACCCCCGGCGCTCTGGGTCACGCTCTCTGCTTCCCGCCAGGTCTTTGCTCCCGCCACCGAATAGGTCTGCGCGCTTGAAATTACTTCCAAATTTTCCAAACGCTTCGCTTGGCACCAGCTACCGCTGCCCTGCGAGCAACGTGGGGCGCGATAGGGGATGCGATAGGGGATGCGATAGGGGATGCGATACGGGATGCGATAGGGGATGCGATAGGGGATGTGATAAGGGATGCGATAGGGGATGCGATAGGGGATGTGATATGGGATGCGATAGGGGATGTGATAAGGGATGCGATAGGGGATGCAATAGGGGATGCGATACGGGATGCGCTGCCTGCATGTTGCCGTGGGCTCTGCCCCGACGCTGGTGACGGCTGTGGCACAGCCTGGTTGGCACCGCTCCTTCCTGCAAGAGCCCCCGTGCCACCAGGCCTGGCCACGCTCCGTGGTCGTGCAGGTCCCACACCCCCACCCTGTGCCTGCTGCTGCGCTTCCAGCGAGGGGGTCACTTCCAGCCACTGCCTCACCCCCCTGCCTGAGGCTCCCTGCTGCGACGTCCCCAAAACTCTCCTCTGCCCCAGGGGGGACAAGGAGGGGCTGGAGGGCTCCAGCAATGTAGGGGGGGGCCGAGCTGCGGGAGCCGGAGGCACCCACTGTTACCAGGACAACTGGGTGCTCTCTGTAGCTGCTTGTCGCTGCTGCATCCCTGCAAACCTCCCCCAGCCGCAGCGGGAGCTCCACCACCGGCCGTGCCCCCAGCCCAAAGCAAGGCAAGAGGGGTGCTCAGCACCCCCTCCCCAAACCCCTGGGCCAGGCAGCGCTTGGGAAGGCGCTGGAGAACCCCCCAGCCAAAACAAAGCACCTCCCGGGCGATGGGTGTGAGCACCCGGAGCCCCCATCATCCTCCTCACCCCCGTGAACTGCTGGGGCACGGGGAAAACACCGACAAGGGCTCTCGGCCTCACCGGTGCCCGCAGATACGGGGGGGCCGGGGGTGGGTGCAAGCAGAGCAGCTCGCAGGGCGTTAATTAGAGCAGCGCCCGCGCGTGCGGAGGTTGTGACACCAGGGCTTTGCCGGCTGGATGGGAATTAGACCTGCCCATTAAGGCAATAATAACCCGTCAGGTTGACACAAGGTCCCCGGGGCCGCCACGATCATTATGCCGCGCTGCCGCTGTGGCTAACAGCATCCACCGCCGCGGGCGCGGACAGCGCCGGGACAGCCAGCACCAGGCAGGGACCGGCCGAGCCCTCCCCACCGGCCACCAGCTCCTGAGGCACCCGGCACTGTTGTGTTTCCAACACTGGGCTCTTATTTCCCCTTTATTTGGCACAGAAATCAGGGACCAGGGAGATTCACCAAGGTGGCAGCTACCCCGTGCCCGGCCCTGAATGAGGATTCAGGGAAGAGAAAACAAGTCCAGCTCCTTGCCAGGGGGGTGTGGGGATGCTGCAACCAGCCCCCGTGGTCCCTGATGGGCCCGATCCCTGGGGCTCATCTCCCCCGAGCCAGCAGCTTTTCAGAAAGGCTTAGCAGGAGCATCTCAGCTCAAACCACGGGGCGAGACAGGAGCAGAAGGCAGCCCCCGAGAAGCCGGTAACCACAGCTGCCAGTCTGAATCGCTTCCCATAAACTTCACCGTGAATTGCTCCAGTGGAAAAACAAAAGCAGTGATAAACAGGAAAGTTTAGTTTGCAGGATAATCCGCTCTAAGGGGAAGAGGCAGGTAAGTGCCAGCAGAGGGGCCTTTGCCAGTCGCTTGGTGCCCATCGCCGGGACAGACGGACCAGCCCCGCACCGGCTGCCCACGGCCACTGCTCCCCTCCGAGGCACCTTCACCTGAAGTTTTCTGCTAGTGGTGGCAGGGAGAAAAGCGAATAAAAGGAGCGAGGGAAGCCCATGCGACGAGCAGAAGAGGAAGGATAGGAACAAGCTCTGAAATAAATTTCACTTTGGGGTTTGCTCTGAACCGAGGAGCGCTGCCGCGGCGGCACAGCCAACAGCCGATCCCAAGTGGCTCCCAGACCTACGGACGCAGCCGCTGTGCCCAGGGAGATGGATTTCAGCTCAGCATCTTCATTTTGATTTTTCCAGCCGCTTTGTGTGCTGAAGGACAGACCGGGGCCCATCCATGTCCATCCGCGCCAACGCGGAGATGATGCCTTGGCACGAGGCAGGGCAGCGTGAAGGACTCGAGGTGCTGGGCCGGGTGTGCTGGGGAAGAGTTTCTGGGAGGAACTGGGACAGTTTCTGCCGGGTGAGGGTGCGGAGGCTGCCTCCTGGACCTGTCGGACCGACATCAGTGGGGAGCCTGCAGGATTTTCACCTCCGGGTCTCCGCGCACCAGAAAGCAGCCCTGCTCCATCCCAGGGCTTCCGCGAGGATAAATCCCTCCGGATCACAATGTGCTGGGAGATCCTCCCCGAGCCGGAGTAGCCTGGCAAGGAGCAAGCTCACCTCCAGCCCTGCCTGCCCACCTGCCTGCCTGCCCACCCCCAGCCCTGCCCATTCCCACCGCAGGGCTGCCCGCAGCCTCCGGCCACCGGAGCCATTTCACCGCCCAAAGCGGCGGCGGTAGCTGGATCGCGCCTGCACACGAGCAACCGCTCAAGAGCAAGAAACTTTGCATAAATATTCATCTCGATTAATATACATGAGGGCTGCAGAAAGCCCGGCTGAAGCCGTCAGCAGAGATGTTATCTCGGCTGCTGAGGCTGGCAGGAGCGCGGTGTTCAGCGCCGACACCTGATGGGTTTTCGCAGCAGGAGAACCCAGAGGTTGGATGTTGGGAAGCCACTCGGCCACGTCCCCTGTCCCCTTCTCAGCAGGAGGGGTCGCATCTCTGGGACCTCTCCCCCAGGGGGCTGGAGCCCCAGTGCCTCCCAGTAAGCCATAAACTGGGATGAAGGGGGTGCAGGAGGCTGTGGTAGATGAGGGCAATGCTGGGGTGTGCCCGCAGGAAGCTTTGCCCCCCCCGCCGGTGACAGCCCCACAGAGGCACAGGGACCGTGGCCACGGGCAGTGGTGGCATTAGTGCCACCGTGCCAGCGCTCCCCACCCCTGCAGCGTGCAGGGAGATGGATCCGGGTACTTTCAGCTCCCACCATGGGCAAAACTGAGGCAAAAGGACAGGCCCAGGGCTGCCGGGGGAGGCGGTGGCAGAGGCAGCAGCTCGCTCTTGACCCCGTGGGAGCTGTGACACGGTGATGCTGGAGCCGGCAGGTCCAGTTTACATGTGGCTCCTCCGGGACCCTGCCTTTGTCACTCCGCCAGCAACCCGGGGCATAAACAACTGCCTGACATTTCCGCACCGCCACCAGGCCCCTTGGATAAAAGCAGAACATAATTAGCAAATTAATCAGGAGACAATAGCCAGGGATCTAACACTGCTGAGCTGTCATGAGCTCCGTGTGGAGCTGACCCAGGCCACGTTCGGGGCCAGGCAAGCCGGGGCTGGCCACGCTCGGGGAAGGGGCAGTCGCAGTCCCCATGTCCCCGCCGGGCTTGTGGCCCCTGAATCCATGGTAGCCAGAAGGGCAGGAGGGGTGGCCGGTGTCTCGTGACCCATCAGGAGCCTGGGAACGAAACCTTCAAAGGGCAGCACCTTCCCTCGCTCATCAGAACATTTAAAAACTGTGAATCACGGTGAATTTGCATTCAGCTTATTAGATGCCCTGCAAATACTGAGAACCTCGTTCAAACACATTTCAGTGATAAAATGATATTGACTCTGAGTAATTAAAAATCATTTCCATATTCAAATACGGCTGATTGAGGAGAAATGGCTTCCTTTTAATTGCCTGGAGGGGAATTATCAACTTTTGGAGCGTGCAGCCCGGCAAATGCATCTTCACTTGGCAGCCTGTGAACGGCCCATGGAGGAGGAGGAGGAGGAGGAGAGGAGGAGGAGAGAAGGAGGAAGAGGAGGTGTAGGGAGAGAAGGAGGAGGAGGAGAAGGAGGTGTAGGAGGGCTGGCACGCAGGCAGCGCGCAGGGCGAAGGTGTGACCCTGCTGCCTGCGAGAAGCTCTTCCCTTTCGCGCCTGCCTGCTCCCCGACCCTGAACTGGTGCCCTCCTTCCTCCTCCCACATCCACGGGGTCTTCTCGGGGAAGTGGGGCCTCCCAGCCCCTGTGGCAGCAGAGTCACAGCCCCCCAGGGCTGGGGGCTCTGGAGAGACCCAACCTCCCCGTTCCTCAGGAGGGGATTTGCTCTGCACGAGCCTTGAGCATCCCCGATGCTGCACCAGGCTGTGGCAGCGAGGACAAGGACATGCCCCAGCACCTGTGACATCTTGGTCATTTGTGAGTGCTGGGGGAGCACCCCGAGCCTGTGTTCCATCACCGAACCCCCCTCCCCAAACCACCCCGCCACAGCCGAGCTGCCACCAGCACAGGCCCTCCCGCACCCCCAGCCCACGCGAGTGCCACCACACCATCATTGCCATCGGTGTCCCCAGAGCACTGGGTGGGACAATCGAGGCTCCCTGGATGCGGGGCTCTTCGGGACACATTTCGGAGCCCCTCCAGCACCTCCCTGCATGATTTTGGCCTCCGCTCGGTTTCCTAGGGAAACCAGGCTGCAGCTCGGCTCAGCCTCCGCACACGTGGGTGTGCACGGGGGACGTGGGTGTGCACGGGGGGGACGTGGGCGCTCACGGGGACATGGGTGCTCCGCACCCTCCGTCCCCCCTCCCAGCTCTCGCTAGCACAACGACCCTCGGTGCGGAGCACGGAGCCTCCCAAACCCTGAGGTGGGGGCCGGACCGGGGCACCCAGCTCCTGGGTGCCCCCTTGGCGGGGGTCCCTGGAGATGATGCAGGTCACACACCATGGGGGTGCTCCATGCTGCCACCCCCAGCCCTCAGGGCCCGACCAGGGGTGGTCAGCACCCAGCAGAATTGGGTCTGGCCTCCCCAGGGCTCCATGGGAGGCAGGAGGAGGGCTCAGCCCCAGTGCACGACCCGTGTCTATGCCATGGGGATGGACCACGCCGGTGCAAAACCTTGTGGCCTTATCCCCAGCTATGGGGGACACACAAGAGCCCCCCCAGGCACATGCACCCAGTGCCAGGCATGGATGTGTAGCACCTCAGGGTGCATCCAGAGCCCGGTGCTGGGCCAGGGAGTAGGGAGGAGGGGAAGGCAGGAGCGGGGGTCAGCCCTGCAACCCCCCCAGGACGGAGCCGCTCCGCCTCAGCCCCACGGTTCCCAAGCACCCACATGCCTCCTGCTCCTCCCGAGTGATCTTTTAGCTCTGGATTTGGGAAAGGCAGAGGGGCCACCATCACACAGAGCCGCTGCACCTGGGTCCTCCCACAGCCGCTGCAAAAAACGCACCAAAATGGACCATTATCCATTGCCGATGAGTCCTGCCGTCAGCAAGCGTGATGAGAGGGCAAAGGAAGAGACAGAAGTCTCCTCTGAGAGCGGAGGTGCAGGCAGGGGTCGTGCATCACCTGCCTGTGCTGGGCTGGCCACGGGCCTGGCAGAGCCGGAGGAGCAGGCAGCGAGCTGGGCAGCGCTGCCTCCGCACGGGCTTCACAGCAGGACGGGCACGGGGCTGCCAGAGCTGCGTGATGGCAGCTCAGAGATGATGTATGTGCCAGCTCCAGCTTCCAGGCCAGCCTGTGGCCAGTCATTAAGCTCACGTTGATGAATTTGCCAGCGTGATGGCCCAAGAAGGTCCCTCCGTGCCCAGCACCGCTCCCGCTGCGCAGCCGAGCAGAGCGCACAACCCCAGCTCGCAGGGAAGCTGCTGACACGCGGAGCAGGCAGCCCCGGGAAGTTTTTGGAGAGGTTTTTTTTTAATTACCCACAGCCAAAGGCATTAAACGTGCTTGAAAAGTATCAGGGAGAGCCCGGTGTGCTCCTGCAGCACTGGGAGCTGGGTTTACAGGGACAGCGGTCCTGAGAACGGGGCTAAAGCCAGACTCGAGGGTACCAGGGATCGCCAACTCCTCCCGAGCCTCTTCATCCCGCGGGGTTACAGTCCCGGATCCCCCATCCGGGTACCCCAAAGCTCTGCTCCACAGAAGCACCGTGGTGGGAGCGGGGTCATGCCCAGAGGGACCCCCCACCCCCGGGACCATCTCGCCCCGTGGGTTGCTCACCCTGGCACCCACTGCTTGCAAGGGAAAAATATTGAAGATAAAGCTGAAGTCAGAGGAATTAAAGAACCATAATTAAAGAAAATTTTGCAGCATGTTGAAGACAGAATAGGATCATTGTGTTTGCCTCCCACATCCCAGATGGATGCATGAGGGCTGCAGACAACATCGGAGCGTGTGGAGAAGAGGAGAGGAAGGGAGTGAGCTAGACCGGGACGTGTGTGAGCAGAAATTGAATTTTTATCAGTTTCTATGTAGATTGTGTTTATTCATCTGTCTCCTATCCATCTCCCCCTGCATCTCCCTATTTCTTTTACAAAATTACTTTCCTCCTTTGGCCTAATTTTGTTTGTACAGATAGCAGCTGCTTTCTTCCATTTCAGCATAAAAAATATCATCGTAAATGAGGTGCTATATATCCCTGGCAGAAGTTTTAGCAGCTACCCAGAGCACATTAGCCTTTTGCTCCTGCAGGGCCACATTTCCATCACAAAAAACTAACACTTGCTGCCTGCAGAAAAGGTTTCTGCCACCTCTGCCACGCGGGGCCACGCCGAGCCCTCGGGGTCACCGAGGATGGCGAGCTGGCCCAAAACTGGCCCCGGCCCCCAAATGACACCCTGCACTGGGTGGGTGCTGCTCCCACGCACTGGGTGCTACCCGGCACCCAGGGGTGCTGCTGCCCACACAGCCCCGGGCTCGCTCCACGGGGAGGTTCCGCTAATATTTATTAAGTGTCCTGCCACTGGAGATGAATGGAGCTGGGATAACCCAGAACACCAATAAGGGCGTTTTTTTTCCCCGAGAATTACTCTTGGCAGTACCTGTCACTTGGCCTCTCCCCCCAGCGCCGCCGGCTGAGCCGGCTTCTCCGAGAAGGTCCAGGATTGATGTGCAGGCAGTGGCCCAGGTCCCAAAAACCAGGCGCTGTGGAGAGGCCAGCAGCCAGGCGGGACCCCACATCCCAAGGCAGGACCCAATCCTGGTGTCCCTGGGTACCACCGGGGAGAGCATCGCGCACCCCCAGACCCATCTCCATACCGTGGAGACCCAGGGCCAAGCTGAGCATGTTTCTTCCCCGCACAAACCCCCAATAACAGCCTCTCCGTCCCACAAAGCCGGAGAAACCTTCCCAGTGAGAGCCCAGCCCAGCCAGGAACTCCTGGGGAGACGCAGTCGGCTTTGCCGAAGGAATATTTCCTGGGGAAAGGTCCCCGGGAGGACTTTGCCGTCAGAGGGGGAGAGGAGCCGGCGGCTCCATGCTCCCTTGCACAGGGAACCGGCCGCGTTCAGCGCGTCCTTATCAAACAAAATTGCTTTGTGTTGTGCCTTGCATTAGGGAAACTCAACTGCGCAGCGTGATTGATTCTCCCCCAGGGTCCACCATTAAAAATGTATGGAATTACTCATGCAAAGTCCCACTTACACATGGGTCTTTTGTGAGGACATTAAAATACCAGCGTTTGTCAGTCACTTACCCACTGTTTGCAATTTGCTCCCATTTATTATCATGAACAAACCAGCATTGATTCTATTTTCGACTCCTTACACGTCACGCTGAGCTCCCAGGCTCCCCGGCGGGGTGCCGTGTGCTCGGCGCAGCGTGGCTCCAGCTCCCCCAGCCCGGTACCCACTCGAGGCACAGCCCCCCCCGTGCTCCCCTCTGCTGTGGGCAAAGCCCACCTGGGGGAAGCTGGATGCTCAAGATGGGGATGCTCAGGATGCTCAGCACCAGGCCCCCCATCCCCTCCTGGCTCCCTTCCCACCTCTGATGGGGGTAAAACCCACCTGGGGGAAGCTGGGGAAGCACCGGGGTGCTCAGGATGGGAAGGGGCTTTATCCTTGACCAGGATCCAGGCTCTCCCCCAGCCCCTACCCGGTGTTCCCTTCACCCCTGGCTGCGGGGCGTGCCCAGTCAGTTGGGAAGTGGGTGCTGGTTGGGAATTGGGTGCCGGTTGGGAGGCGGGTGCCGCAGCAGCCAACTCCTCGTTGCAGCCCAGGCTGCGGGAGCTGGGGAGGGACCGAGCACATTCACACACACGGCACAGGGAGGCGAAGGAATGTGAAGAATACAACATATTGTGTTCACCGGGTTCCTCTCGCTGGGAGGGACGGGGCTTGAATCACGTAACATTTCCCCTCTGCTCTCAAAGCATTTCAACTTGTAATGCATTTCCCTCCTCGCCTGAGCACCTTGCAGAGTCAAAAAGACAAATTTCCCAAGGCTTCAAAAGCTGCTGAGAGCCACAGCTTCGTGCTTCAAAACCATCACTCATTTACCCAAACAGCGTCAGCTTTCGGTGGCTCCTGCCCTCCCTCACCATCCCCTCCTCTTCCATCCCAAATTACAAATCAGCATTTTCCCAGGCTCGGGGTGCGGGTGCCAAGCACAGCCACAGCCCCCAAAACACGGAGCGGGGGGCACGATGCCTCCCCCTGCCCCCCGAGGGGAGGCTGGACCCGGCCCCTGCTCCCCGGGACAGCAGCGTGTGGCGGTGGGGAGCCCGGCGCAGGCCGGGACGGTGCCACGGTCCCCGTGAGCAGCACCCAAAGCGGCAGCGATGCCCTTAGCACCCACCGCCTGCCACCAGCACCCGACCCTCGGCCGGGGCCGGATCCTGGCAGGAGTCTCTGCCGGTACATGGGCAGGACACGTTCCACAACATCGCTCGGTAATTGCATCCCCCAAAAAGCAATTACTACACAATCAAGCCCGCAGCTTCGGAGGCGAGACATTATTTATTCACCCAGTAAGGAGGTGGCAACCCTGGAAGGTGCCCTGGCCCCGGGACATGGCATTTAACCCTTTGTTAGGCTGCTGTGCCGGTGACACCTGCCGCAGCCAGGCAGCCCCATGCCCAGGGGGCCAGGGCAGAGCCCAGCACCGAGCTCCATGCCTCAGTTTCCCTTCACTGTTTGTATCCTACACGTGCTCAGAGCAGAGCCCAGCCAAGCACCGGCACCCTCCTGTGTCAGTATTTGGTCCCCCCGAGCTGCCCCATCCCCACTTCTGTGCTGGGTGACAACGTGCTGATGCAGCTGAGCCCGAGCAGGTAAAGGCGGTGGGAACGAATCAATACCGAGCCTCAAGCGACATCTAAAAATAGACTGATGAGGATCCCAGCACGTGTCACCTCCCCGGCTGCAAAGCCCAAGGAGACACACGCAGGGTCCATCCATCCCCAGTGCCAGCCCGTGGCACCATGCCGTGGCAGAGGGTCCGTGGGGCGGGGAGTGCAGCAGGGTCTCTCCTCCCCACACAACCCCAAACAGGAGGGTTTAACCCCAAACGCTGCTCCCTGAGCAGGGGCATGGCTGAGGTCCTGCCCTGTCTCTCCTGTTGGAGACCTAGAGTTTTCCTGCAGATGGAAATACATCGTCTGGGGCTTGAGACATCAAAGGGAAATAAAAACAACAAAAATCAACAAAATAAAGCAAAACCTGATGCTTCCCTCCAGGAACGAAACAAGTGGTGATGTCGAAGTGAGAGATGTCACTTGGTTACAGCGGCTCGGGCAGACTCTGTTCATTTTGACTCTTGCAATCAGGGAAAATCAGGCGAGGAAGGGCTTTTTTCTTCCGAATGATGGACCAGTTTTGAAACCTTCTCTCTGGCAGGACAGAAGATGGAGATGACACCTTCACTCATTCAGGCACGGCTGGCAGTGACGGCAGCTCGCTGGGGCAGAAAACTGGGGGGCAATGGGGCTCACCAGCTGCCCTGCTGAGCCCCCGCCATCTCACAGCAGCGCCTTCCTCTTCCCCTTCCCCTTCCCTCCACCCCAGTTTCCCTCGCTCCCCACCAGAACCACATCCACGCACCAACCTCCTGGAGGGAGCAGCCAGGGGGCACCCCACGGGCGAAGCCCCCCCATGGAGCAGCACGGCCAGCAGCAGCGTGGCCCCATCCCCACACATCCCCCTGTCCCCCCCCAGTCCCCAGCACAGGGAGGGGATCACCCCATCGCTCCCCACAGGCATCCCCGGGCCGGCAGGCGCCGAGGTCAGGATGGCACCGCCGGCCCTGGAGCTGGCTCCGAGCTGTGTGGCGAAGCAGCACACGCAATTAGTAAATTAATTATCGAGCGGTAACGGAGATTTCATAGCTCGGAGCTGTCACATCAACAGTGTTTTGTCAACCGAGATGACGACTGGTAGAATTATTACTGCGGTGCTGGGGCTGAAAAAAGAGGAGAGAGAGACTTGCAGGGAGAGGGAAGGATAAAAATATAAAGGGAAGAGATAGGAAAGAACAAGATAAGTGGGTTTTGTTGCTAATGGAAGCTGGCACAGGGACAGAATCACAACTATTATAAGACAACACACTACACTACTAGTGGCTCTGAATGATCCTCTTAATTAACAACCTTCACAAAAGGAGCCCCTGCCCACCTCCGAAAGCCAGCGTCGCCGCACAAGGAGCCTGCACGACTCCATGGGAAACACCCAGCGCATCCAGGCCGGGGCCAGCGATGTCCCAAAATGAGCGGCCATGAGCAGGGGGGGATGCTCGGAGCCGAGGGGATGCTCGGAGCCGAGGGCAATGAGCCCTTTGGATCCTTGTGCGGAGCAGCCCCGAGCACCGATGACAACTCGGTGGCTTTGCCTTCCCCTGCTTTGACTATTTGCATTTTGCGCCCTGGTAATTGCCAGCGCCTGGGCCCTTGTCCCCTCCTGCCACCTCAGGCGGGGCTGGGGAAGCAGAGGGACGCAGCGTGGCACGGCCTGGAGCTGGCAGCCATGGGCGATTCTGCTGGCGCATCCGGAGCCGGTGACTGCAGAGCAGTAACGCCGGGACGTGATTTCCCTTCCCCACCCCGCCCCGTTTCCTCTTCATTTTCCAGGACCAGATTTAAGCTGCGTATCCAATAATATATAAAAATAACACCCCGCCCTCCCACTTGGGAAATTGATTCCTTCACTTCCCACCCGGCTCGGGCTTTAAATATCCCCATTTAAATGCAGATTGTGCTGCCTCCCTGCCACCGCCTGGTGTGGAGCCGGAGCTGGTCGGTGCATGGCCATGCTGGGACCTTGACCTGCTGCTCCACTTGAACCCGAGGCCAGGAGAGAGGATCCAGAGCAAACGCCTCCAGCGAGGTCCCTGTGATGCCCTGATGCTCCTTCCTGATCCGGGCACCCGCTGTCCCAGCACACCCAGCACGGCACCGCGATCGAGGGCCGCCCTGCCCGTGTTTCGCCGCAGGAAGCCAGACAGAGACAGAACGGAGGGTCATATCCTGGATCCGACCCCCCCTAATCCATCGCCGGAGCCCTCCAGCCCCGCGGGTGCTGCACCCCGGGAGGGACACGTCTGCTCCCCTGTCCCCAGCACCCGGAGCAGCAGATGCTGGCGGGGGGATTAGGAGCTGTGGGCAATATGGCTGCGCCCTAGTTTTTCAGGGCAAAATCTGGAGGGGGAAGCAGAGCTGTTGTGTGAGCAAATACAGCATCTGTGCTGACTGGCAGAGCTCACACCCACGGCCCCGAGCCTCCCCGACTCGGAGCGAGCCTTCCTCAGCCCTCCCGGCACACCGGCACCTTCCTCAGCGCAGAGAAACCCGACCGGGGGGAAGAAGGAGCACGCAGCACGGGGGAGATGGTGTGGGATGGGAGCCCGCGGCCGTGGGCAGGGATTTCAGGGTCCCCCAGGTCTCTCAGCCACCTCGCAGGGAGGTTTGTGCGTGGATGGGGCGACGCAGAGCCGGGCATCGTGCGGAGCAAGGGGCTGCGGCACCGGAGTGGAGCAGGGGTCGGCAGTGTTGGCACTGGCAGCAACCTCGTCTTGTAAGGTCTGATGGGAGGGAAAAACAATGGGTTTGAAGAAGCCACCACAGGGCTCCCAGAGGCACCTTTGCTGGCTTCTCCAAGTGCTCAATTCCTTCCCCTCGGCAGCAGCAGGAGCAGCCGAGATTCATGGCAGCGCTCCCAAAATATCCCCCCTCGCCGCATGAAGAGGAATCAACTCAGGGCTGTGAAGCTCTTCCTCAGCGAGAGGTTCCAACTCCGCACTGCAGGGCCCAGCCTGGTCCCCCCCCCACCTCCTCCCAAAGATGCTGAGTTCAAAGCATCCCTCGGCGGGTCGGGGACCAGCCAGCAGCGATGCCGTGTCCTCCCCTCCCCGGGGTGGCCAAAGGGAGCTTGCACGCTGCTGCTTGTCGCTAGCGATGGCACTCGCTGATTTTGGGTGAAAAAACAGTATTTATAGGAGCTTCTGGGAAGAGGGTCATCAACACCGAGGGGAGCTCGCAAATCCAGAGAGCCCAGCTCCTTGCCCCCCCCGGCACGGCTCTGTGTCCCAGCACTCCCTGGTCCAAACTTGCCGCCTCAGGCTGAGGTTGGAAGAAAAACATAATTCTTGCTGAAATTAAGGAGGCAACAGGGCAAGCACAAACAGCATTTACATATTCAAGCGCCTCAATTCTATTTTAGCACCTCTTCGGCTATTTTTATCACAGCAGAAACACAACAGGAGGACAAGGCCAGAGAAAGGGCAAGGAACGAGCTCGAAATGTGGGGCAGAGGCAGAAAAAATAAATCCTAACTCAGGCACAGGAGCAGCTGAGACCTCTCCTGCTCATCACACCCAGCACCTCCAGCCTCAGGCCATGCCCACGTCCCCCTGTCACGGCCAGGAGCTGCTGCTGCTGCTAATGAGATTAAACTGGGTGTGAAAGGCACATTTGCTCCATACACAGTCGATATATCCAGGGGGGTTTTAAATGGGGAAAATTCACCCAAATGGGTGTAATTTGACCATCTGCTCGTCCCCTTGGTCTAAACTGGCGCTTTCTGTGTCAGGGTTCAAGTCTGCACCAAATTCTTGCGTCTGCAGAGGAGGCTGGGAGGGGAAGACAGGCGGTTTCGGTGTGGGTGGGTGTTCGGCTCCGGCATGGGGGGGCTGCACCAAAACCCTGTCCCTGGAGAGGACCCCCCCGGGGCTCTGCCTGCCCCCACCCCAGCCCCGTTACCTGCTTGTGACTGGGGGCTCTTAAGTCCCAGCAGAGCCCTACGGCAAACGGCTTAATGCTGGCAGCCAGGCAGGCGGCCTGATGATAATTAACTAATTGGTACTCCGCTGCGCCGCCAGCCCTGCTTTGCTCCTCACCCCGTAAATAATCACAGCCCGCCGAGGAACTGGGAGGGGGCAAAGGGACGCGAATGCCACCAGGCACCCGTGTCCTTGCGGGGGGAGCAGAGCGAGCCGGGGCTGTGGGGACGGGATGATCCCCACACTCTCCCTCATGACTGGCTGGGAAATGCAGTGGGACCCTCGGATCCAGGCATGGGGGGCGAAGGGGAGTATTTCAGGGCGAGGGCAGCCCCCCGTAGCCGGAGGGGACTGGCCAGGGTTGGCTCAGCAGCATCCTTGTCGGTTGCCAGGACAACATGATGTGATGGAGCCACCTCCATCAGGGCGATTGCAGGCGCAGGGAGACGTTGGGGTGTGGGGGACGCAATCAGCCAGCAGGTTTGGGGTGCTGGGGAAGCCCCCCCAGGCTGGGGTTCATATGAGCCCCTTGGGAAACCCCCCCAAGAGCCAACTGCACCACGCTGAGTGCAGCCCAGCGGGCCCCATGTGGACACAGGACATGGCCCCATGGCACAGGCACTGCGGGGACACGGGGGAAGAGGGATGGGGCAGGGACCCCCCAGGCACCAACCCCACATCCCCGGGGAAGAGACAAGGCACAGCCGTGGGGCCGGGGCCCAGCTGCCCCATCCCGACACCTCTGCGGTCACGGGGCAGAGGCCAGGGGCAGGCGGAGGGACCGCGGGGTCCCCTGTGCCCCACAGCATCCCACCGCCCCGGGGCAGAGGGGCTGGAACACCCCGAGGCTCTGGAGCAGCAATAAAGGTGCAGCTTCATTTCTTCGCTTTTGGTACCATGGCAACCTTTCCCTCTTGGCTTAATTACAGAGCCGGTTGCTGCCTCCGCGGGGGGGTGGGGGGGGCTGTTTGTTCCCCGCTCCCCAGATCCAGGGCTGCAGGATGGGAGCTGATGGGAACCCACAGGAGATGGAGGGTCCTTGCGCGGCCCCAAAGGAGCATCTTCAGGGAGCACGGCCAAGCTGATGCCCCACTGGCATCCCACCCGTGGCTGGCCATGCTGGGGGGACGGGGACCACCTGGATGACAGGGTGAAGCCAGCAGAGCCTGTTCCCATGCAGGGGAAAGATCTTTTCCTCCTCCTCCTCGTGGCACAGCCACCAAGCACCCATGTCCCTGGCAGCCCTTGCCCCGACCCACTCCTACCCCCGCTGCTCCTCAAACCCCCCGACACACGCTGGGGTGGCCCAGCCCAACCCTCCAGCCCAACCGGGGTGCAAAGCAAGGCCAGACCAAGGGGACCAGCTTTTCCCCAGCACCGACACACACGCACACGCCTGCCTTCCCACACTCTTCCCCAAAACACCCTGGGCTGCAGCTTGCGCCATTCTTGGCTCAATATTTCCTCCCGCTCTTGCCGGGGCCATCGCGTTGCTCCAGTGAGAAGACCAGCTTTGGGCTGGGTTCTTGGGAAAGGTCCGTCACACCGGGCTGCAAGAGGAGCGACGGCAGGAGCAAAGGCTCACAAAGCCCGCGGCGCTCGCCAGCAGCCAGCACCGAGGCGGGCAAATCCCGAGCACTCGAATATCAAGTTAAATTAAGCAGCAACGAGACATCTCCAGCCCCGCGGGGATCAAGCGGGGAAGTCCTCTCACCAGGGCAAGCGAGCGGCCGTGGGGCTCCGGCTGCGCAGTTGCTGCCCGAGGCTTTTGGTTACCAATTACAAACAATTATCCTCCTGTGGTGGCTGACCCCGGCCCCGTGTCCGGGTGCCAGCTGGCCAGATGGAGGCCGGCCACGGCCGGCTGGTGGGGATTTAATAACCTTATTGATCTGCCAGACAGCCCAACACGCTGTGCCTGCCGTGCCGGAGCCCACAGGGAGCATCGGGCTGAGTTTGTTCCCTCACCGGCGGGGGGGAGATTTGGGAGCCCACAGGGAGATTTGGGAGCCCAGGGGGACAGCCAAGACTGGGAAGGAAGTGGTGGCGGGAGGGAGAGCATCTCTAGAGGAACGCAATTTAATGCAATTAAAAAGAGAGAGAAAAGGAGGTGTAAAGGAACCCTTCTGAAGAACGGGAGAGCCTGAGAAAAAAAAGGAAAAAAAAAAAAAGCCAACCCAACCCAGCAGGAGCGAGTGCAGGGCTTCAAAGGTCACCTCTGGGCATGAATTTTAATTTCACACAGGAGTTTTGTTCATTTGTTAATTATTTTCAGATGAAAAGGGAGATATTCCTGCAGCGGGTGAGGAAAGGGCTACAGCAACATTTGAATTTCAAAGGCAAGCTGTTTGCAAGGAAAACAGAAGGGGAGAGGGGAGCAAGTACTTCAGGAGGAGTCCCCCGCTGCCCCTGGCCTTGCTGGGGATGTGCTGAGGGCACGGGGGCTCTTCAAGAAACCCCGGCTACCGCCAGCAGCCCTGGCCTTGCCCTCACTGATCCCTTTCTCCTGTCCCCCATCCCCTCACCATGCTCCCCATCCCACCCCTCCGCTCCCCTCCCAAGGAGCGGGGACACCACAGACGAGCCCTGACCCCAGGACGTGGCACAGGCTGGGGGGGGACAGGGCTGGGGGTCTCGGGGATGCTCCCAAAACCAGCCCCGAATGGGGAATTGTCTCTGCCCCTTTGCAGTGTCTGCAAAGGCTCTAACCCCGGGGGGAGAGGGGAGAAGAGCAAAAGCAATAGGAAAGCTGGAGCCAGACAGGAGAGGACACGGAGAGGGGGAGAAAGCTGGAGAGCGCTTTCCTCCTCCTTTTAGTTTACAAGGCAGCCGTTTGCTTTTTATGGAGTCGGAGGCCCGAGGAGGATCCAAGCGCGTTGCACATAAAGCACAACCAGGCGAGCAAAGACCCCGAGGGCCGTGTGGTGCAGCGGTGCAGCGTATTGCTGGAGTTACAGCCGGCACCCCCAGCACCCTGCACCCTCAACACCCTGCATCCCCAGCACCCTGCATCCCCAGCACCCGGCACCCCCAGCACCCGGCACCCCCAGCACCCGGCACCCCCAGCACCCAACCCAAAAGGCAAGTGGATGTGGATGCTGGGATGGAGCACAGCACTGAGCATCCCTGGGAACCTGCCTGGATGGGAGGGGAAGGGACCCCCTCGCCCCTCCCCACCAAACCCATCCTGGATCGTCTGCAGTTGCTTTTTCTCAGCAGCTCTTTTTCTTTTGTGGCGGAGACATAAACCCCCCAAAAACGAGCCCCTGGAAAGGCTCCTGCCCGCAGCGAGGAGCAGCCTCAGCTCCACAGGGCACAAAATCCAATGCCACCACAGCTACTTTTAGTGCGAAACAGAGTTATTTTTCCAGTGCTGAAAGGAAATGTTTCCCCTCTCCAGATAAACGTATTTGTCCTAAAACAAGGGGTGGGAGGGAGGAGTCCCAGGGGCCAGAGTGACCCTGCACTGCTGCCTCCTGGCTCTGGGGAAATCCTCCATCGAACCCACCAAATCTCCCAAGGTTGGGCTGCTGCTCCGCTGCCCCGTGCCTCCGTTTCCCCACTGGTCCGCTGGGGAGGGCCCAGGGGCTCCGCGGGCAGCTGGGCACGAGGAGCTGGGAACAATCGTTACTCAGGAAGAGGAAGATTAGTCCAAGGATTCGTCATGATTTCTTGACTACTCTTGATCTCCCGCTGAAGTTACCAGGGGGATTTCGCTCTGAGCTCCTCTGCAGCGGTTCTGCCCTGCCAAAGCCAGGGAAAAGTCCAATTTCAACAGCTCTGAGCCCGTTCTGATCTCCTAAAACCAAGCGCATTGATGCCTAACGCGGAATTAAACTGCGGCAGCCGTGGTGGTGGAGAGTGTGGGGGCGCAGCAAGGGGGCTGGGGGGCAAAGCAGCCCCCCCAGAGGCCGTGACCCCTCTCCCTGGGCAGGGGATGCTCACGCAGCCCTACACACTCGCCTCTCCCAGCAGTGTCCCTCCCGTCACCCGCGATGCCGGCGGGACATAAAAGCAGCAAAGGGACCCGGTGACCTGAACCCCCAGAACTGCACCCCCCTTTGTGGGGGCCAAGACCTGACGCAGCAGCAGCACAGGAGGCTGCTCTGGATCTGGGGGTGCAGGGCAGAGCCCGGGACACCCCAATGCCACCCTCACCCTTGGGTTATCCCGGCAGGACGGGGCCATTCTGCCCCTCCTGGGGCTCCCCAGCCCGCCCATCCCAGGGGAGTCGTGCCCCACTGCTTAAATCACTCGTGTTACCGGTTCCCCTCAGGCTTTTGCTAATGAGGCAGCAATAAAAATCAAGGGCCAGGTTATTAATAAAGCGAAGCAGCTCGGCGAGGCTGCATTCCCCTACTGGCAGCACAATAAGTCAATACAGACGAGCAAAGCCGGAACGGTTTGAACATCGCCGCTTGCACCAGCAGCGCCGGAGCTGGCCGTGCCACAGCTCCGAGGTGGAGCCGCTGCCACCGTCCCCTGCCACCGTCCCCGGCTGCAAGGCACCTGCTCCTGCCACCATTCATCAGCGCTCCTCCGGAGCTGCAGCACTCTCACGATGTGCTGAAACGCTCAGTATTTTATGTGTCTACAAGAAAATACCAAGTGGAGTTTGCAAAGATTAGGCACATTTAAATGCAAATTGCGTTATTTCTGTCTTGAAAAGTGTCATTAATACATTTTCTGCAATTTGGAGAAATCAGTAGCAATTATTTTTTTCGAAACGAACCATTAGCCAACTTTCATTTGAAGGGGGAAAAATATCAAGAAAATCATTATATGACTGACACATTTCCTCCCAGGTCTCAGAGCTGCCGAGCTGCTTTCTCATACCAAGAATAATTACTAAGGAAAGGAGCTAAAAAGTACTTCCAGGAGACGGATGTGTACAAAGCCAAGTGTTTTCTTTCGCCGTCTACCGAAGGGTTGAACCAACACGTGTGTGTTCAGACCAACCAGAGCCCTGGTGCTCACCAGTCCCTGCCCAGGCATCGCTGCGTGGCAGAGCCCATCGGCAGTGGCTTCGGGGCTGCATGTTTCTTGTTGAAGCTTCTAATGCAGCGGGTCCAAAAACATTCACCAGCGTTTAGTGATGCTCACACCCACACGCTGACCACAGCAGAGGGACTCTGGAGGGATTTAAACCCCCGTAACGGAGGAGAAGGCCGGGCAGAGGGTCCTTGGCACGGCTGATGCTCCCCCCGGTACCGGTACCCGGGTAATGCCTGTCTCTGAAATCCACACACGCTGGTTTGAATTCACCGTTGGGTGTGATCTCCTGGCTGCTTTGCTGCTAAATGAAAAGAAAAGGAGGAAAAAGAAAAGATGATCTGTGGCAAGGTTAAAAAAGAAAGGGAAAAAAAAAAAAAAAGGCACCTGCTCTTATTTGATTCCTCGGGGTGAGAGTGAAGAGCAAATTTACATAACGCTGTAAGTGCTCATTAACTGATGTTAAGTGACAGGCACCCACCTACAGAGTACGGCAGGGATACCTGCCGCCCTCTCCTCTCCCCGCCTGCTCTGCCGAGCCCCACATTAACACACCTTCAAAGCGGCCCCCACTCCCCTGGGGGGGATTTGGGCCCAGCCGAGGTGCCAGCCTGCCCTGGGCTGACTCAGGGCCAGTCTCTCCGCGTGCCGTGCCCAGGCTGTGTCTGGTTTTCCCCAGCCTCCATCACCTCCTCGCCGTAACACGGGCTCTGGCAGCCGGCGATGCCGCGCTGGCAAACGGGACCGCGTTCCCCTCCACACGTGGGTGGAGAGCGGCGAGGTCGGGGCCACCAAGCTCTGCTTCAGTGCCACAATCCCTGGGACATATCGGTGTCACCCGTTGCAGGTTCCTGAGGTCTTGCAAAGCTTGTTCCTGCTGGATAATTAATAAAACCGCTCACTCTTCCTCCCCACGCACCCCCACCACGCTGCCCCATCGATGCCCAGTTGCTGCTGGAGCTCCTGCAGCCGTTTCCCAGCCTCGCTGCTGAGCCCTGCCTGTAAATCCCCGTCCCTTCCCCCAGAGCCCCGCTGCCATCCCCTCCGCCGGGTCACGGATGGCCGAGGGAGCGGGGCGAGCCAAGGTGGGAGACAAAACCCTCCCGCAGCGCCGGCGTGACCCGGCAAGGGCCTGAGTGGATGAAGCCCCGATCTTCTCGCTGGGATAAGCCTCAGCCATGACAGCAGCTCCTCGCCCGTGATGGATGGGCCTTGTCATCCCTCCCGGCCCTCTCCTATTGACTTTTTTTTTTCTAATACACATCATAAACCCCCAGCGCAGCAGCCTGCCGTGGCCGGGCGGATGGCCGCACGTCACCTGCGGGCAGCGGCAGGACAGGGGATTGCGAACGCTGCGATCAGAGCGGGTGATGGGTGAGGACTCCAAAGCATCCCCAGGATAAACACCCTCGGCACGGTGAGCACAGAGCCGAGCAGGTCCCAGCCAAACGGGCAACGGCGCAAGGCAGGGCTTGAACAATCAGCCCCAAAAACCAGCTGCAGCCCATCCCTGGGGACCCCAAAGCACAGGGCTTTGCAGCCAGGCTTGCTCAGGGCGGTGAGAGCGTTTCCCCCAGCCAAAGGACGCAGGTTCTGCCCTCCGCAGGGCTTCGTTTACTCCAGTAATTAAATCCCAGCTCCTAGAAAACATCTCTTGTGCTGCCTCTCGTTTGCTCTTCGACAGTCGGTGGCTGCGTGGTTAAAGCATCTTCTTCCATCCGAGCACACCCAAATTGCTCCTTATCAGACTTAACATCCCAGAATCACAGTCCAGGGGTGCAGCCCCATCATGGACTCGGGCCGTGAGGGTCCCCGGGGGTCTCCGTTGGCTGTGGCGAGCTGCAGGTAACGCTGAACCGACTCTCTTCTAAGGAGCCGGCTCCCAGCGCTGAGAGAAACCTGGTGAGTGGCTGTTTAAGCCCCATAAATTATGTTTGGGTTACCTGCTGAATGCTTAATCAAAATAGCGTATTTCACCCAACTTGACTGATCTCCTCTCTGCTTTTAGTAGCTTTTTTCATGTCCTCTTTTGCTTCGATATGGATCCAATATCTCCCGCAGCGTCCAAGGCCATAAAGATAAAAAATGGAGTAATTGTGGCAGAAGTTTATTGGTGGGAAAATACACACGCACACAAACCAGCCCTGACAACTATTTTTCGGGCAGATGTGCTGCAGGGATAGACCCTCCAGCAGGAATCAATTCATCCTCCAGCCGAACCTGCCTCTGCCAGCGCTGCCGGGAGGCTGCGATCTCTGACCGAGGCACCGATCTCTGACCGAGGCACCGAGTTTTGACTCTTATCAGATCCTAATTGAGTGATCTGAGGCCACGGAGGGGTTCAGGGCAGGTGGCTGCACCCTGCGAGCAGCCCAACACCTGCTGAAACGCTGTCCCAAAGCAGCAGCCGGCAAAGCAGGTGGGCTGGAAAAAATTCAGATAAAGGAAACCAGCCCCTCCAGCCCCAGCTCCCATTAACCAGGGTGTGAAAACTGGGGAGGAGAAAGGATGAAAGTGTGATTTTGAGGAAAGAAGTGGTTTGGGCTGGTATCTCCGACACTGCCAGACGTCCCTGGTCCTGTCTCACAAGGAGCGAGGCAAGGGTTGGACAATCCCAGGGGAAACCCTGCTGGGTGCCAGCCAGGATTGCTCCCCTCCAGCTTCGGAGGATTTTGGCTTTCCCAACGCGCAGAGCCACTCGCCACGGACAACACCAACCCTACGGCTCGGGGCCTGACGGGCAGCCGTGCCTGAAAAAGCCATTACACTGCCCGGCGTGACAGCACCTCCCATCCCTCACATCGCTCCCGACCTTCCTCTGCTTATTCCACTGATAAGCAAAAGCCCCTCGTTAGCAGCCAGCAGCACCCGCGGCCGCTGACGAGCAAGACACGCTCGCTCCGCTTTGCGCATCATCGAGTCAGTTGCCAGCAAAGCCCCAGTGCCCGACTCATTATTGCCACGCTGATGCCTGAGTCAGAAATAGCCCAGCGCGGCATCGCAGGCAGCGGGAGGGATGGGAGGCTGATTTATAAACCCGGCAGATTTGTTATGTCCGACTCGTTGACGGGAAATGGAGAGAAAGCCCCGAGATGCGCTCTTCAGAGCGCCGCTTTCCGCCCAGCGCTGCGCTTTAAAGTATATTTAAAACAACAGCCCAATAAATTAAGAGCCACGAAGCAGCCCGCGGAGGTGATCAGTGTGACAAACTGATCTGCTCGGGCTCCTTCCCTGCTCCCATCGCTGATTTGGGGACGGTGTCGATGTGTCGCAGCACGCCCCGGCACGCCTGCACCCATTTCCCCCAGCCGCAATTTGGCCCAGGATCAAATCCCTCCAGTGGAGCTGGGGTGTCTCCAGGATCCCCTCTCCTCCCCCTGCTCCGTCCAGCACCGTCCCCAAGCTTTTCCCCCAAGTACTTCTTGCACCTCCAGCAGCATCGTGCCCATCCCGGAGGAACACCGCTTCCTCTCCGTGAGTATTCCAACCCAGCAATCCCTCCTCCATCACAGGGTGCTCCAAGAAACCCCCCAGCGAGCCCTGGGCTCCGGTGAGCAGCTCCCTGGATACGGTACGCTGCTAATTAAACCACAACTGACTACAGCTACATTACGATTAAAAGACAATTAGCTGTGCAAGCTAGCGTGCGGAAGCAATGAGCATATTTTGGCAGGGAGACAAACGCCCCGTCCCTCCCGCCTCGCCGGCCGGAGCTACAACACAAGGGTGGCTTCTCCCGACGGCTTTGAAGAGCAGCAGCTCCTGGCTACCAGCACCCTCGTTGGCTGGGAAACCCCGGCTGCACCCCCAGCACCAAAACAGCACCACCACCCCAAGCTCCTTCCCTGCCCAGGGGGAGGTTTGGCCCCAGCTAAAATTTAACTAACTCCCACCCAGCACCTCCCTGCCTCCTCTGCCTTTGCACCCAGCGCTGGCTTATTTTTCCCCTTTTAATTTCTAAACTCCTAATGACTCTGTTATTAAGCCTGCAATATGTGGTTAAATTGTGCATGTCCTTCTGCTGGATCCCATCCTGCGAGGAGGCAAAGCTCCAGGCAGGAGAGACAGGGCCGGACGGGTGCAGCGGCACTGTGCTGGGACAGCAGCACCCAGGGGTGCTCCCCAGGCGAAGGCATTGGGAGCACACGGGTGAGAGGGAGCCGAGGGCTGAGCAGAGACACTTTCCATCAGCCTGCAAAATCCCTTTTTTTTCCCATTTTCAAGGATTTGAGCCCAGGGATGGGCAGGGGCATGAGCCAGCATTGAGGGCAGCTCCGGACACGGGCTCCAGCCGGGGGACAAGGGGGAACCGGCCACGTGTTGACTCCCAGGGCAGGATGGAGAGACCCAACGGATCGACACCGGCACTGACCGTGCCACTGGCTGCCGGGGGCGTGGTGCCGCCATCCACATTACAACCCTGGCAAAAACCTCCCCGGGTTTCGCACTGAGACAACTGGGGCTGCTTAAGCTCTCAGATTTAGGTTTTCTTCTTTTTCCTGAATAAAGAAGAGATCCCGCGAGCTCCTCCAGCAGCCGAGATTATCAACAATTTATCAAAAACCACAACACGCCGGCCCTTTTCCCCACACCAAGCCCCACCACGCTCTTCCCCCCGCCGCCCCCGGCTCTCCGGCAACGCCGGTTACAGCAGCGCGATTGGATCAGCCGGGAATCACTTTGCTTTGCTGGATCTTTATGCAAGAGCTTCATGCTAATTCGGTTTGATCCTCGTTTGCCGGGGTCCCGGCGGAGCAGCGGCAAGAGGATGACTGTGGGAGATGGGCTGGGATGGGGCCGCGGGTGCTGGCGGGGAGCAGGGATGCTCTCGGAGAGCGACACGAGCTCCCACGGGATGCGGGAACCTGCGCCGGGAGACGCTTGGGTGGGGAGGAGAAAACTGGGTTTAAAGGCTGATAATTAAAACCCTCCTGTCAGGGTATTAATACCTAAATGCAACCAGTAAATGCATTAGCAAGGATCCCACTGGGGCTGTTGTGCTGTTTTATTTGATGGGTTTAATTAATTTATTGCTCTGCACACAACTGCTTCCCAACCGGTGGCAAACACACTCAGCCGCATCTTTCTCAAGGTTGGCTCTGGAGACAGCCCGAGGTGGCACAGTCGGGCTCAGTGACCCTCATGGGGGCCCAGGAATGACCCCAAGGTGTCCCCCAACACGCAGGGGCTGCAGCCCAACACGCAACACTCACCCACCTCAGCTCCCCCAGCCTGGCCTGTCTCCATCTGTGTGCCAGCAGTCGTGGTCCCCAGATCTTGGTGGCCCAGCTCAGTGGCCCAGCTCAGCTGTGCACAGCCCCAGAGGGTCCCAGCGCAGGGACCCAACTGCTCCAAGCTCCCCACCCCACACTTGACCCTCTGCAAACAGGGCAGGAACCACCTCCACCCTCCTCCTCCTCACGCAGTGCAGCTGGGCTCATGGGTGGGGAGGAAACCCACAGCCACCCACCCAGCCCTGCAGCTGCTCGCTGCCCTCGTTAGGGACCCTCATTAGAGACCCACGAGCCCCCCAGCAATTCAGGGTCCCTAACAGGGTGGCCCTGCCCTTGCTCAGGGCTGGGCTCAACCCCAAAACACTGAGGGGACAGGGACCCACAAAGGACCCATCCACCTGCCCAGCACCCACAGTCTGGAACTGTTACATCCTCGCTCACCCCTTCATCCCTCTCCTACATTCACATAAATGTCTCTTCCCATCCCCACCACAGCCCTGCAATGGGGAAAGGCGCTGCCAAGCGCAGGACGGAGCTGGGGTGTCACCATGAGCTGTGTCACAGCAGGGCACGGCCCCAGATTCCTGAGGGGATGGCACCGCCCTGGGCCAGCATCACTCCTCATCCCTGCACACTGCTACACTGCTGCTCCAAGCAGGGCACAAAGACACAAAAGCCCTGAGCCACCTCTGTGCCCGGCGGCGAGAGGCACGGCCAGGGAGAGCGGTGCTGCGGGGGCCAGCAGAGTTGTATTTATGCCACGTCAGGAGGGAAATAAAAGGCAGCTACAAATTATATGATTTCTCCCACCAGGCTGGTAACAGGAGAGAGGCAGCTGGCAGTGACAGCCAGAGCCTCCAAAATGCCAAACCAGCCGTGCTGCTTGCCGTGACGCCGTGCCAGGGCCACCTCCGTGTCCCCCAGCCCACAGCTCTGCTCCCCTCCAGCCACCCCGGTGTGCTGGGGGCTGCATCCAGCCCCGGGGCTAGCAGCAATTTGGCTCTCAGTGTCCCCCCTGTCCCTGCCACCACAGCCATCCCGCTCCCCAGCCCGGGGCTGGTGGGAGGAGGCTGCAGCGCGGGGTCAAGTGATTGAGGGGCTGAGCAAAGACAAAAGTCCTCGCCTCGCTGCTTCGCCGCCGCAAAGAACATCCCGGAGCGTATTTATGGCTGCCATCCTTTACACACCAGAAGCCGTTACCTCCAGGCACATGCAGTCCCAGCAGCTTTTAGAGGCTGATAAATTGTCCCTTCTGATGTGACGGTGCGGAGAGAGCACACAGGAGATGGGGACAGTGGCGGGTGCGGGGGACAGACAGCTCCGGGTCCGAGCCCTGAGCCCCGTGCACTTCTGGGCACGATGAGCCCCATCACCAAATCACACAGCCCCGAGGTGCAGGCGTTCCCCAGCTGCACACACACGGGTGTACACACCCCCACGTGCACACCTACACACGCACGTGCGTGCACAGATGCGCATGCACACACCCCAACACACACGCTCGGGTCTCCCTTACTTCATCCTCCCTCCCATCGTCACCAGCCCCACTGCGGGGGGAAGATGTGAGCAGCCGCGGCGGCCCCCTCTCCCTCTCCTCTCCCCTGGGCTCCCTGAGGAGCAGTGGGCAGATGTTTGCTCTGTGACAATCTGCATCCTGCTGGATTCGATAATAATATCAATTACCCCGAGCTTTCATCCACGGAGCTCTGCGTTCTCTGGAAATAGGGACGGATGGAGCTTCTTCACTGCCAGCCGGAGGGACGGGGGTTCCCATGTAGTCGTCCTGGGGACACCGCGCCTGGCGACAGACATGGAGGTCACAGGGAATTAGTGGCAGAAGGGGCAGGGAGAGCCCAGTGCTGGATTCCCTCTGGGAAATGGGAAAACGCTGCAAAACTCCCCATTTCCAACTTCAGCTGGACGAGAAGCCCTGAGCTCTGCCCCGCTGTAGACAGGGGAGCGTGGTGCTGCCGGGGAGATGCCAGCCCCAGGCACGGGCTGTTGGCGGGTGGATGCTGGCGACTCCTTGGCCGGGCACTGCCACGGCTGGGCAGCAGCATCTGTGCTGGGCCACCCCCAGCACCCCAACAACTGCCCCAGGCACTGAGCGCTCGCTTCCTTGGGGCATCCTGCACCCTTCGGGCTGGATTTTGCAGTCCTCGGGGTGAGATGGGCTGCATGCATGGGGGGGCGGGTGGTGAACACCCCAAATCTCCCTTGGAAGCCCAGTTCCACCCCTGTGGAGTGGGTGTTGTCCCCCACCACCACGGGCAGGTCTGCCCACATGCCGGGCTGCTTGTTGAGGGGGTATCTTTTTTTTTCACGCGTGTTATTATTTTGGCAGCGCTGGAGTCAAGTAGCTCAATTAAGCAATAACTGCCTCTGTACAGCTGCCCACACAGCCCGCGGTAAATAATTAAATGCTGAAATAATACAGCAGATGGGAAGCAGCACGGGGAGAGATCCGAGAGGAACCCGAATGGCTCCTGCCACGGCAGCAGCTGCACGGGGCCTGGGATGCTGCCCGCGGCACCACGCGCCTCCCGAGCAGCGGCCCCGGCCGCATCCAGCACCCTGCAGCCCCGGCCGGCTGCGTTGAGCGGCCTCAGGAAGCCATCCTGCATGTGGCGAGACATGCCTCGGGACGCCCTGCTAGTGGGGGGGTCTGTGGGTACCCCAGGGATGGGGACAGATGGAGATGTCCCTCCCCAGCTGGCACTGGTGGGGACCATCCTGCCTGACCCCACTCTGGCAGTCCCTGCGTCCCCACACCACGGCGCCAGCTCCCTCCCGCCTGGCTCATCCCCATCCCTGCCCACCGCTGCAGCACCAGGACACCAAGCCCCAAAAATGTGGGAAAACCACTGGAGGGGAAATTCCCCCCCAAGCGGTGGCTCCTGCCCTGCGTCCCCCTTCCCGAGGAGGCGGCAGAACCAGCCGAGCGGGAGCGGCGGCACATGGAAAAGCATCATGGAAAATTTTAACCAAGCCCTGCTATTGATCTAGACGCGAAGCACATACCCAAGCAAGCCTGCCGCTCCGCTCGCAGATCATCCGCATTTATCTACTTCAACCGAGTACAGGAGCATCATTGAAAGGCCTAATTACAAGCCGCTGATAGATAAATATTAACGCCAAACGTGGCTCGGTGTTGGGAGGGCTGGGCACGGGAGCCTCGCCTGGTCGCGGTCCGGCCACGAGAGCCGATGCAGCCGCTTCGCTGTCCCGGCAAGAGGCAGCTGCGATGGTGGGCACGGGGCTGGCAGAGCCCTGTGCCAGGCTCCCCGCGGCACCTGGGCAGAGCCGGCAGCGAGGGCAGCAAAAGCCTTTTTTCAAAGGGCGAGTGATGCCACCCCGGCACTGCCCAGCTCCCATCTACCTCCCGGGAAGCGGAGGGAGCCCTGGAAGCCTCCAGCCCGCGGCCAGGGGCCCTAAAGAGCCTTGAAAGTGGCTCCTGCCATCTCCAAAGGGCCGGCAGCGTCTCTACAAGGAGCTGGTTGTGGGTCAGCGGCCACAGGCTGTTGTTTTATTAAGATCTCGGAGGGCACCAGTTCCCGCGAGGCAGCCGGAGCACCCTCTCCATATTCACATTTCCATCACATCCTCCTCAGACAGCACCGGCTCCACTCCTCCATCTGCTTAAATGCCACCTCCAGAAGGGATTGGCTCGAAGCATCTTCTCCCCTTGTCATTTGTCTCCCATGCTCATCTCAAGGATTTGCCCGCTTGATCCTTGGAGTTCGGGAGGGCTTTGTGGGACCCAGGAGCGAGGCAAAACCTGGGGCTGGGGCAGGGGAGGGTCTCAAAACCCCCGTGGGTTGCTCCAGGCTGGGTCCCAGCAGAGGTCCCACGCCGTGTCCCCACAGCCCGGCTTGCCCAGGCTCCTGCAGCGGCCGGGCACAGGCACCTCTGCAACAAAGGCTGAGGAACAAAGTCCCATTTCTTAATGCAAACGGCGCTTGTTTGGGGCTGTAACAGCTCACCCCGGACAAGGCTGCAGCATCCAACCCTCGATGTCACCCACGTGGGGACAGCCCCGGGGACGGTTCTGCTCCAGGCGCACAGCCAGGAACAGTTTCGCTGCTGCTTATTTTCTGAGCGTGAATTGAATCTCAGCTGACAACAAGCTTTTCTGCAAGATCTACCTGCCCAGCGTCTGGCAAATCAGATCTGTAAAATGACCCCAGGAGACATCTTCTAGATCTTCATCTCCTCGATTATCAGCTCCCAGCCAATTTTGAAACAACCCCGGCACACGGCTCCGAGCTACTCTTGGAGCTTAATCTCACACCCAGCCCAGCCCTGTGGAGCAAGAGGCAATCCTGGGATGAACTGGGATGAACTGGGATGCTTTAGGCGTCTCCCCGTATGTGACTGGACATGCACCCACATGCACTCATGCTCCCCAGTGCACACATGGCCTGTGGCTCTGATGAGGGTCTGCTGCCCACAACGACAGCCGGGGAGGGTTCTGTCCCCTTGTGTCACCTCCCCAGCCTTGCACCCACCTGCTTTTGGGGACCCCCCCGATGCACGGTCCCCCATGCCCTGTTCCCCCACCGCTGCTTGTCGGGAGGGTGGCGGTGGTTGAGGGGGGGCGGAACCTGGCTCAGCTGTTGCTGGCAGGGGATGTGACAGGGTGTTACAGCCCGTACCCCACCGCCACGCTGTCTGGGAGCGTTTTTCCCGGGAGTTGCTGAATAATTTGCATCCGCCAAGACGCAGCTTCTGGGCCGTGTTTGTCAAAGTCAATCTGCAGCTCGCTGCCTCCGGAGATTCGAACATGATAACAGCATCAAGCCTAAACGGCGTGCACAGTGATTGCTCCGGCGCTGCCCCCCCTCCGCCAGCCATGCAGCCAGCCCCGGGAGGCATCACAGAGCTGGCCTGGTGCTGGGGACCTTCTGTCCCTTCCAGAAAAGCTCCCATCACCCTCAACCCCAGGGCTGCAAATTCTTGGGTCCCGGCAAGGAGAGAGCCACCGTCTCATGGGTGCTGCAGCATCGAGGTTTCCATGGCCCCCCCATCCCTGCTCTGGGGTGAGGGGCATCACCGGGGCGGCCACGGTGCTCGACAAGATGCACCAAGGGGGGGTAAACGCTATTTTCAAGCAGCAAGTGCAGGAGCATCACCCCCAGCTGCAGCATCAGCCCTCGTGCGCCTGCCCACGGTGCATGTCACGAGCTGGCGGTGCTCAGCTCCCACCTCACCTTCCCTCCCCGGCACCATGGACGGATGCTCCAGGCCGTTCCCTCCATGACAGATCCTGCGATAGACTCGTGTTCGCTCGGGGACCGGCTTTGTTCCCCACACAAAGGGAGCTGCTGCGGGCAGAGGGACCAGGGCTCTCTGCAGCGCGGGAGGAGGATGGGGCTTGTCACAGCGCTGCCAGGCACGGGGGCACGGGGCTGGGCCTGAAGCGGAGGGGGAGAGGGGGAAGAGCCAGAGTTCAGATCTTGCAGAGGAGCTCAGCCTCACCCCAGGGCCATCACTGGTCCTTGCTGAGCCTCCCAAAATGCACCAGAAGTCCCTCTACGGGGTGTGTCTGCTCCTGCCCCCCCAGATCCCTGCCCTGTAGTGACAAGGGAGCCCTTGGAGAGGGAGCGGGCAGCAGGGCCGGGCTGGGCTGGGGGACATGGGGACATTGTGGGGATGGCAGCAGATGAGATGGAGCCAGGAGCATCTCCATCCCTCCCAGCACACCACAGGTCCCCGCAGCACCCTGCTCTGTGCACCCTGGGGACACAGGGGACACGTCCAGAGCACAGCCCTGGTCAGGCACCCACCAGCCCTGCTCCCGACACGCTGCCCTCCCATCCCTCTGCTTCATCCATCACCAGTTACGGCCGTTTGTGCCCCAGCTCGGCGTACTGGGATTCCCACCCTTCCCTCGCTCGCCTCCCGGCACGCACCAGCCCCTCTAAATCCCGGCGAGCATCTCCCATGATTTGCAGTGAGTCGGCTGGATCCAGGCACTCCATCAACGTCCTCCAGCAAGGCCTCCCCTTCGCTTCAAAAGTTCCCAATTCAAGGGGAGTGGGGGTTGTTCTCACTTTTATGTGCTATCTATAGTCCCCTCTATACCTCTATATATAGATTATATATCTCCTAGCTAATCTCTTTGCAATCATAAAACCATTAAATTAATTAACCAAGGGAAGGAGAGGAAAGGCTGGATGCCCCCCGAAGAACAGATGATCGTTTTACATTTATTTATACCAGAATTAAAGGCAGGCCAGCCCCAGCACTGCCAGTCCCCAGGCTGCTCCAGCCACACGCAGCAGAGCCACGAGTCCACCACGATGGGCTCCACGGGCTGAGCCGGCACCGGCGCTGCGAGCTCTGCTGGCACCGCAGCCTCCGCCTCTCCTTTCCTACAAAGTGGGGAAATGAAGCACGAAAAGAGCTGAAGACATGCAAGAGCTACAGCTCCCACAGCCCTGCCGGCATCTCCGTGCTGGATCCGGAGCATGGGAGGGCGAGGAGGGGGGTGCGGAACCCCACACTGTCCCCCGCCTCCCCCCACGCAGCCCCGGCGCGGCTGCTCCTGCCTCGCAGGCGTGCGAGAAATCCACGCTTCGGCGCGGGGCGGGAAGGGAGGGTGTGAAGCGGCGATAAACCGGCAGCGCCTGCCAGCAGCAGCCGGCAGCGAGGGAGCTGCGGCAGCCGGCGTGAGCAGCCGCGGGCGCTGGAGGTCTGGCCCCAGCCCCTGGTTTTGAGGGAGAGCTCAGCGTGGGCTGATACCTGCACGTTTGCAACCCAATGCAACCCCAGCTCCTTCGCTTGAGGTCGAGAAACATCATTGCCCGGAGCTGGGCATGCCTGGAGCTTTCCCAGCAGGTTTGGTCCCAACCACCGGGTTCAGACACGGCCGAGAGGAGCACCCAGGGAAGGAGACCACAAAGAATCCAGGGCTGTTCCCCACCCGAGCCGGCACACCAGGACCAGGGAATCTTCCCCCTCTGCCAGCTCGGCTGCTGATTGATCGGCTGTCTGCCTGCAATCCCCAGCCGTCACTCAGCCTCTAATCCGCAGCCCTGATGCATTCTCCTCACTGACAACGAGCTGACACGGTTTTCATTGCATTTAATCAGCTCTTTAAATTTAATGCCCCAATCGGCAGCATCTGCATTGACCACTCGACAGTGGCCGGGTCCCGCAGAGGTGGAGACCAGCAGGCGGGATGAAATCCCTCCCCAGAATTTTAAGGACTGGGCCAGCAGCATGAAGCCACTTTCAGCATCCAGATGCCCCGGCAAAGGGCGCCCGTCCAAAACCCAGCTCAGCTCCCAGCACTTCCCAGCTCTCCTCTCCCTCCCATCGAGCCACTGGGGCGCAACTCAGAAATCACCCAAGCGAGTGAAACCCCTGGCAGAGCATCGGCCCTGTGTGCCCTCTCCCCGTTCCCACACGTACTGGGGGGACCACCAGGTCCTTCAGCAGCTCCAGTTTCCCACCAGCCTCCCGGGAAGCCGGTGGAGCTGGCGCGAGGCCATGGCATTGCTGCGCTGGCAGCGGTGCAGAACCACGAGCGCAGCGCCCACAGCCTGGGTCCGCAGCGCATCGCTGCCACCAGCCCAGCCCAACGGGGCCACCTGGGCTCACCCGGCTGGGGAGGGGCTGTGAGTGGCTTCCACAGCCCTCAGAGGAGGAGGGGGAGAGGAGGAGGAGGAGGAGGAGGGGGGGGAAAAGAGTTTTCACTCATCTCATTCTTGGTGATGTGAAGCCGAGACGCACGCTGTGCTGGAGCTTGGGTGTAACTGTGGGTGGTGGCCCCAGGGCTGCCACAGTCCCCAGGGTGGTGGCCCCAGGGTCCGACAGCATCCACACCCCTCCATGGACCAGAACAGAGACCCCCACTTCAGTCCAGTGGATCCCCAGAAGCCCCTCAGAATGACAAAGGAGGTGACCCCAGCGGCACACGGGCAGTGGGGACCCTGCACCCAGGCGAGTGCTGCGGTGAAGCCGGATCACGGCCACTGCGGAGCAGTGGGATGAGGAGGTGATGGCCACGCTGCCAGGCTGGGCTGGCCCACCGGTGGCGAGGGACTGATGGACATGGGGACAGAAGCCTCACTGGGAGCACCGGGGACAGCGTTGGGGGGGAGCAGTGACAGCTGGGTGACACGCTGCTCTCCTGAGGCCGCCAAAGCTGAGCGCTGAGGGTGGAGGGGGACGGTGGGTTTCGCTCCACCCGAAACACGTGGGAAACGACAGGAATGAAGAGCCTGGGGACATTTTGGGGCTGACCTGCAGCAAAGGCAGCGTTGGCCCTTTTCACACAAGCGCATGCTGCTGGAAGCAGCTGGGGATGAGCCCAGAGATGTAGACAAAGCCAGTCCCAAGCCCAGAGCGGCTTCCCAGGGGTCTGGGGGCTGCTGGGGTGCAGCCAGGGGCTCCCACCGCGGCCAGCAAAGGGCACGGTGTCCATGTGAGACTCACAGGACCAGTGCTGGCAGGGTGGGAGATACCCGCAGCACCCTGGTCACCCAGCCACGGTGCCAAACCCTCCCTCCCCAGCACCCTCCTGGGTGACAAATCCAGCCCAACACCAGGGCAGCGGCTGGCAGCCCCCTCCCGCTCACTGTGCCGCAGAGACCTGGGGAATTAGGAGACAGGAAAGATTTTCCTCCCTTCACCTTTCTTTGTACTTTTATGCTAATGGCAATAATAGGAATTAAACATCTCCTGTGCAGCAGAACAAAGGCCTCTATTGAGAGGAGATCAGTGTGACCGAGGCTGACGGCGCGCTGCCAGCAACACGGCAGCCGGATAAAGAGCTCGACCGCTGGAGCAGGACTGGGGAGCAGTGGATTGGGGAGCACCCTACAGCCCTCGAGCCTTCCCCATCCTCGGGGCTGGGGCTTATCTGCCACGGGTGCACTCCAGCCACACTTCCACGAGCCCTCAGCCACAGCAAAAAAACCTTCGGAGGAAATCTCCCGAGCATTTTGCCAGCTGGCCAGAGCTGGAGCATGCCTGCACACACGCACCCGGGCAGCAGCCCCCATCTGCTCGGGGGCCAGGCCCCCCCCTTTGCCTGCCAGAGCTCGCAGGCAGCGCTTGCTCCAGCCCTCACATGCTGCGGTCCGTGCTGCGGGAAGGCGATCGCCTGGGATGCTCCAGCCTGCCCTACATTCCTCCTAAATATAGCCGGCCAGGTGCTGCCATTTCACCCGCCGGAACCTGCTCGGGAGAGGCTCGGCACACGCGTGACCCCGGCTCAGTCCAGCTCGCCATGCCCCGGGATGCTGCCAGTCCCCCCCCGTGCCACCGTCCCCATCCCGCAGCCCCAGCGCCACCTCTCCTGTCCCTGCCCACAAGACCCTCGCCTTCGGTGGCTGAGTGGGGTTGAGGGGCCGGTGGCACCCAGGGGAGGCAGCCAGATGGCCGGATGGGCCCCCTCCCTGCAGCTGCCCCACCACCACGGGGATTCAACCCAAAAATAAATGGGAACACGCTTCCCTCGCCCCGGCGGCGGAGGGGGCGGCGAGCGCCGGCACCGTGCCGCTGACAGGCGCGTCGGCTGGGCGGCAGAGGAGGATGACAAGGCAGAGCGGAGCTCGCCACGCACGCTCGCTCTCACCTTCTGCTTCCCAAACTGCCGGGGAAATACGGAGGCTGTGCCGGGGCTGAGCCACGCCGGCAGGCAGGGAGGGGATGGGAGAAGGGCTCGTCCCCGGCTCTCCATGTCCCCAGATGCCTCCTGTCCCCAACAGCTGGCAAAGGAACAAGATGACGGGAGCATGACCGCATGCTGCAGTGGTTGCAGAGCATCCCTGGCCAGATTTTGGGCTTTCTCCTGCCTGCAGGCAACCATTTGCTGCCGGCAGAGCCAGGCCTGATGCTCAACCCGGGGCCCGTTTGCTCCTTGCCGGCTGCTTTGCTGGGGGCTCTGCACCTCCAGGTCCTGTGGCAGCAGCGATGCCAGTGGAGACCCCCCCTGCGCCACGGAGGCCGGGAGGGGGCTGGATATGGGATACCAGTTCCCAAAAGGGGCTCCCAGCTCAAAGGCAGTTGCTAACCTGGATTTTTAGCTCATCCTCTCCGTTTGCCCAGAGAACAGCCTCTCCCCGCTTCGTGCTCAGCTCTTGGCCACCCCGTTTCCCCTCTTGCCGTGGGGCAGAGAGCTACTGCAAATAGCCAGGGGTGAACACAGAGCTCTGGGTGCGCTGGGGGCACCCCCTTGCCTCGGCCCTGCTGCTCTCCCCAGCATCCCGGCTCCCCGAGGTGCTCACAGACCCTCCTCTCCAGGCAGCCCCGCACCGATGCTCCTGCTCAGGGACTTCACAGCTCTTTCATCTGCAGAAAGCCCTGGATCCCCACCAGCTGCAGCTCCTTCCTGACCCCCTTCCCAGCAGCTGCCTTTCTCACTTGCCACATTCACAGAACAGCCAGAAAGAGCCTGAAATTCTGCGGCGGTTCCTCTAACGAAGCTCCCAGGGCAGGATCTGTCCTCCTGCGGACGCTGCGGGAGGGGCAGCCCCAGCCCCAACCTCGTCCTGCTGCCAGCACCCTGCGGGTCTGCCCGTGCCAGCACCCCGGCAGCCGCTAACAAGAGGCTCGAGGTGGGTGGTTGGGCACTATGCGTGAATTAATTAGGCGGTCATGCGTGGATTACTTGGGCAGCCATGCAAAAATTAATTGGGTGTTTGTGCATGAGCTGAACGGGTGCTCATGCATAAATTATTCAGGTGCTCTCGCGTGAGCCCTCTGAGCGCTCCCGCACAGCCCTCTCCTGCGCCGGGGGTGGTCGGGTGGGTACCCGGCGCTTTGTGCCTGATGGAGACGGGGAGCGGGATGAGTTTGTCACCTGCAGGGGACCAAGGAAGCGGCACCGATGTCATCCTCGTCACCAACATCAGACTTTCCCCCTCTCTGCATCCGCTGCCCGTTTGATCTCCGCGTTCTCACCTCTCCATCACCCCGCGCGCTGGCAGTCCTGGGGATGGAGCAACATCTCGGACACTGGCTCACGCTGTCCCTGTCCTTATTGTCCCCTCGGCTGCCCCCAGCCCCCTGCCCAGGCTTTCACACTTCCCTCACCAGTCTCCAAAACCCAACAGCCTCTTTCTCTCCCCAGAGCCGGGGTCACACACGACCTCCCTCCTCCCCCCGCACCCCAGGGTGGGACAGCCCCATGGCTACAGCCCCACAGTCCCACGGGACCCTCCGTGCCTCCTGCCCCTCTCCTCATATTTTCCTCCATGTGCTTGTTTTCTCCTTTGCCTCCTGGTCTTGCCCGGGAGTTTCTCCAGGCAGGAGCTGAGGGGTTCGGCACCACGGGGCCCTGATCTCACTTAGGGACTCCAGCTGCTGCCGCCGAATAAAGGATGCTCTTTTAAAAGCTCCCAAAAGCTTCAGCTCTGGCAGAAAGCTGATGTTCACCTTGAAAAAGCCATTTGCTGAAGGCCAGAGACACGATCTCTGCTGAAGTCAAAAGCTGCTCCAGTAATGGATGTGCAGACAAAAGCGCCGACTTGGCAGCGGAGGGTTGGGGGGGCCGCCTCACCCCCTCCTTCTGCGGCAGCCGCAGCCCCTGGCAGCACGGGACTATCGCGCCGGTGTCTGGCTCCTCGCTCGGCCGGGCAGCCCCATGTGCCACCGGGCACCGTGCATGGGGGTGGCTGTTCTTCGGCCGACCCCGGAGATGGGGGTCCCTGAGCCTTGTCCTGACTCCCCGATAGCTCGGGCTGTGCAGGATATGGCCCCGGGCTGCGCGGTGCCTGTGCTGGCCCTGCCAGCCCACGGAGAAATCCCAGCTTGTTCCGGGAAGGAAGGAGAGCCAAATCGGTGCAGGAGGAGGGATGCATGCTGCTGCTTGCCCAAAATTATGTTTCCTCCTGCTCTTCCTCCTCTTCCTCGCCTCACAGCAGTCGCCGTGGCTCTGCAACATGCAACCCCTGCATCGCACCCCCGTTTCAGAATGAGCCTCCCAAATTGCAGCCCCGGCGGCGCGGGAGCTCGCCCCAACCCCTAATTAACCGCCATCATTAGGGCTGCCTGACAGAGCCCCATCGCCGCCACGGGAAGCCTAATTACAGCAGTGTTCCACCATGACAGGGTTAAATTAACTTCGGAGGGGGGCTCTCCCCTCCCCTGCCCAGCTCAGGCTGCTGAAGAGATGCTTCCCCCGCCGTTATTCCCCAAACTGTGGGTATTTTCCCAAGCCATGACCTCAGCTGCAGCCCCCGGCCAGGCAGTGCCTGTTTGGGGGGTCCCCGCTTCCACCCGAGCTCCCTCCCGCAGCCGCCATCCCCCCAGGATGCTGGAGCATCCCCTGGCATTTATCATCCCATTAAACCCCATTAAGGACCGTGCTTTAGTCCAGTCTGCCCAGCAGACAGCCCAGTTTGGGTCGCAACACACGACGCAGGAGCTGCAGCGAGCGCTTCCCACCCTCCCCGGCTGTAATGACTTGACATTTTGAGCGCGAGAAGACACAGAGGCCTTTTAAAATAGGAAGTAATTCATAAATCCAAATATTTCAGATAACAATTGCTTTTTCCCCCCAAACTGTCCAACCTCATAAATATGCATTTCCCTCTTTTCACTTTCTACAAATGTATTATTGTTTTTACCGACAACAGGAGGCTGCAGTTTGCATTAGGAGTGCGTAATTTATCATTAAAATGTAATTTATAACATATAGAGTAGAGCATAATAAAGTCTGGATGCGGTGATGGATGGCCGGGAAGCATGTGTTTAAAGGGTATCTTGTTTACATCCTTGTAGGTCTGCGCAGAAAGGGAAATGTGATTGTTTAAAAATAATTACCTCCATGTTCTGCATTACCATGTGCTCCCCCTGCTCCTCCACCTGCCCCTGACCCTGCTGCCCCCACAAAACCCCGGAGGAGCAGCCGGCAGAGCCGCTGTCCTCGGAGCTGGGCAAAGGCTTGAGGCTGGAATTGCTGGGAATTTATAGGGCATCGGGTGCTGGACCCCAGCCAGGGAAGGGAGAGCACCCAGGGAAGAATGAGCACCCAAGGAAGGGTGAGCGCCCAAAAAAGGGAGAGCACCCAGGGATGGGAGAGAACCCAGAGACAGGAGAGCACCCAGGAACTGGAGAGCACCCAGGGAAGAATGAACACCCAGGGATGAGAGAGACCACCCATGGAAGGGAGAGCACCCACAGAAGGATGAGCGCCAAGGGAAGGGAGAGCACCCAAGGACAGAAGAGCACACAGGGAAGGGAGAGCACCCAGGGAAAGGTGAGCACCCACCAAAGAATGAACACCCAGGGATGGGAGAGCACCCAGGGATAAGAGAGAACCCAGGGAAGGGAGAGCACCCAGGGAAGGGAAAGCACCCACAGAAGGATGAGCGCCCATGGAAGGGAGAGCACCCAGGGAAGGGAAAGCACCCACAGAAGGGAAAGCACCCACAGAAGGATGAGCGCCAAGGGAAGGGAGAGCACCCAGGGAAGGGAGAGCACCCAGCCACTGTTCAGCAGGGGGTTGGTTTGCCCGTCACCGGCAGCGACGGGGCTCAGACACCGTCAGCTCCGGCTGGATTTGAGCACCCGGGGAAGGCTCTGCCTCCCTCTGAGTTATTGCGATGCAGGTGGAGATGAACCAGTCAAAACTTTCATTTCCCAGCAAGCGGAGCGGAGAATACGTGTATTTCTAGGCAGAAGGGACCGCTGCGAACGCCAAACTGTCACTCGGCTGACAGCATCAGGACACGGTGCCACCGGGAGCCGAGCGCGGGCGAGACAGCTGGGGCGCTTTCCTCCCAGGGACTTTCACGTGGCGGCTGGTGCGGAGCTCGCCCGAGCAGAGACAGCCGGGGCCGCTCCCCAAAGTGATTTATCTGCAGCGTGGAAGCCAAGAAAATTGTCTTTTATTAATCACTGGCCGCTGGCTCTGGTCCTGCTGGCCAGGACTTTGCCCATGCGAGCGGCTGCACGGCCACGGTTTGCACCCTCACGAGTCTCTGTGCCTTCTCCTTCCTAAATATTAAATAAATAAAGGGGATGCGGGCGCAGGACACGCCGGTCCAGGCTGCATCCCCGCAGCCACCAGAGAGCTGGGAGGATGCTTGTGGCAAGTGAGGTGTGTTAAGGCTGGAATTGCAGGAAATTTGGGAAAGCCCAGGAATTCTGTAGGGAAAAGGCTCCTCGGAGGGAGGCTTGGAGGCGACGCCGGACACCGCTCTGCTCTCCACCCCAAGGGGTGTAAATCCTGCGCGGCCCTGCTGATCCAGCAGAGATTCTGGCTTCATTCCTGAGCCACCGAAAGCCGAATCTGGCCCATTGTTTTCAATCTGTCTGCTTTCAAATTGCTCCTAAATAACACAGTTTATCTTTGGCTGATTGAGTCTAAGAATTTTGCAATTACAGACAAACAAGGACATTCAGCATCACATGTTATTTGCATTTTTAAGGACCAAGATTCTTCTGCGTGTTTTTGTCTGACGATGTTTCAGGCTGGAGCTGACGTGCGATTCCAAACCCTGGCCGTGTCACATGCTCAGCCCGGACAGCTGGGCCCGATCCCCTCTGCAGCTCCTCTCCCCGGCCTCCAAAACCCTTCGAGCGCGTGCTCCCCCCTGAGCCCAGCCTGGGACTCGTCGTGCAGCTGGGGAAGAAAATTCAATCCCAAATAGTGCTTTTTTTGCCTTTTTCCCCCCTCTCCCCAGCTGCAGTGAAGCTGTGGGAAGGCAAAGTGCTGCCACGGTGCAACAGAGCGACCCCAGAGCATCTCTGGGGCCGGCAGCGGATCCAGCACTGGTGTTACTGGGATCACCCCATGGTGAAACTGGTCCCAACCTCCCTCTCGGGAGCTTCCCACAGGCAACCCTGACCAAATCCTGGGAGCCCACCCAGCTGCCTGCACACAGGCTGGACGAGCCGGGGCAGTCGCATCCCCCAGCCCGGCACAGCGGCCGCTCGGGCAGCCGGCGCGGACTCCTCAGGGCACTCAGCGAGGGGTCAGCAGCACTGCGGCCGCATTCCGGCTTTTATTCCCCTTTTTCCCAGCGTGCCTCAACCTGCTCCCTCCTCCAGGCCCCTTCTTCTGCTCTAATTACCTCTCCCCTTGGCGTGCACCCCCCCACCAGCACTGCAGACCTCATTGATCACCTTGTCAAAACTTCCCCGCTCGCCAGGCTGGGGGAGCGAGGCCGCCGCGGCGAGGAAGAGGAGCGGGAGAGGTGTAATTACTCCCTCTGAATGATGCCAGGGGTCCCAGAGCTGTATGAATGATTAATTACAGCCCGGTTGCGTGCACAGAGAAGCTGCTGCTAATGCACTAAGTGCTCTCCCCTGCAAAATACCTGCTCGAAGCCCGGAGGGAGCAAAGCAACCGCGGAGCAACTGCGGCGCAAACGTTGCACACAAACCTGTGCGATGCCCCAGTTTTGGGCCAGCGGGCGCCCGGTGAGGCACCCATCCCTCCCAGAGCCCGTGGGACGCACGTGAGAGCCAGCCCCAGCAAAGACAAGGAGTCTGTAGCAGGCACACTCGCACTGTTACAGCCTACATCTCCTTTTCCCCCCTCCCTACCCACCATCTCCTGCCCTTTTAGTCGATCCTTTGAAGTACCGGCTTGGGCAGCCTGGAAAAATAAGCTGAATCCCTGGATTTCTGCAGCAGGGATGAGCAGGGAGGAGATGGGGCTCGCCCACCGTGATCTTTAATGCCGTTGCTAAAGGGGGATCCGTGCCCAAGCGGGTCCCAGTGTGGCGGTGGCACCCAGCACAACCGCACGGCGAAGGGACATTCCGGACAACCACGGTGCGGGGGGGGGGGGGGGGGGGTTGAACACACCCCCCGTCACACGGGGTTTTGCACAGACCCTCCATCCCCAGTCAGCCCAATGCCATGAATTCCCAATGAATCCCTAGCCAGCAGGCCATTAAATCAAAGCCATAGCTCATCTTTCATCCTCTTTTTTTTTTTTTTTTTCCCCCTATTTTATTAGGTTGTTTATTTTGCTAAGTGCAATTAATTCCTGATGGGGAGACAGCAGCAACGGGGAAGGGAGAGCACTCAGCAGCAAGGGGCGAGGGGCTCCGCCGGGGCTGGCGTCACCTCCCTCCTCCTGCCACCCCCGAGCACCGGGAGCACCGGGCTCATTGGGATTTTGCCCCCAGACTCCACATCGCTGCCTCCCTCGAAGCCCTGACCAGGAGCCGCTTCAGCCTCTCCAAACCCTCCCGCTAATTCCGGCTTCCAGAGCTCTCGGTAACGAACCGCTCGTGGAAGTTCACAATCGTGTGGTTTCGTGTTGTTATGGAAGAAGGACCTAATTAAAAAGGGAAATGAGTATGACATCATAAAAATGTTCAATTAAGTTTATCTCATTACAGTTAATATTAGAGGGGAACTTTGAGCTTTTCATATTTTACTCCAAAATTTGGAGCTGGCAGTGAAAGCGCGATGCTCAATCACAGCCTCTTCCTTGGGAAAGGACGAGGGGAGGGGATGGGGAGGGGAGGATGGCAGGGGGGAAATGGTATTTAATTAAACATGCACCTTATTAACGTTCCCGGCTGCCAACCTGACTAACGTGACATTTCGGTGCAGCGCACGGCTCTCCCACGAGCGGGCACGCCGGCTGCCGGCACGAATCCGGCAAGGATGGGCACAGACCCCCGGTGCTGGCAGCCCCGTGCCCCCACCCCATCCCCCTCTGTCCCCCCGATGTCCCACACCTGGCAGCTGGGGACCGAAGCCACGCTCAGGCTCCCACCCCGGCTGGGTGGTGACGGCAGCGAGGAAACAAAGCCGCCGAGATGTTTTGATCCAATTAACCGTAATTTATTTCGTGCTCGTCAGCGCTTCGCCGCCGGGGGATTTGCAGTTTCGCTGGGACGTGCGATCTCCGCTGGGAGATCCTGGCAGCACAAACCTTTCCCCTCCCCAGCCCGGCACCGGCTCTCGATCACCAGTAGCACCCAAGGGATGCAGATATTTTTCAGCAGTAACTCATGATGAGTTTTATTGGGGTGAATCCTCATAAATCTACACCCCGTCAGTAAAGGTTCTTTTGACATTTAGATTTTATAACCTGCGCTTTTCAAGGAATAAAACTTGGGTTGGGTTTTTTCCCTTCAACACCCCGGATAACGAGAATTTCCCCTCTCCATCCTCATCTCCTGGAGCAAGTGGGGGGGACAGAGCCAGGAAGTCTTGGCTGGAGGAGTCCGGCCGGGACCGGGACTTGCCGGGGGACAAATAAAGAAATAACACACTGGGGCAGCGGACGGGCACCTTTTTCTCCTTCTCCCTTTATGAGCCACGCGCCCAAGGAGGGTAAACAGATGTTGTTTTCTTCATGGAGGCTCTAATTTATGACTGTACCCACACTTGAAGGGAAAGCAAGCAGGAGAAGGCGAGGAAGAGGAGGAAGAAACAGGTTTTTTTCCAATGAACCATTTGCTCAGCCCGCTGCTGCCGCTGTCCCCGCTCACCCTGTCACCCGCTCCCAGGGAGCGGCCACGTGAAATCCCTGGGTGAAACCCCAACACATCTCCTGCCAGCCCCGCTGCTCCCAAAGCCCCCCTCAATGGGCTGGTCCTGGGGGCCAGGCTGACCCCCCAAATCCTGCCCGTCCCCCTTCGGCAGCGGGGAAGAGGCCAGTGGAGGCGGGGGGACGCCCCGGGGGTGATGAGCGCCTCTGGCTCTGCCGAGCAGCCCCGGGGATTTCGAGGCGTGTTTGATGCCTCGCCTGTGAAATAAATACCTTTGATGCAGGAGAGGCTACAAAAGCCTGTTACATGTGAAAAATGGTATTAACGAAGAGAGTGAATAATCCCTCCTGTCTCTGCCATGCAGGGCTGCACGGGGCTCCCCAAAACCCCGCTGCTCTCCCCTGGCCCTGGCCTTTCAGGTGTCCCCTTTTGTCCCCAAGCTCCTGGTGAGCACCCACAGTTAAAGGGTCCCCGAAGGATGGGGCCCTCCCAGGTCCTGTCACCTTGGCCAGACGCAGCCTCCTGGGGGGACACGGGGACAGGAGGGATGCCAAGGTGCTGAGCACAAAGCACCACACCAGTCTGAGACCCCCCCAGAGACCCCCCATGCCCCCTCTCCAGCCCAGAGTGAGGGGACATGGGGCAGCCGCCGCCTCCTTTCATCTTTCCCTCAACTGAACTTTTATTCCTTATAATCAGGCCTGATATTAATGATGTACAAAATTACCCCTGATTAAAAGAACCTTTTCCAGCCGCAACAGCGGGCAGAGGGGAAATCACGTGGGCGAGGAGCAGCGTGAACCCCCACCTCAGATACCCACCCCCGGACCCCCCCGGGGGGAGCAGAGACGCTGTGTGGTTGGGCTGGGGGTTATTTAGGGACCGATGGCTCCAGTGGCTAAATCCTCACATCTTGGTTGCCCAGCCTGAACGAAGGGATCAGCGCGAGCACCCCAGAACCCGGGGCCAGCGGGGATCACGCACCACCCGGGCCCCATTCTGCTGGAGCCCAGAGCTGTTTGCATCCCCCCCATCTGGGGGTGGGGACAGGAGGGTATCATCACACGTCTCTTTAGGGAAGCTGTCCTTTTAACAAAAACTAAGGCTTTTGGTGAGTTTTTTCAGTGTTTTAAGTAAATGGTGCAGCTAATGAATGTGAAATTGCAGCAAAAAGGAAAACACCCTGGATGAAAGCCCCTGTGATCCGCGTGTCAGCGCTGGAGCAGTAATTGCTATTACAATAACCACGCAGCAGGCGCTGGCAGCACCGGGACAGCCAGCCTGGTGCTTCACCCCGGAACCGGAGGGCTGCAGAGCGTGGATGGTGGCTCACATCCCAGTCTCTGCTCCCCCAAACCCACTGCGAGCCCTGAGTTGGCCCCAGACGGGCAACACAGGGCAGGGCTGCTCCTGGCAGCAACCCCCGGCACCCCTGGGTCAGCCGAGCACCCACAGCCCGTGCTGGGAAAAGGCTTCACACTGCCCGTGACGCTTGGCCATGCTCAGAGATGGGGTGGGGGATGCTGGACCCCCAGCACAGGCGATGCCAGAGCCAGGGTGATACCAGGCATCCCAGGATTTCAGCACCAGCATCCCTGCGCTGAGTGCCTCTGCCCAGCGCAGATACCAGTAAGATGCTCGCGGGGATGAAGGGGATAAAAGCGCTCCTGTCAGGGCTCCGGTGAGGGAGGCAGGAGCTTTTCCATCCCCTCCGCTTGCAGCCCTGCGCAGGGAGCACAGCCAGCTCTGGCAAAGCCTTACAGACCGGGAGAGGTTTGTGTGAAACACGGTTTTGCAGAACAGCCTGGGAGCGAGGAGAGAGGCAGCGATTACCGGCCACGTCTCGGCGAAATGAGGATGCAAGGGGAGGACGGCACCGTGCGGGGAAAGCAGCAGAAAGCCCTTATTGCACCAAAATTACTGCCGGCTTCTTTGTGGTTGCTTTTAAGCAGCTCTTGCTGCAGCCCCATGGGCTTTGGCTGATGGAGGGAGATTATCTCTGTCCGAAAGATGGGAGGGAATCGGTGACTCCAGAGAGGGGAAAAACGCGGCTCCACAGTCCTGGGAAGGGTCCAGCCATCGGGGGTGGGTGGATGAGGCAATGTTGGGACTGCCGGGCACAGCCAGCCCCCCCGGGAGCCCTGACCCCCCAGGGCAATGGTCCCAGTGTCCTCCAAACATCTTCTGTGTTACCAGACAAAGCAGATACTGGGCAAAAGGGGCTCTTTGCCAGCCGGTGCCACACTCTGGCCACACCACGAGGACACAAAAGCCCCGCGGGTGCCCTGTGCAACAGGCAGAGCCCTGTTTGCTGTCCCCTGCTTCGGAGCTCAGAGCCTTCAGCCAGATCCTTCTTCAGCCTCCCCTCCATGAGAATATTTTCTATTCCCATTTCTCTCTAATCTCACCGAGGTTTTCAGAGGGCAGAGGCCAAAGGCCTCGGTGCTGCCATCAGCCACCAAACTCCCTTGGCCAGGGTCCCTGTGAGCAGCATCCTCCCAGCCCTGTCCCCGTCCCCCATCCTCGCTGTAAATCCCCGGAGCCGCTGACAAACAAGCCCCGAAATCTCAGCCAGGGAGACGCGCCCGGGAAACGGCTTTCAGGCTCCATTAACTTCATATTTACAACCCCTTTTTTAATAGGACGCGGGTCCTGTCGCTCTGTCATGCTGCTGCTGATGGACAATGCCCACGGCAGTGGCATGTGCCAGGAGCCCAGCGATGCCCCAGCCACGCAGAGGCACAGAGATGGTGCAATCAGGGGGACACCCCAAGACCAACCTCAAGTTCCCCAGAACCAAGACCCATCACCAAGCCCAAAAATCCCATCCCCGGGCTGCCCCGCGCGATGCTGCCGGCCCAGCACAAAAAGCTGCGCGCGGGAACAGGGAGAGGGATGGAGACCGGGAGCATCCATATGGATGTGTGTCCCCCCAGCCCCTCCTCTCTCAAGGGCTTTGCTGCCTGTCGAAGGACTTAGTCTAATCCAGGGAGAAAAATGAAAGCCCCGGCCCTGCAGGACAGAGTGTGCTGTCTGGGGTAGAACTAATAGTTATTATCTACATTAAGCACCACGGCTGTCAGGGAGGAATTAATTTCCAAGCAGCAAGAGATGAAAGTTCCCCATTTTTCAGGGAAATCTACACCGTGCGAGGTGGCTAAAGAAAAATAACTTAAACGTGATTAAAAATGATCCCCATTTTATTAAAAATAATTCTAATTTATCTCTCCCTCTGGCTTCCTGTTTCACTGGCATAAATCCCGGTTACTGGAGGAGAGGCGACTGATGGAGATCCCAGCAGCCAGGCTCGTGCCGGGGCACCCAGCTGGTGCTGGAGCTGGGGCATCCCCAGCGCGGCTCCGGATTTTGGGCACAGAGAGCACAGCATGTCACATGCCAGAGAGCCGGGCTGTTCCCTGCCAAGCCCTGACACCCCTTTCCAGCACCAGAGATGGAAAAGCCAACCCCACTCCCCACCTTCCAGACCATCTCCCTGCAGGCAGCACAGCCAGGATGCTAAAAATCCAAGAAAAATGGGAAAAAAAAAATAAATAAATTCAGATCTGTGAGCCAGCGAGGAGTCCCCGGCCGTGCCGCAGGCTGCTGGTAAAGCCAGGCACCGACTCAGCTGCGTGGCCAGTCAATCTGTCTCGCTGCAAAACGAGGATCCCGCTTCGCTATCTCACCAAGATGTTGCAAAAAATCAATTAGTTGCTAATGACATTACAGCGGTTTGGAGATATAAAGCTTTACAGGAACGGTAAGTGGTGGTGATACACAGTAATTCAGATTGCAGCAGTGAAATATGGGAGATTGCTCTCGTTTTATTAGCGGCCGCCAATGTTACTCATCTCATTAAGTTTATTAATAAGCCGATCTCCCCCCAGCCTGGCAGGGTCTGCGGTGGAGGCGCAGCTCCTGCTGCACGTGTGGGCTGGGGCGAAAGCTGGAGCAACTGGGGGTTATTTTAACCAACCCCCTGCAGACGCTCACTTTTCTCATCCAAAATCAGCGGGTTTAGTAATCTGTCAGATCAAAAAATGCTCCAAAATTGAAATTTTTTTGCTTTCCAAAAATATATCTGTAATGAAAAAAAGTCAGGGCTTGGAAGCAGCCGTTTGGCTTTGAGCTTTCGGGCAGCTTTCAGGGTTCGATTTTATTCTTCTTTCATTACGGCTACGCCAGCAGCGGCAGCCTCCGTCCTGCCGGTTGCCATTCTAATAATATTCTATTGTAATAGTTAAAACATGCTACTCTCTGTTTAAAGCCTGCGAGGAAGGATTCTCCTGCATATTCAGAGATATCAGCTTTCCCTTTTTGACTGTGATACAACCAATTAAAAAAAAGAAAAAAAAAACAGAACCAAACAAAACAACAAAAAAAAACACATTTCAAAATAACTCCTGGAAAATCAAAAGCCCGCTCAGCCCTGGTGTCACCGGGATCTATTACATCTGCTTCTCTTCCAGCCCGGATTTAGCACGGGTTTTACACACCCCCCAGCAAACATCCCGGCGGTTGATGGTGATGGGCTGCAGCGTGTGCTCGATGCCCTGGGAGTGTTTCCCAAACCCACAGCAGATCCCTTAAAACCTCAACATTGCCCCCAAAATGGGGGAGACGCCTTCCCCAGCGCCGTGCCTCAGTTTCCCCAATTGCACAGGCAGGCAGGCTGGGGCTGGTCCCATCCCACCACTGGGACATGGAGTGGTCCAGGCCCCAAAATGAGGCAAGACACCAGGAAATTGGTGCTGCAGTCCTGGTGCAAACGCAAGGCCAAGCTCCCCCTCCTAATTCTCCTCCTCCTGCTGCCCCCATTTTAAGGATAATGCAGCAAAATAAACTCCCTTTTCTCAATCCTAGCTTTATGTATTTTTTTTCAGACACAGAAAACCCAGCACCAGAGGGACCGCGACTCCCCAGATGCCACCACCAGCTCCCGGATCACAAAGCCCGTCACACCCCAGGGCAGCGTCCCTGACCCTGCCCCAGCGCCAGCTGCAGCCCCTTCGGTACCTGGCCTGGGAGCATCTGCCTGATCCCACCACCCCGGCAGCGCCTATGAGCCAACCTGGCACTGCAAAATCAGCCTCAGCTCCCCCTTTTTCCAGGGGAATCACCCCAAAAGCAGGAGGGGGAGAGGAGCTGTCCTGGAGCAGCATCCAAAGCCCACCCCGGTCAATGGCAATGCAGGTTTCGTGCCCCAGAGCAGCCCGCAGGAAAGGTCATTCCCTGCAACAGCTTCAGCATTTATTGACCAAGCTCTGAAACAGCAAAATAATTTAATAGCTTAATATATTGGATCGATGGAAGCAGGGGAGGGGAGTGGCAGAGATTAACCGGAGCTGCCAGTGTCACTCCTGTGCACGCTGGGGCCGGGGGCACCGCGGGGCTCCGTGGGGTTATCCCAGCCAGGGACCGGACACCCCGCAGCCGAGGGGAAGGATGAGCTGGGAAGGGGCAAGATTTACCCCAAGCCCCACCGGGCTCCGCTCCAGGGGCTGCAAACGGGGACCCAAAGCACCACAGAAACTCCCGGCACGGCGGGAAAGGCAGCGGCACCCCCGGGCATCTGGTGCGGCACCTGGGTGGGCACAGCACGGCTCTGCCGGCAGCCCGGCGACTTCCACCTCGCGTACATGTGCCGGTGCTCCCCCCTCCTCCTAATTGTTTCTCTTCATCTTTTTATGGTTGTTAATTGCTCCCTCCTCCGTTTACTGTGTTACTCCAAGTGCTGCTCTTAATTTGCCTCTCTTGCTGCAGGTGCTGGCTGTATTATTAACTTTTAATGTGGAGTGTTAGGGATCCGTGAGTTTGTTTTCCTTGTTACTGATGGATATTTAATTGGCGAGTCGCTGCCGGGGTGGCAGGGCCATCCAGCAGGAATCCAGTGCAAATAAGATTTTACATTCTTCTGCTCCCTCACCGACTGCCAAATATTTTAAATAAACAAACACGATTGCGTCAGTACATCCCCGAGTGCGAGGCTCGCAGGTGCACGCACGGCCCCGCCGCCAGCGCCCGCCGGGCTCTTCTGCAGCCCAACACCAAACCATGGTGAGATGAGCCCAAAACCAGCCCCGGAGAAGCTGGGCAGGAGTTTTGCCAGCAGCCGTGACCCCGTCGGCGAGCACCCGGCATCCTGGTGTGCGCTGGGCTCACTGAGCCAGCCCAGGCAGGGCATCGTGGGGAAACAGCTGCTTAATAACACTTCGCATTAATGTCCCGCAATGCAGACACTAATCAAGAGGCGGCATCTCCCATCCCAGCGGTGATTTAACCCTCCGCCGGCTGCACGCTGCCGTGTCCAGCCTCGCCACGCCGGCTGGCGACCTCTCCCTCTGCACTCGAAGCCGGGTGCCGGGCTCCGAACCAGCTCAAATCCCAGCTCCCAGCTCCAAATCCTGGTGCCTGTGGGCCGGTGCCCACCTCCTGCACCCCACGGCTATCGGTCTGGCACATCGCAGTGCCGGGGGGGCTCGGCAGGACCCCCACCCCACGCAGGGTGCATCCTTCCCAGCAGGGATGCCCCAGGGTGCTGCCTCCCCTGCCCGGGATGGGAGATTGACAGCTGCCACTCAGTTGGTCTCTGCCCGTATCTCCCCGAGCAGATTAATATTCATGCTTTCGGTGCTGCTGCAGGACCCTTCTGCGGGTTCCCTCGCTGTTAACTATTCATGAAATACCAGGTAAAATGCTAATGCTGACGGGTTTGGCCCGTGGCAAGCGGCTCCTCACCCTCCCGGCTGTAGGTGGTGCTGGGAGAGGTGTGAAAACACACACGGCTCCCTTCAGGCCTCATCCGTGGGGTGCTGGGGGGCACCCCAGGACTGGCAGGAGCGAGGGGGTGAATGCCGGGGCCCCCCTCGCCACGCAATGCCAGCGGCGTGACCTTCCCACGCGTCGGGTGTCCTCAGCCTCCCCGGCACGGCCCTGAAACAGCCCATTCCCCCACCAAACGGCCCCGCAGCCCGAACGTGCCCCCCCCGCGCACAGCCGTGCTCTGCTCGGTGCTGGGGAAACTGAGGCACAGAAGCGGGACCGCAGAGGACTGGCAGCTGCCAGGCGCGGCCGTTGGCTGCTGCTCGGCGCAGACGGTTCAGCCCCGACACCGCGCTCGCCGTCTTCACCCCAGCTCACGGCCCCGCGATGCCATTAACGAGAGTGGCTGAGCTAATTAAATACCCGTTAGTGTTACAGTCATTACCCAGAGCGATAAAAGCCACCTCTGAGCTCCCTGGCTCCTCCGCGCCGTGCCTGACGCCTGTAGCACAGCTCCCTGCAGCACCCACAGGTGGGTCCCACGGGTGCCGGCGTGCACGCAACACACGTGTGCTGTGTGTGCCCCTGCCCCGTGCTCGTGACATCTGTCACCAGACCGGGCCCCACCGGCATCCCCAAAACCACCATCCCAGCTGCCCCCCAGCCTCTGCTCCAACTCCAGCTCCTCCGGTGCCACCAGAGCCCTTGGGGACTGGTGGGTGCCCACGTGCACCCCAGGACCTCAGCAAGGACGGGAGAATCACATTTGTTGGTGGCTCCAACAAGCCGAGCGCTGAGCACTAACGCAAAGCATAGGCAAGAAAAAAACACCCAGAGAGATAAAATCCCAAATTTGGGAGTCACTTCTGCTCACCATAACATGATGGGCGTAAAAAATAAATAGAGAAAAGCGGGAGGCCTGTGACTCCCCCTCGGTGCAGGTCACCCCACCCTGCGCTCGGGGCAGCCACGCTGCACCCATGTCGAGGCAAAGTAACGCCCCCATCTCGTGGTGAAGGCCTGGCTGCCCACTGGCCGAGCCAGGGGACTCATCCTGCACCCCAGCACAGGCTGCAGAGCCCCGGCTGGGCACTCAAGGGGGTCCTACCCACCGGGGTGCTCTCGCTCCCCCTCACCCTGCCCGGCAGCATGTGGGTGCTGCGATTCAGTTCCCAGCAAAATTGCTCTTCCTGCTCCTAACAGGAGATTCCCCCCGGGCTTTGGGGAGCCTGAGTACTCGGGTACACATCAGGGAAACTGAGGCACGGAGCCACAAAGCGGTCTGCACTCACCCCTCCCGGCCATGGTTGTCACCGGTCCCCCGCTGCTCCATGGATGGCACAGGGCTCCGACTTGGCTCAGCTTGGCCACCCTGGCCCTAACCAACGTGCCCAGGTGTGTTAGTGGCCAGGGCAGTGGGAATTAATTACCCACCCAATTAATCCCAGCACTCCCATCACAGCTGCCCCAGTGCAGGTGGGCTCCCGGGGAGCCACGGGCTCTGCGCTGGGTCCCCTCGGTTGCTGCCAGCCCCGGGGGTCTGTGCCCTGTCGGTGGGGGCCCACTTCTCCAGAGCCAGCCCCCGGGCAGCTCGGCAAAGCAAAGAGCTGTGACCCCACCACCGCTGGCGCTTTGAAACCTTGATCAGCACATATGCAATGAATTTAGAGGGCTCAGCTCCCATCCCTGGGGTTTGCTGGAAAACCTTCTGCAGCAGCAGAGCCGAGGGTCCAGGGGGAACGGGGTCTGTAGGTTCTTGCTCCCCCAGAGCCTGGGGCTGCTTGGCCCAGGCGGGGACCCGTCTGCTGCAGGGTTCAGGGGATTTGGGGAATATTTAAGCCCTGTCTGCAGCACCCTCTCAAAGTAGCCCTGAGCAGGGAGCTCTGCAGGCTCCTGGGGGACGGGGAACTGGGATGGGGACTGGGAAATGAAGGGGCTGGGTGGCTGGGGGCTGTGTGGCTAGTGGCCGTGTGGCCGGGGACCTTTCCCAGCTGACACAAAGCAGGGGAGGCTCCTGCATGTGCCCCGGTGGCCCATTAATAGCCCATCCCCTCCAACAAGTCGGGCACAGAAGTGCAGAGAGAGGACGGATGAGCCTGTTAGGAGCCCTGGGGAGGGTCAGCTCCCTGGGGAGGGTCACTGCCCCAGGCCGAGCTGCCGGGGGAACGGGTCCCCCCCAGGCCCTAACCCAGCCCCGCTGCCTGGCATGGGGGGTTCCAGCCGTGCTGGGAAGCCCCGACGGGGCCAGCAGCCTGCGGGGAGCAACCGGCCTTGGTGGCAAAGCAAAACATCCCTCCCTGCCCCGGGACCCCCAGCCTGGCCACCCCACGGGAGCCTGGGGAGGATAGAGGGGTTTGATGCAGGGTAGAGCCAGTGCTGGAGGAGGAAGAGGAGGAGGAAGAGGAGGAGAGGGCAGCCTGGCTCTTTCCCACGCTCCGTCCTCCTCAGCGGAGAGGCGGCGAAGGCAGCGGCACCACTTGCACGTCCCAGCTCACCTTCCCGGGATGTTTGATCTTGGCGAAGCCCTGGACCGATGCAGCTCCCACCTCCCCCCCGCCAGCTTTTCTTAGTTTAAACACATGGACGCATGAAAAATAAATGTTGCTCGGGAAAGACAGCAGCAGAGGGCTGGGAAGCAATTAGCATCCAAAGAGGCATAATTAGTGCTCAGAATGCAAGCAGCAGAGAAGAAATAAAGTAGCATTCGGATGCAATCAGGGTCGTGCCTGAATTACAAACCGTTAACTGAATTGCTAATTAAGCACAGTGTGTGAATCACGTCTTATTAAGGGCTCAGCGCAGCCTCTGCCATGGGGGGGCTGTGGTGGGATGGAGGGGTGATGTGGTTCACGGGGGAGACTCGTTGTCGGAGTGGGACGGGGCTTTCAGCGGTTCATTCTCAGTGGCACGGGGCGATCCTCGGTGGCACAGGGTGATCCTCGGCGGCACGAGGTGATCCTCGGTGGCACGGGGCGATCCTCGGTGGCACAGGGCGATCCTCGGTGGCACGGGGTGATCCTCGGTGGCACGGGGCGATCCTCGGTGGCACGGGGCGATCCTCGGTGGCACAGGGTGATCCTCGGCGGCACGAGGTGATCCTCGGTGGCACGGGGCGATCCTCGGTGGCACAGGGCGATCCTCGGTGGCACGGGGTGATCCTCGGTGGCACAGGGCGATCCTCGGTGGCACGGGGTGATCCTCGGCGGCACAGGGTGATCCTCGGTGCTGCCGTTCACCCGGGAGCGCAGATGCAACGTGCAGAACACCAGGTTTTGGGGAAAGTCCCCAGCAGCCACCGTGCTTGCTCTGCACGTGAGCGTGCCCGCAGCAGGGCTGAGGCATGCAGGGCAACGGCTGCTCGCCTGGCAGTTAATTAGCTGTAATTAGCAGGATTCGTCTCATTTTAGCAGTCTGGGCAAATACTTGCCCAGGGCACGCTGGCATGCCGGCTCCCCACAGACCACGCTGGCTCCTGTGGGGATGGAGCTGGATGAGCCCGTGTGGGAAAGGGCAGGAGCCATGTCTGGCCCCCAACGTCCCCCCTGGTCCCCTGTGGCCCCGCAGGTTGTCACCTTTGCTCCCCTTTCTTAGCATGGGGGGGAAAGACGGGCTCCCAAGTGGGGCTGCTTACCTTGGGGGACCCCCCAGGACATCCCCACACCCTGCATCCCTCATCCCCACGTGCCACCGTCTCCTCACACCCCACAGCCCCACATCCTGCGCAGGGTGGGGGCTCCCCCCATTTACCAGCCCAGCGGCAGCTCCGCGCCCGCAGAAACACAGGGTGCAGCAAGCGCAGAGAGAGCCAAATCCACGGCAGGGGGAGAGGATTAATTATTCATATTTTATCAAATTCAGACACGTCGTTATAAAGGTCTAACAAGCTCTTGCTTTGCCCAGGGGGGCAGCTACCCTTCCTGCCTTCTCTTTTGCTTTCTAACCCTTTCTCTTTTTTTTCCCCAGGATTGTTTTTATCTTCACCTTCTCATTTCCTTTCTTTTCTCCCCAGTGTTTCAGCAACGCTCCTCCCTCGCTCCGCTGGACGCCCGTGTCCTTGCCAGGCGCCCCGATATCCCTCTGCTGCAGGTGCCGGAGTGTCGGGGAGGCACCGCAGCCCCGCTCCGTCCACGCTGGGCTCACCAAGGGCCGGGATCCCCCGGCCTTTCCCTGGAAGGCGAGCGGCAGCCCCAGCAGCTCCTGGTCTCCAGCCTGGTGAGCTCCTCGCCGGCGCTGGGATGAAAGGCAAACGGCTTCGCTTGAAGCCTCACAGTGGGGAAAGGTCTTCGGAGCACCACAGCGATCAAAGGGAGCTCTTCATCTATTTTAATAAGTCTGCACCGAGGCGCTGCAGTCGGTTCGGTGTGAGGAAGGGGCTTTCTGGAGCAGATCAAAGCCCCACGTGAGCGTCAAAGGAGCTGGGGGGCTCAGAGGGAGGAGAGGAAGAGGAAGGAGGGGAGGAAGGGAGCAAAGGCTGGGAACAAAAGGAGATGGAGAGGCCGGAGATGTGGCTCCAAGTGCTGGTTAGAGACTCTGCTTGGAGCTTCGGGCAGGAGCGGGCCGTCCAGGGAAAGCGGCTGTGGGGCAGCGAAGGGCAGCCCGAGGACACCACGGCAGCCAGGAAGGGTCCGGGCTGGTGCCTGTCACCGCGCTCAGCACCACCGACCCGTCCCAGCCACCCCCGAATCCGGGCACCACAGAGCAGCCTGGGACCACGCAGAGGTGGAGGGGGATGGAGGGCTGAGGCCTGGCAAGAAGGAGCAGGCAGGGACACAGGCAGACGTCCCCGCTTGCCACGGGGATGCTCTCGGAAAGGGCCAACCGAAGGGTGTCCCCAGGCACAGGTGGAGGAAGGTCCCTCCTGCTCATCAGCATCCCCAGGCACCAGGGCCACCCGCGGGTCCCCAAGACCCTGCCAGCCCCGGCACAGCCCAAACACTAAATCCTGGCTTATGGGGGACACCAAAACCAGCAGCACGGCCTTGGGGACATGGCATCCCTGGGCTGGTCCCCAGGCTGGGATCTCTGCACCGAGCTCCAGTAACAGGAAAAAAATACAGCGAGAACAAGAGTAAACGTGCGCAGCCCGGGCTCCCAGGGAGAAAACGTGCAGCAAATGAAGATGTGCAGTGCCGGAGTGTTTATCGCTCATCAGCTCCAAGATGGGCCCTTCGGAGATGAAAGGCCTTTTTCTTTTACGAAGGATTTATCAAGTTTTGTTTAAAAATCACCAAGGAAGATTCCCTGTTTGGATAAGCCTCTGGCTTGTGCTGAATTAATGTCCCGAGCCAGGGACTCGCGGCTGCCTGGGAACAAGATAATAAGCAACAGCAAACGGAGCAGTAAGGCACGGCGTGGCACGGAGAAGGGCTCTCCCCGGCCGGGGCAGCCGCCGTGGTGTGCTGGAGCTGCCGGGAGGACGCCTGGCAGGGAAGTGTGTCGCCCCGGCTGCCCCTTGGCACAGGACGGGCACGATGCTGGATGCTGCAGCGAGTGCTCAGGTGCAGGCAAAGCCCAGGGACCGCTGGAGCAACGGAGATTTCTCAAGCACTCGTAACTTTTGGACAGCGGGCAATAAACCACCACAGACGGCTCCTGCAGTGGGAAACCCCAGCGAGGGGCTGGTGCCAGCGTGGCAAAGGGGATGCACTGCACAGGGGTGCTGCTCCTGGTCCCCATCTCTGGGCTGTCAGGGCATGAGAATCAGCACTAGCGTGGCCAGCAGGGACAGGGAAGGGATCTGACCCCTGTACTTGGCACTGGGGAGGCCTCACCTCAATTCCGGGGTTCAGTTTTGGGCCCCTCACTCCAAAAAGGCCATTGAATGACTCGAGCGTGTCCAGAGAAGGGCAACGGAGCTGGTGCAGGGTCTGGAGCACAGGTCTGATGGGGAGCGGCTGAGGGAACTGGGGGGGTTTAGTCTGGAGAAGAGGAGGCTGAGGGGAGACCTCATGGCCCTCTCCAACTCCCTGAAAGGAGGGTGCAGAGAGGGCGGATGAGTCTCTTGAGCCAAGGAACCAGCGCCAGGACAAGAGGGAATGGCCTCAAGCTGCGCCAGGGCAGGGTCAGACTGGCTCTTAGGAAGGATTTCTTTGCAGAAGGGGTTGTTGGGCGTTGGAATGGGCTGCCCAGGGCAGGGGGGGAGTCCCCATCCCTGGAGGGGTTGAAGAGTCGGGTTGACCCAGCGCTGAGGGATCTGGTGGAGTTGGGAACGGTCAGGGTGAGGTTCATGGTTGGGCTGGAGGAGCTTCAAGGGCTTTTCCAGCCGAGATGATTTTGGGATTCTGTAATATTGAGGGCACCTCTGGGAATTCCAGGGCTTCAGGCTGGTCCTCCACAAACAGAGCAGCCACACATCAGTCAGGGCACTGGTGATGCCCCACGTCCCTGCATCTCTTCCCAAAGCCAGCGGGAAGGTGCTCTCACCCCAGGGAGGAGCAGGCAGGACCCAGCTCTGCCCCGTGGTCCTTGGCCTGGCAGCAGCAGGACCCTCCACCCCCGGGGCTGTGGCCCTCACCCCTGCGAGCCCACAATGTGCCTCCTCCCTGACAGCTCAATTATCAGCATTCAGCTCCTGTTTGCCCGTGGATCCTGTAATCAACGTCTGCATGTGTATTCTGGCAAAATTAATCATAATTGCTGAAAGCAAGACACATTGCACTTGTAACTTTGGTCCGTTAATTAGGATTCTGTAATTGGATACAGCACTCCCTGTAAATCCAATTACCTGGGATTAGAGCGGCGGCAGCAGGGCAGCGGTGCCCAGCACCGCGGGGCCGGGGTGGCCAGGCCAGGCTCCCTCCTACCCCTAAAACTCTGTCTCAGCCCCTCGGTGCCTCTCTGCTGGCTCCTCGTTACTGCAGACGTGCACCCCCAAACCTCCCCCAAGCCCTTCTCCCCATCCTTTAAGCTCAGCTCAGGAGCCTTGCCAGCCCCCAGCGAGGCTGCCAGGGCAGCTGCTTTCCCCAGGTCCATGAAGATTAAATTATAAAAAAAGGAAAAGATTTTTTAACTACACTGAACAATCATCTCTTTTAATATCCGTAGATAAAAACTGTAATTGTTTCAAGTGAGAGCTAGGTAATTTAGGCTCCGTTTTATGGTGTTTTGGACTATAAAGTCCCCATGCTGAAATCTCGTGGCAGGCTGGTGCAAAAGGCTAGGTTTGTTGGCGGTTATTTTTATCATTTTATTTAAAGTTAGTTGGAAAATATCAAACAATTACCCTTTAATTCAAGGTGTCCCCAGGGCTTACTCTGCTCCCAGCTCTCAGAATACCTTTGAAGCACAGAGAAAGCAGATACAGGGGCAGAAGCAGCCGAGCCGATGCCCCGCTGTGCTCCCCCAACACCCCCATTTATTCAGGGCCTTTTCAGACCGTGGCTGGGCCTCGATCAGAGCAGAGCTGCTCGGGTCAGGTCCCAGCCCCAGGGAAGGATTTGCAGTCACTAGGCTCAAAATGAGCTTCGGCCCTGGAGGAAGCCACAGGCAGGGAGCGGATGGGCAAAGGGATGGCGCAGGCAGGGCTGCCCCAGGAAAAGGACACGCCTGTACGTGTGTGTACACACATTGTGTGCCCGTACGTGTGTGCAGACACACTGTGCACACCCATACAGGCGTGTCCACACGCTGTGCGTGTCCACGGGTACCGCTGCCGGTGCCGAGCGGAGCCCAGCTCAGCGCAGGGCCGCGCGTGCCTCTCCCCTGCCCCTGCGGCTCGGTGCCGGGGAAAAGCTGCAGCCAGAGCTGTGATTAACAAACAGGAGCTTCCCAGGAGGTGATGGATTTGTATCTCTGCGAAAGACAAACTCGCTCACTCGCGCGCCCTCAGCCCTGCAAGGTTTCTTAACAACATCTTCTCCCCTGTCAGGCTCTAAGTGTCAGCCCTAATCTTGACTGACAGGGGCCGTTTAACACATGGATTTGTGGCACTTGTGGAAGGAGCCTCCATTCATCTGCCTGTTAATAAGCTCCATCTTCCCCTCAGACCCAGCCCTGCCTCATTAAACTCCCTGTCACACCAGGACACCGTTTGGTGAATCCCATTTCCATGTGAGCTCTTTGATCCTTCCCACACGGACGGCGCCATCCCACGCATCTGTCACAAATGCCACCTCTGTCCCCTGCCTGCCCAGGAGCCCCACGGGTGACAGGGATGGTGACAGCCATCCCGCACCCCACACCAGGGTGGATTTTCCTCCCTGGGAAGGACAAGACTTCCCACCTTCGCAGCCTCTCTCAGAGAGGGGGGGGAAGAGCTTCCCCGCACTCAGCTTTCACCACCCGCAGTATCTGATGTCCTTGTCCTCACACTTCCCCGCGGCTCCCCGGAGACCTGGAGGATAAAAGACCATCAAGCAGGAGGAAAAAGCTGCGCCAGGTCCTCTCCCAGGCGGCACAGAGCGCTGGGAGCAGGGCAGGGGGGGTGGGCTGGTGGGGAAGACCCCCAAGCCCCATCCTGGCCATCCCCATCCCTGCTGCCAGAGCTGGGGATGCTGCTGTTCCCCTCACGGGTGAAAAACGGGAAGAAAGGAGGAAAGAAAAGGGAAGGCAGCAAGGGAAAGTGTTGGAGATGCTGCGGTATCCCCATACCTGCCAGCCAAAGCCACTTAGCCTTTTGCTGGGGGCTCCCCGGGGACACAACAGATTCTTCCTTGCAGTGCCAGGCTGCAAACCCCTTCTCAGCCCCCCCACCCAACCTCTGCCACATGCACACGCGTAGCACACGCGTGGTGACAGAGACCAGCCAGGGTGTGGCCCCCCCACGCACCCCGCTGTGCCCACATCTCTCCTTGAGCAGGAAGGGGATGGATCAGATCCCTGAGGGGAGAGCGGAGGGAAGCTCTATCCCTCGTTTTTCTGCAGACACGCTCCTGAAGTGCTTTGCTTTCCAAGCTGAATTATCCACCTGCCACACATCCTCCCCGCGCGCCACTTCCAATGCTGGGCTTCCAAACACAAAACCCAGCACAGCTTGGGGTGCTCGCCCTCGAGTCCCACAGCCTGCACAGCACCCGAAACCCACTGCGCCGTGGGGTGCTGGCTCTGCACCCCAGGTAGGCACAAGCCTGCATGGCACCATTGCACCATGCCAAGCCTGCTGCTGCCCTCTGCTGCCAGGGACATCCTCCTCCCAGGACAGAGCTGCCCAAAACGGGCAGCTCTGCCTGTACCCCATGGCCTCAGCCTGCCCGTCATGGCCCTGCTCTTGTGTGAGCCCTGGGCTGGCTCTGTGTCCTGGGACAGGGACACCCTGCACCCCAGGACAGGGATTACTCTGCACCCCAGGACAGGGAGGCCCCAAACGAGCCCATGAAGCACGCTGTGAGCTCTGGGCCTGGCTGAAAACACAGAGAGAGGCAGGAGGGTGGGTGCTGGGGGACTCCTGCTCCCAGTATATGCTGGTGTGGAGCGCAGTGACCAGCTGCAAGGGATAAGGGGTGAGCCTGGGCTTGGGGCACCACAATCAAGGAGATAAAACACCTTGGGGATGGGAAACCTCCCCCAGCTGAGACCCATCAGGCTCGGGATGAGCAGACAGGAGGACACAGGCCAAGGACAGTGGCCCCCGGGGCAGGGACGGGGACCAGCCACAGCCACGCTGCGGGGGAGCAGAGCTCAGGACCACACAGGGCTCCCAGCCCCACGCCACGACCCCCCGCGCCGCGGTGCTGATCCCCTGCAAGCTTTCTCCATGCAGGCAGCCCTATTAACATAATTAATTATACCAGGGGCTTGCGGATTATCTCATTATAAATGTGCCTAGTTTTGATTTTCCTTTTAATTAATTTGTATTATTTACATGCAGCAACAGCTGCCCGGGCAGAAGTCAGGGTAAATGTCTCCTCGGCGCTTGGCAAAGAGCAGGTCCCAAAGAAAAGGGGTGGCCAGGGCTGACACCTTGGTGACAGCACCCTGCAGCCCAGGGCACAGCAGGGAGACAAGGCGGGGTCCCACGAGGCCATGGGACAGGGGAGACAAGCCCAGCTGCTTTGGGGGTCAATTAGGTTTAAACTGGTGACCCATCCTGCAGCGGGACACAGAGCAGCCACCCCGGGACAGCAGCTCCCACCACAAAGTGCCACCACCCCGCAGGGACGTGCCCTGGCCTGGGGACCCCAAAGGCTGTGCCCCTGCCAGAGGGACCCCAAAGGGAGGTGTCAGTGCCGTGGAGACCCCAAAGGGAGCCCGGCTGCCAGACCTCACTAGAGGGCAGCAAAATGCTGCCGTTCCCAGGGCTGGTGACACCGGGCCACTGGTCCCAGGTGCTGGTAGCCACATCCTCCTTGGGGGCCCCCAACACTTGCCCCTGCCAGGACTTGGAGGCAGCTGTGCCCATCACTCCTGGCCTCCACTGAACGGGGAACTGCAAACTCCTGGCTCTGTCTCCCCGCCAGCCGTGGGGGCTGCTCGGGGGAGGCCAGCTCACAGGCGGGCACACAGACCCCAGCAGGTTGGCCTGGTTGGGTGACACTAAAGGTGACAGTGTCCCAGCAGCGAGCGGACAGCCAGCAGGTACTGCTGGGGAAACTGGCCAAAGAGGGGCTCCAGATGCTGCGGACCAGACCCCAGCTCTGCCAGAGACCTACCAAACCTTCCCTGAGGCTGCAAGTTTCTCTCCAAATTCCTAATTTCCTGCTCCGAGCAGCCCGGCCACGGGGTCACCGCTGCAGCCCCCGAAGAGGTGAAGGAGACGAGGATCGACACGTCAAAAGGAGCGTGGCTGAGAAGCACCGAATGCCCGGCCAGAGCGTTTCCAGCACCGGCAGGCTGCCTGCTGTGTTTACTACGAGAGGACAGGGAGCCCCGTGCCATCTGGATCCTGTACAAGGAAATGAGATAAATTCAGAGGCGCTGAATTTCCCCAACGCGTTCAAAGGCAGCTGGGCGCCCGCGGGAAGGAGATGAAGCCCTGCCACTGCCGGAGAGGGATCCACCTCTCACCTCCCCGCTCCCCTCACGCAGCCCAGCTCTAAATTCAACAGTTAGAGCAGCAAACCTCCAAGGCAATTCCAGGAAACACCTTGTCCAGGCACAAATTTTGCAGGAGCAACAAGAGGCCACCAAATGCATTGTGCTCCAGGGAGCGATAAGTGTCTTTGGAGGGTGGGACGGTGCTTTCTGTAGGGGTGCGGGTGCAAACAGCACCCTGTTACATGGGAAGAAGAGAGTAGGGGCACCCAGGGGTGTCTGTCCCAGCGGGGTGGGCGCATGCAGGCAGGCAGGTGATGCAGCTTCGCTGCTCCTGCAAGGTGCAAGTCTGCAGCGGGAGCTGGAGGTGCTGGTGCTTGGTCCAGGACAACACCAGGGAGAGACCAGCCCAGCACCAGCAGCAAAAGCCGCGTGTGTTTGGGGCTCAAACACCGGTTAGAAACGGGAAACAGAGCCCTGGGCAGCCTGGACATCCTGCCCTGCGATCCCCCAGCACTGGCACGGCCTTTGGGTGGCCACCCAGATCACCCAGCACCTTGTGCTACGGTGCCTCGAGAGCCCCAGAGCAAAGGGAGTGGTTGGGAAACTCCACGCAGAGCCGAGGAGAGGAAGGGAATTTCCCATCAGGGCACCGAGTGCCGCGGCCCCACCATGCGTGTCCTGCCCCACGGGCTCTGACGTGGGTGGGCACCGTCACCCCACGTGCTCCCACACCCCCTCGGCTCTCCCAGCAGCAGAGCTGCCCCCGGATGTGCACAGCTCACACCATGTGACAGGCAGAGCAGCGGTCTGGGAGATTTTTATCCAAAACTGGCTATTTTGAAGACTTCACAACCGTGCAAGACCCGCCGCGTGCAGCCAGCCGACCCTCACGCGTGGGTGAAGGCACAACCCCGCCAACCCCACGAGGATTCACCCCCGGGGTTTCCATCAGGTGAAGCCCCGTGGGCTCAAGCTGACCTTCCCCAGAGCCCTCGAGAGTCTGGCAGGTATTTCTGAGAAACACCGGCTCCATCAATGCTGAGCAGCAGTGCCAGGCGCTGGGAAGATCTGGGGTGTTTTTTTTTTCCCACCCACAGCAAGATTTTAACAAAAAAACAGCCCCCAGGTGGGAGAATCGCCAGGGAAGTGCTTTGTGCTCAGTGACAGAGTTAAAACCTTCAGGGCTGTATTGCATTGCACAAGTCAGCAAATCCACCTCTATCTGGTGTCTCTGCACTAAAACCATCATCAAAAAAACCTCTATTAAAAGCTCCAAACTTCAGCCTGTGCCCATGCCAGGTGTAATTAAAATTTAAATCCCTTCCTCTCAGGCTGCTGTTTCCAAACGGGCATATAAGGTGCCTTTGCAGCAAGGCCACAAACTCCACCTGGTTAATTTTCCTGCCCTCCTGGGGAAACAGTCAATAGTTATTTTTTAGCAGTTGCAAAAAGCTGAGTGACCAGAAAGCATCCTGCTCCCCAGGCTGCCTCGCCAGCGGTACCCGGCCACCCCCCCGCGAGGGGCTCCAAGCCCTGCACGTTATTCCTGCTGCCTCCAGCTCGTGCAAAGCCCCTCGCAAGCAAACACCCGACCCCAGGGCTGAGCCTTTATCCCCCATGAGCCCGGCAAAGGCTCAGTGGCCCAAAGAGCCAGCCCGGATCATCGGGAGGAGGTAAAAACACATCAGGCCTCTCTGCTCCCTTGCTCTTTGCTCCCTGGGATGGGGTGACCCGTCCACATCCACAGATGTACGGCGCTACCCTGTGTTCTCCAACCAGGATAAGATTTTTTAGCCGCTGTCCATCTCATCTGCTGAAGTCAAGCCTCTGGCCTGGGCACAGCGGCGTCCCCCAGTGCCACCAGCACAGGGTACGGGGCAAAGCCCACAAATGGGAGGGGATGCTGCGCCCCCATGGCCCCCCCCACCCACGCTGGGTACCCCGAGCCCAAAGCTGCAGCCACAGCTTCGAGCACTGCTGCCAGTTTCAGGGTTTCTCCTGCTGTATCACAGGAACCCGGCACTCCGGAGAGGGAATATTGTTTTCCTTCTCGAGTGACACAGCAACGCTAATTGTATAAATCACTCTAAATGAGGAAATGGAGCTAATTCTGCATTGCAAACATGTCACTGCAGCTCAGCTGTGACTTGAGACTGACCACAGCTAAAAATAAGGCACCACTGCTGCGGACGAGCAGCAGCCTTCAGTCATTGTGGGCTGGAGCAGGAATCACTGGCTGCTTGGAAAGACCAAAGACAATGTACAAGCCCTTTCCAATAACTCAGGCGACATCACCCTTCCTTTGCCCACCCGATGATAAAAGCCCTTCACTGCCCCAAAGAGAATCACAAGAGTAAATTGATTTTTTTCACCAGGGCTTGAAGAGCAGGTGCAGGATTCAACCCTGAGGGGCAAAGTTGGTTTTGCCAACAGATGCTGCAAAGTCACGTCAGCACCTCTCCAGGCTCTGCAGCTACCAAAAACCTCAGCCACGCGTTAACCGGTCACATCCCGGGGTACGACAGGGAGCACCAGCCACCTCCTCTGCTCCCATCGCTGCCCCTTCTCCAGGAGCTGCTTGGCACAGAAAGCAAGAGCCTTTGAAGGAATACCTCGGCTCCGGCTGGCCCCACACTCTCCAAATAATCCCCGGTGGCCTCGGGGAGGATACAGCCTCTTGACTGCATCTGCGGGGTAAAGCCTGCTTTAGAAAACCTTTTTAAAACCGGCTTTTAAAGCCAAAGGAGCAAAAATACACAAGATTATCGTTATTATTTATTTGCTAACCCTCAGATTTACTCAAGGCCTATATATGCAACACAATACCGAGACTGTTATTGCTATTAATCTCTATTATTTACTTCTAACATTTATAAAGTGGCCTTCCTACGGGCTGGGGCGCATGCTTCGCATTTCTCAGAACAGAAACAAACACTGGAAAGTGAAATGCTCTTAACCCAAGCTGCCAGGAGACTTTTTCCAGCCCCTCTAAGCCAGACACAGAAGGGGAAAAACCACACACGTGGGAAAACACAGATGGGAAAACCCCTCCTTTAGCTCCTTGAGCTGAACCCCGTCTCCCCTGCGCCTCAGGAGCAGAGGTTGGCTTCAGTCCGTATCCTCCCACCTTGTTAATGCCAAAGATCCGAGCAGCTCCGTCCCACCGCAGCGGGCAGCGCTCAGGCAGAGGGAGGATCCTGCTGCCGAGCGAACCGGGGTGCAAGACAAACCCCCAAGCCCTGCTCCCAGCTCGCTGCCCCGTGCAGACATTCCCAGCCCCTCACTCACTGGAGCAGGGACACGCTGGACGTGTCCGTCCAGCTCTGGGAAAGGATGTTCAGCAGCAGTAAGACCGTCCCCGAGGACACAATGAGCAGTTGGGGCTGTATTGGCTTTCCTGAGCCTCGAGGTCCCACCTAAACTGGGATCCCCAGAGAGGGACCCCACTTCTGGCTCCCAGAGAGGGGGACATGGCACAGACAGAGGAGAAGTTTTGACTCATCCTCCAAAAAGAGGTGGCTGGAGGCTCCAGGGGAGTTCAAGGTACAATAACTTGGAGCGAGATGATTCCCCAGAGAAAACAGGACGAGGAGGTTTGTTGTGTTTCCAAACAGCTTGTTCCAAAGCAGCTCTCCCGACAGCACGGCAGTCCCATCCAAAACAAGGGCTTCACTGCCTGTGCGTTTGAAGAAAGTGGCATCAGATGTGAGACTCTGCCCGGTAATTGCCCCCCGTTCATGAAATATCAGCACAGCTCTCACCCATGAGCCACGTTACCTTCTCCGCAACCTCCCTGACAGAGCTTGTGCCCTTAATCCAACTCTTCTTTGGAGAGCTGCCGCCGATGGACAGACACCAAAGCTTCCTCCAAAGTGCCTCCCCCCTCCTCTGCTCATCCTCACCACGTTATGAGAGACCAGCCCTGACGACCTCAGCCCCTCTTTCCAATAACGAGAGGGATGTGGAGCACTGAGCACCCTCTGAGCGGGAGCACAGGGCCAAGGTGCTCTTCAGATCTCCTACTGAAGGCACGTTTGGGTCTCAGCATCCAATTAAAAATTATTCTTTGCCTTCCCCAAACCTCTCCCCTGTTCGTATTGATGCGGACAACAGAAGAAAATAATTTTCTGCCTGAAATCGTTCTCAAAACACGAGGTGCAGACAACCAACTCACCCTGTAAATGACACTGCCTTCTCATTAGTGGCACAAAGGGACCTCACCGTTGCACGAGGTGGCTATTTAATACGTGCCCTTGCTGAAAACAGAGGAGGACTTAGACCGTCACCTGGCAAACCAAGCTGTGTTTGTCATGTTTTTAATTCCTGCCTGTGCCGGTTTATTTAACTATTTAATTCCTCATCCTTAGCTCCATCAGAACGCCGCGCTGCGCCTAACAAATGGGCCAACCCATGATTAACTCGAGTCTGTCTTTAAAATCAGCACAGCACTCCCAGGATGAGGACAGCTCGGGAAAAAGGCACCGGAAAAAAAAAAAAAAAAAAAGAAAATCATCACTCTGCTAAATTATAAGGTTGTTAAAGTCAAATTCCACACGAAAGGAAACCTCATGTTGCATAACAGCATTTAGAGGCAGCTGCAGCCTGTGGCAAACACAAGGCAGACTTTTATCTGCCGTGGATACACATCCTTTCATATCTTTCCAGGTCAGCATATCCCCCATCCACGAGCATCCCTGCACGTGACTGCAGAGCTGCATCCCCCACGCCGCCGGGCGCGTCCCACCACCGGGTACGTGAGCCCCGCCGGGGTGTATCCTGGCATCTCAGAGCACCACGTATCCTAATTACACATCAAAGAACAAAACGCAGAGGGTGGGTGCTCTGGGTCAGGAAGAAAGGCTTCGTGTACAAGCCGGCAGCGGGACTGCCACGGCGTGGTGATGGTCGCTGCCTCCATCCTCCTGCTCCACAGGCTGGAAAATTCCCCCCAACATCGCTTAATCTGCCCAAGGAGCAGCGCTGCTTTATCTTTTTAGGATTAAGATCTAATCTATTTATAGCAAGCCAAGGCACTGCGCTTCACGACAGGACTGCTGCTCATCTGCTACCTGGGGAATTATGGAGCTGTGATTATAAATAAAACAAAGGTCACCCACCCATCGGCCAGGGTGCAAGAGACTGACTGCGGGAGCACTGTCAGAAAGGTTGGCTCCCCCTGGGCACTGTCACCAATCCCCTGTGGGAAGTGCTTCCCCACTGCCAGACAGCTCCAATAAATGAAACAACTCCCCTCTGCAGCCCTGCTGCCCCAGCCAGCCCCCGAGGTGATGCAGATGCCCTCCCTGATGAAGGTCTGGGCGGCGGCAGCTCCTTCTCCCCTCGCCCAGCGCTCACAGGGAACCTCACTGAGCTGGGGCACCCCATGCCATGAGGCGGGGCTGTGGAGCCAGACTCCAAATCAGCATTTTATACCCATTTTCCCTGCAGAAGACAGAGAACAAGGGCAGGGTGGGCTGCACTCAAACCGCTCAGCTCACAGCACCTTTAGTGTCGGCAATAAACGGAGAGCTCGCTTTCAGAGCCTGGGTGAGACGTTGGCCAGCACAGAAATCCCCTTTTTGATTCCTATGCTGCTGTGGAGCTGCAGGAGCAAGAAGAAAAGCCCTTGGCTTGACCCACCAGCCCATTCGGTATGTAACGGCGCTCGGAGAGTCCGGCAGCCCCGACGCACTCGCCCAGCATCGCGCCGGCACAACCGTAACAACCTGGCGGCACAAAGCTGCTGCGGGCTGGAGGGGAATGCCAGGGAGGCAGCGGGTTCAGCTGCCAGCACAGCGGCACTGCTAACGAGGCCCTGCTAATTCAGAGGGACGGGAGCAGTGGGCAGAGGTCACGGGCTGCCTGCAGACTCCTCCGGTGATTTGCCGCCGCCGTCGCAGCCTCCGCGCACAGGTCTTTGTCGGAGAGTCAGCTCTGCCGGGAGATCACTCGAGGTGAGACCGCAGGCTTTGCTCTGCGCGTCTTGGTTCACAAACCTCAGTCGTGACCTGAAACGGTGGCTGCTGCTCAGGGATGTTTTTTTCAGCAGCTCCAAAGAGGGCTGGGAATGAACAGGAGACTGTTACAGGGCCAGCAGATCCACCTCCCCCTGCCTACACCAGGCTAATTCACACCCGTGCGGGAGAAAGAGGGGCTAAAGAATCACAGAATCGTCTAGGTTGGCAAAGACCTTGAAGATCATCTAGTCCAACCGTTAAACTGCAGTGCTCTCCCCAGGTCCATCCCTACAGCAAAATCCATCGCAGCACAACCCTCCCACGGAGACCTTTGTAATCCAGTCGCCCCCTTCTTCCCTGTGCAGGGTCATCAAAAGGAACTGAGGATCCAGACACTTTGCCAGAAAAAGAGGAGAGGAGTTCTCACATCTCAGAGCTATTGCCTCACACGGCTGCGTGCCCAAATACTGCTGCCTGATTAATAAACATTTCATGCTCTGAAAGTTCGTATTTCAACCAGAAGGATCAGAGACTGGATTGCACTCGCAGCCAGCTCCCCGGACGCTGGAGAGTCCCACCAAGGTAACAAAACCTGGTCCACCGTGGCATTGCCCACCTTCACCATCACATCTCCCCTGCAAGCAACCCCCTGCTCCAAGCCCACCCTCGGTGGGGACTGACCCCCCTGGAAAAGGGATTCTCCTACGTGGGGGGAGGTCACAACTACACCATGTTTGTCACTGGGGATACAGGAGGCGCCCCCCAGTGCCACGTGCCCTGGAGCAGGGCCAGGGGTACTCACTCCCACCAGCACTGGCTGCTGATGGTGCTGTCCCCACAAAAACAAAAAGGGGAACCCCGCAGGGAATTTCCAGCCCAGCAGGCTCCCAGCAGCCTTCCACAGCCGACTGCAACGAGCAGCACGGCCTGACACGGTGAGCGAAGGACAGCTGGGCTGCCCAGACCCCTGTCCTCCACCGAAGGACACCACTGACCTGTGTGCTGTGCCACCTGCCCTTCCGCGCGGGCTGCAGAGGGGCTCAGATCTCTTTTAAGAGGGATGGAGCAGCATGGCCAGAACCAGCTACACGGTTTTGTGCCCAAATCCCCATTAAACCAAGATGCATTTTTTCCAAGGTCAGTGACCTGGAAAGTTCCCCTTTCAAGGTGATTTCTCAAGCTGTTGAGATCCAACATCTGTAGGATTTTCCTTTATAATAATAATAATCCTGTTGAGATTTACCTAATCTTCGAGTGACTCATTTGCCTCCCAGTATCCCCTGTCCTAATTACCATAACACTCCTCAGCCTCTCGCTCCTGGTATCTCCCTGCACGCCCACGTTTTGCATCAGACCACTCCAGCCCGTTTTACTCCTTCCCCAAGGCTGGAAACACTCTCTCCCTCTCATTAATACCTCCCAAATACCTGGCCGGCACACAGCACCCTTGTTATATACAGGGACATCCATCCCCTTGCCAGGCTGGACCCAGCAGAGCTGGGATCTCCTGGGAAGTTGGGCCGTGGGGCTCCCCAGCTGCTGGACCGCGGTGGCGTGGGGCTTATGTGGGGCGCAGCCCTGGAAACCTTCTGATCTACATGGGACCATGGGCAGATCTGGATAAACCATCGTGAGGCAAAGGGCTCATTTATCCGCCCTCCAAATCCTTTCTCTGTTATTTCATACTCCCCGTTGGGAAGTGACAGCCACGTCTTCCGCTGCGGATCACGTCGCTGCAAGGGACAAAGTGCCCAAAATGCTTCAGAATCAGCAAATTCCTCCCGAGGTAACTCATCCAGCACCTCCCAGCTCTGCATCTGAGGTGACTTCTGAATTCTCCTGCTAGGGGCAACTCGCTCTGCCTCGGGCACCTTCTGCTACAGCAAAAATTGCCAGCGATTAAGCTATCTTCAAGGCAGGAGATGAATGCTGAGCAGGGACCAAGCTTCAACCCACAATTCCCCTGTAGCAGAACCCCACACAAAGCAATAGGCATTAACAACACTTGTTCACTCGACATGAACCAAATGTGGCCAAACTCCCAGAAGAAGCTGCTGAAGCCAAGAAATTAGCAACACTCCAAGAAGAAGCATATGTTTACATGCACAACAGTGAATCATCTTACAATAGTTAAACGCGCACAGGAAAACAAAGGGGAAAAATACCCTCTCATCCTTCCTGCTTCGGACAAATCTTTATCAGGGAGCAGGTTGAAACATTAAGAGTGGGGGTCTATCTAGCGGAGGGTCACCTCTCCTGGAGTTCTTGGTGCGAACAATTGGAGACCAGACACGTGATGGACGATTCTTCCCATCCTACCGCGTGTATCTTCTAAAGACGGTAGAACATAACACCACGGGTTAAAAATTGAGGACCGCAGAGATCTACACTTTCAACCATACCTCCTCGCCAAGAGCACATCTTCCTCCCCGAGCGTGGGAAAAGGCAAATCTCGAGCCTCACGCTGGGACCAGCTAAAATGAAGTCTTGTTTATCAAAGGGGCTGCCAGGCAGCCTCTTCCCCATGTCCTCACTTCAACGGTGACTTTCCAACCTCATTCTTTCACTGGCAAAAACAGGTCACCATCTGCTCTCCCTCCTGACTCTGGCTAAATGACAGCGCCTGCCTCTGCAGGAGATAAAACAACTACTCTGCAAAGCGCTTTCCCTAACACACGCTGGGGAGTACAAAGATTCGCTCTCCAAACCAGATGACCAACAAGGACACCAGGCACAGGGATGACGGCTGTTCACAAGGAGGCCTGCAGGCTATGAAATAATGACCAGGAACGGCTGCCACATTCATCAACATGCCCCCAGGAGACAGGAGATCTACAATTTCCACCTGCAAGGAAAGAATTCAGCCTGCTCCACTTCCAGTTTTTATTTTCCATCCTAAAGTCCGCAGCAACCTACTCTCTGCAGCTGCGTGGCTGGAAGGTGGACAGACACGAAGCCCTTGAGCAGGCAGGTGACAGGCACAGACCTCCAGGACCTCCACCCCCTCCCCAGGCTCTGCGATCGCCAGCCTCTGGAGGAGAAACCAGGAGGTTTTAACACACAGAAAGGTTGCAAAAACAAGGGCTAGAGGAAAGCTGCCTTCCCTCTCAGGGAGCCTCAGTCCTGCTGCCCTCCCTGCCATACCCACATCATCCCTGGGCAGGGCAGGCTGGCACCCTTCGCTCTCCTGCTGCTTCCCCAACAGCCCTTCCCTGGGAAGAAAGCTGTTGCTAAACCCTTCCCCTTCTCTCTCTCTCACCTCCTGACTATTTCACTGTGTCATGGTCCCCATCCACGATGCTGCTCTGCCAGTCAAGGGCAACAGAAGTGAGTGCTGGGCTCTCATTCATGGGAGGGACTTGAATCTACATCCCAGACAAAGTGCCCGATGCTGTCGGCTACCTGGAGTCAGATGACTGCTCTTGTTCATGGGGATAAGATTTTAAAGTGCTGGGTTTGACCTCAAAGCACCACTGCCAGCTCTTCCTGGGGGTGGAAAATACCAAACAAAAAAACCCCCACCGTCAGTAATGCACATGGGTTGCAGGCCACGTGACTGATGAACCAAAAACCCTTCTTTCCTCCTGGGACAGAAAGAGAACGGAGATTATAACCTCACCGGGCTGCTCACGGGTGTCTCGTATCCCCTGCTCAGTCTTTCAGCTGTAACCCCTGGGAAACGGCAGCCCACAGACTAACTGCTGCACCGAGGCGGCTGAGCTGCGCAGAGCACGAAGGTCTCTCCCTCTTCTGTGAGGACGGGACACGTGCAGTGACAGCCACCACGATGGAAAGAGCTGCTCTGCCATAGCCAGGCTGCTGCAAACCGAGCTCACCGAACCTCGTCCAGCTGCACTTTGCTGCTCTAAGCCTAAATTAATATTCCCCAGACCTCCCCCCGCTTCCTCGGGCTACCCCAAACCTCTGCCGACAGGAGCAAGCCGTGGCAGGAGCGAACCCGTACACACCCCCGCTGCTGCTATGCTCACTCCTCGCCTCGATGAAGCCATTTAACGCTGCCACGCTTAAGGCTGCAGCTCTCCTCACAGTGACACTTTGCATCCATCCCTGCATCCTGGCATGTCACGCCAGTCGCCATGGCAATGGACCGTTTGGAGGAAGGAAGGTTTATTATCAGTTTCTCTATTGAATAAAGCCTTGGATGAAATTTTGTTTTCTCCCTGCTGATGCAAAATGTCACGGATTTGTTTCTGACCCTGCCGAAGCTCCCTCTGTATTTATAGATTATCCAGGCCAACTTTCAAAGCATATTTCCTACCACTGCTGAGCGAGTCTAATGCACACACCCAGTCAGGGCAGCGTCTGGATCCCCATTAACAACTCGCCTGAGCCCTGGGGTAAACCACAGAGAGCAGCATCCTGGAACAAAGCTCATCTGGACACTTCCCAAACGCTCAAGAAACATGCTAACTGTTGTTAATTAAATGGTAATCAGCTGTCTCCAAGTAAAAGAACTTTCCTACAGACCAGGGGTCCCTGAGATTAATCCTGTGAGGCGCAGAGCACTTTGCTGAGCTCGTCCACGTGCTCCACAACGGTACAGAGAGGCTGCAGAGCTCCAAGACATCCAGCACTGCATGAATTAGGCCCTCGGGCTGAATATCAGAAATGCAGAGCAGCAGGTTTATGAGTCAGTTCTAGGAATGTGAGAAAACTGGGTAGGAAACGGCTAAACAAATTGCAGATTTTATTTTTTTTTAAAGCTCTCTGTGTTGCGGTGCCAAGGACCCTTCCTACGCAGGCCAATTCCCCTCTTTCCCCTCACATCAAAAGCTCTTCAAAATTTGTTCTCATCACGCTTTCAGGCTGACGCACTCTCCAGTTTGTTCTCTGAAGTACAATGATGTGACTTGAGAAATGCTCCAGTGGTTTTAACAGGTTTTTAAAAGTCAGTTGGGAAGTGGGAACAGGGAAGCCGGAGAGTTGCAACACCGTGCAGTAACACGGGTGAGTTGTTACTCCCAGGACAGGAGATTCCCAGAAACATACATTAGCCTGAAAATCCCATTTCACTGCAGCCCAGCGAGCCCTGCCTCGGCAAAGAGCCCTTCCTGGAAAAGCAGAGAGCGCGTCATAAAATCCTCAGGTTTTATCCCTGCGGAGTTTTGCAAGCTATTTGCAACGCAGTGCGCTCGAGCACATGGAAGAGCAGCCCGGCCTCCCTCGGATGGGGTTTGGGAAGCGCAGCCCACACTTTGGGGAGGGCGGTTGTGTTTCTGCCCCACGTCCGTGGCAAGCCCGGGGTGCATGTGCCGGGGTCGGAGAGGGCTCGTGGCCCGGCCGCAGCAACAGCCACCGGCGCGCACGTGCCTTCCCCCCGCGCTGGCGGCGAGGGGACAAGGGAGCAGAGCGGGGAAGTGGCGGCTCGTTAAGCCACGGCACGTCCCCGCTGCTGCTCCCCGAGCCCAGGCACGCGCGGCTCCAGCTGGCAGGGAGCAGGAGAGCCGTTCCGCCAGGACACGGCAAGACACGCCGCCTTCGCACGCCAGCCAGCCCCGGCGCGCGAGCCCCTTCCATCCCCTGGGATGACTCAGGCCCCGGGATAAATCCCAGGGTACTGCACCACGGCAATCTGCTCCTCACTCCTTGGCAGGGCGAAGGCAGGTGCTCTACCAGATGGCAACAGCTCAGATGAACATGAAGGATGTCTCCAGCATCAAAACCAAAGGAGTCTGAGCCCACAGGCCTCTCCCTTTGATACACACCATTTCGGACCATAACTGAGAAGGGAAGTTATTTATGGATGTGCTCTTTTTGGCCAGGAACCCACCCACGCTGGGCTCTGCCACCCCTACATCCACCTCACTTCTCTTAGTTAGCAAAGACGTCCCGCTAAGGGACATCTAGACACCTTGGTGGTCTGGACCTGTCATGCTCAGCCAGGTGACAAATATGTCCCGTCTCCCTCTGGGACTGCATTCAGATTGTGCGAGGCAGACAGCAGATGGGCAAGTCAGGCTGTAGCTGATCCGGGAATAGCATCTACATCGCTGGTAATCACAAAATATAGCTGCAGAATTCAGACAGGCTGGGATGTCACCCGGCGTACAGGAGATGGATTATATTTCTAATTTCAACCTAAGTCTAAGGGCAACAAAAGCAGCCAAGTTAAAATACCTTTTGATCTGCAACATGTCTCCTGTGGCTCGTAAGGGGAGGTTTACAAAGATCAAGCTGTGGAGGAGTCAGCACCCCGGTGAAATGAGAAGGCAGCCTCTAGAACTTCTCTAGCAGCAACGACATTCAGCTCTGGGGCCACCCTGGGACGATCTCGCCAACACAGGAACGAGCTGATGCCATTTTAACAGGGAAAGTTTGCATTTTGCAAGCTCCTGCGAGGGGTAGTTTGCAACTGAGGGTCCCACTGCCTCAACTGCTAGGCATTACCATCGCTTCACCTCGCCCCAGCGCTCTCGCTCCCATACGAGGTACCTGAAGAGCCCGGCCATGGCAAAGCGTCTCAACCCCGGCATGCTGCGGGTCCCCACGTGCAACACGTTCACGGCCTTGGTGCAGCATCACGACGGGACAGGGAGATGCCCGGCTGCGCAGAGCGAGGAGCCAGAGCTCCTCATGAGCGTGACTCGTGTGGAGCCCGAGGGCTGCACGTACTCGAGATATTATAGTGCAGATTTAGAAGGTCACTGTCCTCAGCATCACTAATTGTCTGCCCTTGAAACATCCTTGTCAAGGGAACAAGAATCATGTCGTGCCTGAATTCTGCCAAGGCATCCATCTAAAATCCCTTCTTTGTCTCGCACCAAATGCGAAACATGCATTAAATCAACGCTCTTGGTGTTTTATGACCCTTTTCTCACTAGAGAGGCAGTGCTGGACTCCAGGCGAGCGGGAGACGTTCCCCCAGCCTTTAGCTCCCAGAGCCATTCGCATCCGTTCTCTGCCTCAGCGACACAGCAAACGCGAGGGAGACTTGAGTTTAACACGCGAGTTTTACGAAGCGTGGAGATACGACATAACGACGGCAAGGCGGGGCTGGGACAGGATTGCAGAGCTCCGTGCAGGCTGCCTCTCTCCAGCCAGGAAACCGCTTTATGAGGCTGCAAATATATTTCTTCCACTTCTCATGGGAGGTCCTGAGAAGGTACAGATTTAATGCTGCTCCATTTCTACCACGTATTGATCAGATATTGGTGTTCTGGAGCAGCAGAGAGCTGTCATCAATTAGGAAGACACTCCCTGCTGCATTAAGCCCCGCAGACAGCAGTCAGAAGCCCTCAAAGGCTGACTCAAAGAGCAATTGCTTTCTGTATTATTGCATTTTCAATATGAGACTGATCTTTAAGAGGTTACATTTATTCCCATCATCAAAAATTGCTAACCGGATGAACGACAGCCCCAGCAGCAAGGGCACCATGGGGATATCTGCAAATAACCCCAGCAAAATGGGACAGAGCAGCAGGGAGATCGCTGGTTTGCCACACAGGAGGGAAGAGGCCCCTCTCTAGGGAGCTGCCAGACTCTAAGTTACAAAGCACGTGATAAACACGGCCAGATAATAATTCCTGAAGAGGTGTCAGAGAAGAAGATGGACCGAAGGAAGCTCTCGCATCCTGTGCCGCATGACCGGCTACCGTCAAAGACCATCCTCCCAAGAACTCGCTCCCATCCTACTCACACCGAATTTCAGACTGGGGGAGGCTGGTTCACACCACAGTACTCAGGCAATGGAAACGCGAGAGATTCGTGATCTGAGGCCTCCATCTGCCTGGACTGATGATTTTCCCTGTTGCCTGGGATTTTGCAGTCTTATTGGAAGGATTAAAACTGAAAAAGAAAAGAAGGAAGTCTGAGAAAGGGAAGGGTGTGAAGAAGAGCAGGAGGGTGTAATTTGTGCATGCAGAGCTGGTGCCTTTGCAGAGAGAAGTATCCCGAGACACAGGTGAGGAATCTCAGACTTCGGGAAGTGCTAAAGGCAATTATTCACGTCCTTCCAAAAACGAGTAAAGGGCCAGCTGCAGATCCCACATCCCAGCTCAGGCTGCCAGCAGAATGGCCTGACTCAGCTCCTGCACTTTGCAGGAAACTCAAAAAACAAAGGAGAGGCTTTGGTGGGTGACAGGAGAAGGCTCAGGCAGCCAAAGCCGCTGGAGAAAAGGCTGAGATATTCCTCCCTCTGTCTCACAGCTCGCTGTTACCACCTTGCTGCCAGCAGAGACCACAGCTCCACTGACTGCAAAGGTTGCGTGAATGCTCTTCACCCAACTGAGCCGGGCTAGCCCCCGTCCTGCCGGGCTAGCCCCCGTCCTGCCCGCAGCTCCCACCTCCTGCAGAGCAGAGGGGCTCACAGCGCTCAGCACCTGGAAGAGCCTGGGGCAGGCATCGCCTCCGTCAGCCAGGGACACCGCAACCCCCCGCGGCACTGCGCCGTGACCGTCTGAATCCTCTCCCTGACCTGAATCGCTCCCACTTGGCTTCAGTTTGCAAAGCAGACCCAAGTGGAGGCCACGAAGGAGCTCAAGGTAAGAGCAGCGAAGGGCAGAAGAGCTCACAGCCCGCCGTGGCGTCCAGCCAGCGCTCTGTGCTCGGCACCCGAACACCGGTGCTTCAGAGGAAAGAAAAAGCTCCCCGTTCACGTGGGCTGCTCCACGCGTCGCTTCCAAACGAACACGTTTCCTGAGCTCAAAGAGTCGAGCTGGAAGAGGCAGGAGGCGGCAGGGGAGGGTGCTCAAAGCAGGCAGGGTTGAAATCTGCTGGAGTGCTTTCTGATGCCTTGATCTACCGAGGCAAGCAGCATGCACAAGGCTCACAGACAGTAAAACAAGTCTGCTCGTTGCTGTCTAGCTAAGAGGCATTTCTTTCATGCTACAGCAACTGCTTCCTGTAATCAATTCACTGCTGAGGCCATGAGACAACAAAACAGGTTTTTTCCCCAAAACAAGGAGCTGATTTCAATTGATCTGTTCCCACCTTCAGTCTCCTGTTATCCCAGAGAGGCCAGGACCCCAGGAATTGCCAAGTACCCCTCGGAGCCTCTCCTGCTCAGGGCCAGCTTTCTCTAGCCCCCGTATTTCTGGACCAAGGAGGAGCTGGCAGCAAGCACTGCTGCCAGAGGGAAAGCTGGTCCAGAAACTTGCTGAGTGAGCAGAGCCCTGGCTGGGTGCAAGGGAAAGTGCAAGCCGTGCCACGGGATGCCCGTGCTGAAGCCCAGATCCATTTGTATTTCACAGGATCCTCTCCTCTGCCTGTTAGCACAACAGACAGCGGGGTCCCCCTCAGAAGCCGAGGCTGGGATGAACGCTCAGCACTTGCTCTGCTCAGCAGAAATGCAGTTTCTATTCGAGCTCCCATAGCTCTGCGCCCTCCTGCTGAGGGTGGGCTTTGCCACGGCGCTGGTTTGTTTGGCTGCGGTGAGCAGGGTCTTACCAAGACTCATCACTTCACCAGCATCCCCCCCGGAGGATGCAGCACTGCTCTGCAGACTGGGAACCCCGGGGGCTCCGAGGCAGCTGGGCAGCAGCCTGGTGTCAGGAGGCTGACAGCTGGTCACGTCACACTATGACAGTGCAGCAGAGACAGGTAGGTAGCAGTTTCTTATCATAAAAGCTTGACAAAATTGCTTTATTAATCCCTCTGTTTTTGAGCTGATCTGATTTTTTTAACCCTGCCACAATTCTCTGCCACACAGGACCAGTAATTTCTTCTTCAATTTCTCAGCAATCCCTCTAGAACAGAGCACAGCAGATTTCCCTAATTCACATTATCAGCACCATTTGCCTCATGAACAACAGAAGGACCACCTGAGATTAAAAGGAAAGCTGTCGCCCTTTGGGTTTTCCCCTCTCCTGAGCTACACGATGTCTCTGCTTTTAGCCTCCTGCCTCAAGAGTCGTGCAGAGTTTAAATTTGCTGCCCGGCAAATGAACGGTACATGCAAAACCTCGCTTAAAGAGCAGAAAATCTATTCCCTTCCTAGGCTGTTAGACGCCATGGATAATTGATACATGACTCCATGAGATAAAGAAATAAACCATTCTTCCTTCTGGAGGCCCCTTCTGCCTCCGACTCTCAGAGCTGGGTAGCCTTTGACCTTGAGTTCTTGCATTAATGCCTGCACACAGTCAGAACAGGGATATCGCACACGCACTCAGCTCATCTCCTGGGGTTTCTCTTTCTTCTGCCCCTGAATAATGGCAGCTTTGTCCTCTAGTAAATGAAGGAGCAGCCAGTTTATTGCAGGCCCAGCTTGTTCTCAAAGATAAACCCAGTGAAAAATGTCACCTGCTGATTTGATCCGCCCTGTGTGCCACTTTAGCAGCTGCTCTACCCCAAACACCCATTATCACCAAACAGGTGGAATAATAGAAGTGTATACAGCATATATACATAAACATGAGAGCTGGAGGAAAGACGGCCTTTCGCCTCACAGCCCTGCAGGCCTGGCTTAGAGAGCTGCTTTGTTTAGGAGCGACAACAGCCCAGATTCACAAGGAAGCTCCGTCATTGCCCTGTTGGCACGCAGAATTCACAGCAGCGGGACACCAGGTCCCCTGCAGACCACCCAGCTCAAAGCGGGACCCTCGGTAGCGATGGGGGTGGGCAGGGAAGTGCCCTGGCAGCAGGGCAGAGCTGCTTCAGACTTCGCTCCTGGAGGAGTTTCATACACGTCTGCACTCAGAGCTGTGGGGACTGGCGCCGTATCAGTTATTACGAAGCTACGGGGCAGGGGAAGGCAGAGAAGTGCAAGTGCTGCTTGCGAAACAGCTGCCCAGAGCCGCCTCCCATCCCAGTTATCACTAGCAGACTCAGCTCTGCGAGCACCAGAATTAATTTAAAGCCATTTCCAAGCAAAGGCAAACAGTTTAATTCTGCTGCCCTTTGGCAACCCTGCTTTGATTTCTTTCCGAGGTCCTGAAATAAATGGAAGGCTTGGATTCAGCTTAGCAGAACACAAACAGGAAAGCCATATGATAAATTACCTTTGCAGGCACGAAGGATTCACCTGGGACAGTGCTATTACCTAGTAACCAGGAAGCAACCGCGGGTTATCAGCATCACATCTAGCTTTTGCGAGCGCAGCTTTCACCTAGGATGTGAGTGTGGGGGAGACACCAGCTCTCTCATTACTCCTGGGCGAAGCAGCTCCAGCAGCCTCACCCATGGGGCGATGTTAAAGGAGTCGTAGCAGCAGCATCCTGAGACTTGGCAGCTATCCGCAGCCCTCCTGGGGTGTTTAAATTTACTGTCATTATTAAGGACAAAGACGCAAATGTCAAACACAAGGCATCCCGTAATGGATTTAACGCAGGCTGGAGAGGAGTTAACTGAAATGCAGAGCATTCGTCTTGCTTTAAGTAATTATCCTTGCAGGAAGAATACCGCTACCAAAAGCAAGTCTGCTGTAATTTCTGTCACCTTCCTCCTGACCCCTTCTCCTATTTAAAATTTCTGGCTAGCTTTACAGAAAGGAAACAAGACTGGCTCATTAACGAAGGTACAAAGAATAACTACAGCAGGTTGGGATGGAGTCCACACGGTAATCAAAACAAGGCTTTGTAGTTAGCACTGAATTCCTGCTGTCTCAATTACGTTTGTGGAGCCTACCCCGTGCTGCACGCAGCTCTGCTGTGGGGAGACTTTTCTTTGTGCCTTATTGGCTGCGCGCAGTGGTACTGTGAGAGCAGTTTCCTTGACAACATTTTTTTTTTTTTTTAATAGAATCTTTTTTTTCTTGCCCCACTCCATGGCTGCAAGATCAGGCCTGACTTTGAATCCCAGTTGCAAAGACACCACGAATACGAATTAGCGTTACACGAAAAGGAACACCCCGAAAGCCTGTCCTAAGGCGAGGGCCCCGTCCCACACAGCTTGTGCTGCGACCAGTGGTGGCAGAGCTGAAGTGACAGTTGGGAAGATAGCGATTATCATCAAGTTGTGCATTATGCAGCTCTTCCTCCAGATTTTTTCCTCCTAGGCTGACAACATTTTGTTACCCTTCATCTTGTTTTCGGTGTCTAGGGAGGAGAGAAGGGAAGAAATCTATGGCTTACACCCACCCCACCACGAGCTATTCCAGCACGGGTCACGCAGCGGGTGCTCTGCGGTACAAGACACTCCAGCTGACTCCTCCAACGCACCAGCCAGCCCCTCCATCCCCAGGGAGTCCATCAAATCAGCATTTTATCTCCCCTGCGCCTGATCTGATGGCAGGAAACCCACTGACTCGCTCGCTGCCCCCAAGCAACAGAAACAAAAAAGCACGTCTCATTATTAGGACTAGTCAAAAGATCTTCCAGCAAAACAGATGCTCCCCTCCCTGCCAAATGCTGAAATGATGGGATTGAAGCGTTCTGCAGGAACATATCGATCCCATCATAGTTCTCAAAAAAGCAGGAGGCTCTGCCTGCACTCCGAGCGATTCAAGCTCGCAGGCAGCAGGGCTGAGCAGCAACAAGGATTAGATGTCAACAAGCTGCTGCTATTTTAACATTTCCCCCCAACCCCACTCAGTGCCAGCCTGATGGGTTCTGCTGCCCTTTTCTCTAGGAAAATTTCTTACTTCAGTCCTAGAGCTGTTTATATTCCACGCAAGAATGTCCTCTTCCCTTTTATTGTTGGAAATTGAAATTTGAAATTGAAATGGCAATAAATCACAAAGTAGTACGAGAGTCAGCCTGCATGCAGAATAATCTGCAGCAAAAGGTACCCCAAAGCACTAAGTCTAGTCAATTGGAATAACCAGCTCAGCAAGACTGTGCCACCCAGCAAGCTAATGATCCGACAGCCCTCTGGATAACAACAAGGACAATAAAAAACAGAAACAAAACAGTAGCGCAGGAAGGTCACCAGCTCCACACGCACGGCCTTGCCAAAGACAACCCAAGGGCTTTCTGAATATTATTTCAGCCAGGGGTTCACGCTGTGCTCTCCATTCTCTGCAAAACGCTGCAGATGTTAGTAGCCCCAGCCTCCCTGCTTCGCTGGGAGCAGGGGGCCTTTCACAACATCCTATCCTCCACCTCACTGCATGTGCATCCCCTCAGGGTGCTTGTCAGTGAGAGAATTGTTTCAGTAAAGGACTTCAGTCAGCAGCACTCAGCCCTGCTTCCCCCCAAAGCGGCCTCAGGAACCGCAGAGGATGGTCCTGGGACCAGATTCGCTCCTTCGCGCAGCCCCAAAGGAGTCACGTTATTACGTTATAGTCACGTTATTTTAGTGTCCCTTGCTGGACAGAGAAGAAGCAATTCCTTACCTGTTTCTTTTCCCCCCCTTTGAGCTCTTCTCATCCATCCACAGATTTGGATCAGGGATTTTCCTCTGGCGTTGGCTCCCAGTGTCCCTCGTTTGTCTCCATCTACAGAGTTAAGCCCTGTAAGAAAGGGCACAGACACAGCCACCTCAAATTCCAGCCATCCCGCCAGCATCACTGCACCCACTGCCAAAAGAAAGCAGCTGCTCTAGCAGCCTCTAACTCTCACCCACAGTTGTTTCTTCACGAGGCGAGCTCCTCGCCAGCCACACCACTACCCCCGCAAAGCACTCAGGTGCTCAATTCCCCAGAACCAAGCACACCCCTGGACCGAGGACCTGCTCAGTGGTCCAAAGGGAAGTGCAAAAGCCCGGGAAGGGGAGCTCCTGGCCCAGGTGGTGCAACTGCACCAACCAACAACTTTGTCTGCCCGTAACTTCGTGAGGGAGCCTAGTTTTAAGGTTGTCCCATCAGTCACTAGTAGCAGGATCTCAACCAAACATATGGCATGAAAACCAACGAAGACTTCACTTACATCACTTCATCACTGACGACGGCGATTTAAGTTCTGATGAAGCCATCAGCCAGAGCAAGGGAAGGTCCTAAGATTTAGCTCCATACCAAAGGTTTTGGGTTTTGCAGAAGTATTTAAAAGACGACTATCAAGGTAACGATGTCTACGCAGCCCCCGGACAGCCTAAACTGAAAGGTGTCGATACACCTGTGAAAAGCATTACTTGTTATGTCCCTTTGGGACTCAGTCTGACATAAACCCAGTTCTAGACAGGATTCCCCATCCCCATTGTCATAAAAGAGTCAAAGGACTATTTAATACCCCCAACTTTCTACCTCTACAAACGCAGCCAAGCCAGCCTCCGGGCCAGAGAGGGGAGTACACCAATCCATTTACCAGAGCCTAGAAACTTCCTACAGCGCTCGGCTGCAAGGAACCGTCTGCTCCATCTTTGTTGGGGAACGTCCCAACCCGGAGCCAAGGCTCCGGCCAGTTGTAGCACACACATGAATGTCGTCGGCCAGAGCGGTGACACTACACAAATCTAGAGACACAACAGGTTTGATAGTAACCTTAACATTTTACTTCAAGATCCATTTACTGACAAAAAGCTATTCTTCCCCTCCCCCAAGAAACACGGCCTTAAAATGCTCCCTGGAAGTGACTTGCAAGCGTTAAGATTAAGTCAAAGGATTTCTAATTTTTTGGTTAAAAGAACATACACTACCACAGAAGTGCCAGCCATGATTCCTGCAGTTTCTTTCCCTGTGCAGAGTCACTCCACTCTGCTTATCATTCTTACTTGCTCCAAAAGTAGCATCTTAAGTGATATAAATATGCACGTGATTAAGTGTTAGCCCCAGTTAAATCTGAAGCCGCCTAGATGTTAGTGAAAAACAATTAACAAGAGAAACAAGTAATTCCTATCGTACAGGAATACCTCAGCTCCAATTAAGTGCATGACATTTTTTATATTGAGTAGCCTTTGATCAGCAAGACATTTCACTTTTGTACATGGTAACCAAAAAGGTAGAAACTTTGAAAAACAATGCAAGAGTTTGGTGTTAAAAAAAAAACCAACAAACCCCAACAACAAAAAAACCCCTATACAAATACAAAGAGGAGATGGAACTTCACAGTTACTGCTGCCAGTCACACAAAGTGGTTTATTATCTCATTGCCAACAGGGACTAAAAATTTGTTCTAGTACACTAGTGGGAAAAATCTGATAAATATTAGAAACACAACACCGATTTGCAAGTAACATATTTCTTTGATGGCAGCAAAGCAAAGCTGATTGGATTGTTATCTGTGAAGCCCAGAAAATAGCACCTTAGTATTATTTAAATAAATTATACAGATCAATGCAGCGGCATTCCACTACCGAGGAAGGGGAACTGACTGGGATCCAGGACTCTAGAAACTCGCCCATTGTCACCCCAAAACAATAACCCCATTCAAGCTCTGCCAGGTGGCATGGTGTCTAGTCTTGTCCAGAACACAACAGAAAGTTTTGCAACAGGTCTTTTGACAGTTCTTGGGAAAGTTCAGAGCCGTTGTTTGGTTTAGGGGTTTGTTTTGTTTGTTTAAAGGTAAGTTTACATGGTTTTAAGCAGGAAATTTGAAAGGAAGAAAACTGTTCCCTCTTCTCAAAGGTAGCAGAGCCTTTCCCACCAGCAAACCCAAGCCATGGAGTACCCAGTGGTGATCAGCAATACAAGGGGCACGGACAAACTTCTCCAAAGGCCTTTACAAATCAGATTAAAGAAGAGCGTTTAACATTAACGAGCTGCAATAAATTCATCAAGAGCCAGAGGGAAGACATTTTACTGCAAGAACTTTATTGCACTACGTTCAAGTGCTGAACCAAGTATTGTGCCTACTGGACACCGGCCATGATTACACCACCCCCCCACCCCCCACCCCCCTTTGTGTCTACACTGAATGACAGTCTGCACTTTTGACTATTTTTCCTCAATTAAGGCTGCAGAGTCATAGATGATAATTAGTACATTATAAATCAGAGTAAAACTAGGGGGAAGAATGCAAAGTTATACATATAGCATGTAAAATTCTTTTTTTATTGTTCTTCAGAAGGGCTTGGGGTTTGGTTTTTAATCCAGCTCGACACCTTCCCCTCCAATCTGACTTCCATCATTTGTCAAATTGGCTTTGACTACCAGTATTTCATTTTACTAAAAACATCAATTTTAATTTGCAGAAACAGTTAGAACATTAGGCTTCTAGCTTGCGAGGGGAAGGTAAAGGCCAGAATCAGGTAATTTCAGCATCCTCTACCTTCCACATGGACTCAAAACATTACCAGATACGTTATTTCCCTAATGTAGGCATTGACATCACAAACACTTTCGCGACTCCTTTATCTATTAAAGAAATCAGAAACATTACACATCTTAAAGGGAGGAAGGAACTCAGTACAACAATACAGCTTGAGTCAGGGTACAGACCGAGTTTTGTGGAGTGCAGTGTTTTCTAGCCATGGACCTCAAACAGGTCTGCTGGCTGTGAAGTGAGGGGCTTGACAAGTACCATTATATTTTGCTTAAATTTATAAATCCCTTCCAGGCATAGAATTCCAAAAGTCCATTACCTGTGTTTGCACAGTTAAGCTGCAGATTAAAAGCAGAAGTCTAGAACAGGAAGAAATCCTGTGAAGGCAGTTCACATCGCCAGCAGCTGAGGTATTGGTAGAAGATGGGTACCAGTCCACACCTGCTACAGGCACAGACCAACACAAGCCTTTGGTGCTCCACAGCGAAAGACCACAGGAGAGTACGACCCTAAACCTGTATTCAAAGCCTCCCGTGGCTGAGTATTACAGACATAATGTCAAATTGAAAGCATATGAGGTCACTACTAGGGCAGGGCACTAAGATAACACGTGTTTGGTAGAAGTAGCCTGGCTGAAACTGCTTATTAGAGGCCTTAAAATGGATTAATTCACTGGATTAATTCACTGCCAACACCAATGGCCCTACAAAGAGAACGTGGTGCCAGTCCACACTCCAAAAATCAGTGTATTTATAGTCTGCTGATGGTGAATACATGATAGGCATGTTGGTGTGTACCTAGAGATTCTCCCTCCAGAAGAGCCTAATAAAAAAATAACAAGGCAATCAGTGGTTAAACTGAACTGTACATGAGGGCTAGTCTGGGAAAATACCCACACTAGGCGTTTATTCATGGACCGCATTTCTGTGTGCACCCCATCGTTACCTCAGATATGATACACGTGAGACCCTCCCCCCAGTCCTGATTTACTGTGTTCAGCAAGGCAGAGAATCTGGACAGCAGCAAAAAGCCTTTTCTTCTTCCTTATGACAGATAAATTAATTTTAAGTCCTTGTCTGAATTGCCCCTTGCTCACCTAGAACACTTTTGGACATCAGTCTTCTGCCGGGATAGATTTTCTATCTAGCAACAGAAAGACAATTAACGTTTCAGCCAAATTCTTTGGAAAAAGTGAGACTGACACGCACACACATAAAATCACACACACACACACACACACACACACACACTCACACAGTTAAAAGCACCATCTCCCACCAATCAGAAAAGGCCTTTAGCAGAATCACCAAAGATATTAGGCAGTGAGTCTTCTGTTAAAGCCCACCAGGAAGTTTTTTCACACCTGCAGAGTCTGAACACCACGTAGACATACAACACAGACATCACCGAATCTCTAGAATATGCCCAGGGTGGGCTTAAGGCTGTCAGACTGCTCCCATACAGCAAAGGCTCCTCCTCATGCCTCTCTGCCAGGTCCCAGCAAGGTTAAAAAACAAAAGGCAACTCCATTTAAAAGAGTCCCATAGGAATTAATGTATGGGGCCCTAACTGTGGGGTACTTTCCTCAAATCAAGAAAATAGTTTCTGCACAAGCCAATGCTCTGCTGGTTTTCCTTAGACATAAAATTTACTTTATTTCTTTTCTTAAAAAGTTAAAAATACAGAAGGTTCAGAAACTGATTTTCTCCTTGCAGATGTTCAAACTGCAGCTTAAGGAGAAAACAATCCTTCACTGAAATGTTTCTCTTAATTTTTTTTTTATTTTTATTTTTTTCAATCATCACCACCATTAGGACAGAGGTTGAGGAGCACTGACTCCACCACTAATTTGATGACGTAGTTTGATTCCAGATTCACATTTCCAGGTGCCAAGAGTCCAGAAAACAGCCATGCTAACTTCTGCCTTCGTTTTGAGAATTTTTTTTTTTTATTGAACACAGCAGTGACCGTTGGCATCTTTGAAGCGTAATCGCATCTTAGGTCGGTATTTCTCAAGGTAAAGCAGCTGTTTGGAATTGAAAGCTCCCCTCCTTTTCCTAAAACAAAGAGAATGAAGGCTAATATCAATGGAAGAAGTACCGCTTCAATCACCATGTACATTCTAAGGCAGATTAGTCCTCGTTTCAAAGCTTTTCTGCACCTACAAAACAGCATTTTGGCTTGGTGCCATATCCATTGACACACTGAGGAAGGATAAACCAGGCCAGCACATGCAGTTCATCACCTACATGCCAATATTAAAATCAAAATCCAGTTAGCAAATTTCAGCATATTGTCTTGGATGGGGAGAATTTATTTCCATTGCCAGCAGTAGTCACTGAACAACATCAAGGTCACCCTTTCCTTGCACTTGCATGTGCTACTTGTTACATTAGCTAAGACAGACCATGACATTCAGATACAAATATGTAAGAGGTTCTCAGAAAAGAGCTTCTCGGTATAAAAGGTACTGTACCCAGAAAGAGAAAAAAGGAATTTAAGAAAAATTCAGAAAAATCTGTTGACAGCAATACAGTTTACAAAGATAACCAAAGACCCTGGGAATCCATAAAAGGATGAATTGCTTTTTTGGCAAAGCTCATTCAACATAATCTTACCTGCTGGGCTTCATTTCAAGATCTGATGTTATCACTAAACCCACAGAGCTCTGCAGTCTCATCCTTCACCAGTTTTGTTATTTTCCAGACAGGGTGGTTGCTGACATTTCCTGGGTGGATTGCACACTCACCCACAATACCTGGAGCAGTGCTGGTGCTCACCTACTTGCCATAGAAGTTCTGCTTGGGGGCCCAACCTCACTACAATTATTTCTTTTCTTTTAAATTAGAAGCAATTAGCCCATGTTCAATTAATCCACAATTTTTACAGCCCCAGCCTAGACATTTTTTCCTCCCAAGTTCAAAATCTTTGGGACTTAGGTCAATAGCTTAATATATAAGCCCAGAATTTTTTAAAAAAAAAACAAAACTAAAGAGATCACCTTTTAATCCTCAACTCTAAACAGAGGAAAGGGCACAGCCTCAGCATCAATGTCAAAGTCATGCCCATTATTGTCAGGAGATAGCTACTAGAAAACAAGTCAGAAATCTAACAAACTCTGCTGAAGACGCATGCCGTTCAAAGACAACATAAATGGAGAGATTTCTTGAGAATGGGGAAGTTTAACTTACTGCCTTATAAACTGAACTGCGTCTTCGTACTTCATTCCACATTCAATGAGAGCAAGTGCAACCAGAACAGGAGCCCTAAAGGAGAAATCAATATTTAAGGAAGATCTAGAGAAACAATATATTGAACCCCTCAAAATACATCAAATTAAGCTATAAACAGAGATCTTAAGTATTTTCTCTTTAAGCATTATGTACAGAAAGACATTTGCCTGCTGAGTACCTAATGTAAAATTTCTTTTAGCAGACAGCTCTGCTTCCAGCACACACACAAAAAAAAAATTAATAGCTCCTTAGTGTTTGGGGCATGAAACAATAATTCTAGATTTTTATGCTTTCTCATTTTACTATAACCTAATTTTCTACTTTGCTAAAACAAGTGTGTAATACCTCCTGCATGCGTTTTGCTTCTTATGACACTGTAGATTCAGCTGTACGTGAGACATCTGTGAAGCACTGAACACATGACTTATACAGATTACTTTTTTTTTTTTTAAATTATATGCTGTACATGGAACCAGGAGTTCTGGGGACAATAGGGCATAACTTTCTACTTTGGGGTCCACAGTTTGGAAGTTGGTTCAGTGTAAAGAGCTGGCTTTTCAAACAAGCAGAAACCACAGTACACAGAGACTCTCTCCTGGAATTGATGTTCACCCCACTAAACACACAGAGTTGCAACAGGCACCTCTGACAGCAGAGTAGGGAAGGATTAAACAGGTGCTACAACTGGAGAACTTGTACTCATGGCTAAACAAAAACACAGTTCAGGATAAACAACTATTACTGCCATGCTGCACCTGCAGGAACAGAGTTAATTCACTTTCTAAAGGAAACAATTTGGAACTTCAAAAGTCATTTTAACAAAACAAAAAAAATGTGTGAATTTCAGTGTGAAATTCCCTACTCCAGGTAGACAGTTTTCCAGATTAACGCAAAACCTGTAAAGGTCTTGCTTTTCCCCCTGCCAGAAATAGTCTGAGAACAGCAGCAAAAAGGTCATTCTGTAAGGAACAGACACAGCACGGGTCTGTGTGGCATACAGAAGATGGGAAGCTTCTGGTATCCTTTGGCTTGATATTATGCAAGAAACGGGAGAGTTGAAAATCACTTGAGTTACACGTGGCCACCTTCCTAAAGATGTTCCTCAGATAAAAATAGAGCAGAAATGGATAGACAAATGTTAATTGCCTTGGGGTTTTGGCTCTTGTGTCTTTAAATATTGGCCGTTTCTCCCTCTACCTTTTTATTTCCCCCATCTCTTCTTCTCTAGAGGTGAAAATTTAAGAATTTGATATGTCCAACTCTGCGCTTACTTGACTTCTTTAATCCACCTTTCTTGCCCACTCATTCATACCCTTAAATATTTAAGGTCACATGGTTATTGTAAGAATACTAACACTTAAGCTCCATTTCCTCTGAGCCCATAGGATAAATGTAACATTCAGAGATTACATTTGGGAATACAAATGTAGTGCTTAGCCTTCCTGAATCAATCCTTTTTTTTTTTTTATTTCATCTTAAAAGGAAGTTCTTCCCATAGAAGGAAGTTATATTTTGAATGGTGAGGAGAGAAACATCAGTCTGAATGTGAGCAAGAAATACAAGCCTAACTCTTCTGGAAACTGAAGCAAAGCCACTTTAAGAAAGTAATTGAACCAGTTTTTCTAAATGCCTTTTTTTATTACCACATGCTTAATAGTATACCAGTTGAAAATAGGAGGAAATTAAAAAAACAACAACTTTACAGCCTTAGAAATTGTACTACACGTGTATATTGCATTTGTCAAAAAACACAAGAGATTTTGCTGTTTGAGCAGAAAGACACATGCTTTCAAATTAACAGCATCTCTAACTGCTCCTGTCGCTCATGACTGACAGAAGTGTTCTGAACAATCTCCCCAAGTTTCTCCTCTCATCCTCGATCACAGTTATGAAATTACTGAAGATTTTTAAGCTGCAGTACATCTCTCTTGCTTTAATGACACAAACTTAATGCTGCTGCTTTGAAGTGTCATTTGGGAGAAAACAAAGAAATTGGTATTCACTTAACACCTTCCATGACCTACGTCCCAAACAAATAAACTAACTTTAAGTCCAGCATAAAAACAAGAAGTGGAACACTAACCTTCCCAACCCTGCAACACAGTGAACAGCGACACAGCATCCAGGCTCTTCACGAAATTTGGTTTTCAACAGGTTTAGCCAGTCATCAACGATCTGATTCGGGGGTGGTGCTCCATCATCAAACGGCCAGTCCTTTGAAAGAAAAAAAAATTACATTAACTCTACAGATTTCAATCCATAATCAACAGCAAGGTCACCGTAATTGGGAGAAGGACAATACTGCATTCAGCGAGAATGCATTTTACACGTGGGTATTTCTCTGGCTGCACAGAAGTTTGCAAGTCAATATCATAACGCAACACTAAATGTTTAACAACCATCTGATTGCACTTTTCAATAAAATGGCAATAAAACTCTACACCAACTCCTTTGCATTATAGAATTTTTAGAAAAATAGCTGCCCTTGAAATCTCATTTTATTAAAAATATGTAAAAATCAATAGACATTTCAAATAAACATTTGAAAGATGAGAACTCTGTAGACTTTTGCCTATAGTTGTGTCAACCTTTTAAAATACTATTTGTACTTCAGAGTCTGTACAGAGAAGCTACTTCATAACAATTCAAGGGGATCAGCCGAGGAGAAGGTACTTCAGAACAACTCAAATGGATCAGCTTGTCCAGCTGCCGTCAATCCAATAAGCAAGACGGTTGAAACTACACAGGTATTTTTAAGTCAAAAAACACTTTCACAACCAAAAAAGACAACTCTGCCCCTGTCTAAGCACTCAATAACTAAGTAGCATTTACAATTACATTTTTGTCTATTAAAGGAGCAGCCAACATTTAAACTACCCAGGCCACATTTAACATCATCAACATGGCTGTAAATCAAAATTACATGTGAGAAGCTTCCCATTTTCTCGAGGTCACAGCTCTCTCCTGGAACTTGTGCTAAGTGGAGTACTACATGTCCTACATTTCAAGACCAGGCACAACATCACATGCTTTATAATCTGCTCAGACACAGGGAGTGCTGTAAAAAGAGCACTCCTCGATGCAAGGGAAAAAAATAATACTTAGTAGTTATTTAGCACTTTTCATTAGATGAATGCAACACATTTTACAAGAGACTTATAGCCAGAGTTTCGCATTATTCAACCCCCTCTTCAAATGGTAGGGAAAAGGCTTTGAAATGAGCCCTCTTCTTCCCCCACTGGCTAGAAACAAGTCTTTCATGTAGTATCTTGAGAACAGGTTAACAGGAAGTAATATTCTCTGAAGCCTGAAAGAAGAATGCAGAAACTCTGCACAAGTACAACCAAAGGTAAAAATCCGCCAGACTTTTCATTTTGAAATGCACTTACTGCTACCCTAATACTTCCTGAATAGCAAGTACAGCTTAGCACAGACCTCAGCCCAAGAGCACCTTATAAATGTGTTAGCACTTAAGAAAAGCTACAAGGTGGAAAACTGTATCTTGGAACTACAAAACCAAAAAGTTTTAAGTTACTGAAGTAACTTTATATGTGATTAATTCAGAAAGATACACAAAGTCTGAAGAGTGCAGAGAACTCCTTTTTCAAAGCAAATGGGAAATTAAAAATATCTGGGACAACACAGCAAAATAAAAGGCTATAGAAACGAGATCATGAAGTAAAGCTTGATCTTTCTAATAAAAAGCTTTTACGAGATTTTCCACTCAATCCACTGCTAGCTATATTATTTTAGGCCTAGTGTCGTGCACTGTCCCAGAAACAGATGTACGGGCTGCCAAGAGAAGAGGCATTACCCATCGTGAGACGCTTGCTTTTGGAACTGCCTTGCAAAGAACAGGATTTACATGTCAGTTCTGTGTCCTAGTTTTAGATTAAATTAAATCCTTTCCTTCAGACCAAATACAGCAGCTTACTACATTGCTTTAGCTTACATGTTAACCATCATGTCCACACAACTCTGTGCTGGCCTGAATTAATCACAATCGTCATTTCCCCACAGAGCATCACCTTCTCAGGAATGGTACAACAATGACATTAAATTAGCACTGATAAAATACTGCAGCTTGGGACACTGCCCAGAATGAGGAACAAGAATAATTCTGAGGCTAGAGGAGTAATTGCAGCAAAGTTTTGCTATTTTTTTCCTGATTATGAGTTCTGCCAGCATCACCTCTGAATTCCTGTCGGACAGGACAGAAAACAAATGGCTAAGCTCCACGACCAAAACAGTCATTAATAACCAGGATGATGCACGGAGATTGCACAAACAGAAAATATAGCTCTTTTGTGCCACCCCGCAGTAGCTGGGAAGGATGATAGGCAAGAAAGGGTTATTCTTATTTACCCTTTATCTGGAGCAGCCTGCTCAGCAGAACAGCTCTGGGTTTGTCAGTCAGCAACGACTGCAGGATTGGCAACGCAGAACTGAGATGACCAAGAAGCACTAACAGGACTTTAAGGTGACAAAGACCCCTCCTTCAAATCCCGCGTGCAACTCGCACTGAAGTTACGGCAGCACAATGCTCCCAGAACCCTGCGTGGGATGAGACCGCAGCCGCCGGCGTGGAACTTTCCCACCATCGCTAGCGGAGCCCACGGCGACACGGTACAAATCTGATGGCAACGAAGTCACATCTCTAGCACGGGCACTGCCGACCGCCGGCTGGCACGCAGGGGTGCCCGTTCTGGAGGGCGCGGAGCGTAAAGAGAGTCTGACCCAGGGATGAACGGTAAACAAAGGACTGATAGAGGGAGAACAATGAAACGTGTCTTAGATCCTGAAGATGAACAAAACTACCGCAGCCTCCTTGGTTGCCAGCCAGGGCAAAAATACTTCCAGAAAAAACCTACCAGTTTTTCTGATGTAACACTTTTATGTTACAAGACCTTACACATGAACATAACGAAGAACTGCAGAAGCCCACAGAAACTAAATCCATCCCCGCCTCCTGTCTCCTGGATTTAATCTCTGTTGATAAACATGCGCATGCAATAGTACTACCTCAAGCATGGAACATCTAATTCTCTACTTTCTCACTATGCCATCTGCCAGAGCAACTCTGTAGCTGCCACATTCTACCCATCTTGCCAGTCCATGATCCTGTATCGCGGCGTGAGAGCAGGCTTTGCTATAATGCTCTCATTTTCGGGAGTTTCACTACGCTTTTGACCTCAACAGCTTTAAAATAGACACTAATCTCTCTCAGGCTGTGTTTTTAATCTTCGCGTTATTTTTGCAAGCAAATATTACCTTTAAATAGTGACGTGTTATTTTCTCAGCCAGCTGGTAATTCAATACCATTTCTGAAGAGCAACAGGACTCTGCTTTGAAAAAGCATGCATTCATCGGAAGGAAAAGCTATACAGGAGGTGGTCGTGGCGGTGACTAGTTAAGCTTCTCACAAATAGCAAAACACTATTGCAACAGAGTAAATTACCAAGACAATCTCATGACTGGGATCATCAGGATCAGCGATGACATTAACAGCAAACCTTCCGTGCCACCTCCTGCCTTCTGTTACCCTTAGCAGACGCCTGGCGGATTTATGCTCTCTCCTGTCTTGCCTTCTGCAGCAGTGGAATACTAAGAACTGGTACGTACCCAACAGGGAGAGGCTTGTTAGCTGAGGCAAATGTGTACAGACACAAGACTCTCGCATGTGTTACTCAAAGTGAAAGGCTCTCCAACAGAACGGAGCTTAGCAGAGCTGGCAGAAACACCATTTCCAGTTTTTAGCAAAGCTTCCTCAAAAAACTGCTTTCAGTTCAAACCTAGCCAACACCAAGTTTTTAAAGTTTCTTGAGAATCAAAATCCCCGACCTATTTCAGAAGCGCAGGCTCCAGAGCACTCCCCAGCTCCCGCAGCTGCCCCGGGGCCCTGGCCGTGGACTGGAGAAGGTGGATTTCACTCACGGCTGCAGGAGCCAAAGTCAGCTGGCCTCGCAGGACAGCCACCCTGGCAGGGCTGGACACCTGCAAAACCACCCTAAGTCTTCTAGGAAGACCTCAGATCTCTGCTCTGGCACAGGAACACAGAAACACTCTTAAGCCCCAGCTTAAATCAGGCTCTCAGGGCTTCTACAGCAGAAGTTTAATCCTTCCAGTCTCTGGCAACCTTCGGAGTATCGCAGCGAGAGGTTTCACAGCAGCGGGCCTGAAAGCGCTGTGATGTCCGCATCCAGGACAGCTCTGAAGCGAACAAAAGTGCTACTCCAGAGCGCAGCCCCAGGAGCACTGGTAGCTCTGTAATGACTGATTTTTCCAACAACACTGAGGCACACGTGGCTGCCTGGAACTGGAGTAAATGCTTACTAGGGCCGGAAGCCAAGAAACCTGACTGACCTGTACATGGAGTTTTCACAGATATGCCAGGATACAAGTTTTTCTCCTAATGGAAAACTGCAGAAGTTTTCCTCTGACCGAGCCATAAAAATCAAGAGGCAATAGAAGACTGACTACCTGCAACAAGAAGGTGAGATGCAATTTCTGGCCTCACAACAGAGTATTACTCACTCCAGTAAAATAAACTGATTATATCTGACACACTATAATAATTCAGAAGTATTGCCTGGAAAAATACCGCCTGCAAGCTTAGTATGAGCACACACCTATTAAAAAAACCTCCCCTAAAAGACCAAGCAGTACTAGACGACAGAGTCAGACAGTCATTGCATAATGTTAACCATGAGCAGCAGTTAAGGAATTCCACCTGCTGAACTGGGAAGCCACCAGCGGCCAGGCTGCATTTGGAGGTGAGCAGTGATAAGGCTATTGATCAATATTCTGCTCCAGCCAGTCCATGGAAGCCTCTATCAACACGTCAGCTACAGCATCAAAAGGTGGCACTTTTTGAAAGAGTGAGAGAAGGGAGTTTTATCTGCATCCCGAGAAGGTCAACGGTAAAGCCAAGAAGTGCTGTACCTAGAGAAAAGGATCAAACTGAGTTGCATGAACCACAAGGCTGAACACTGGATTAGTATCGAACCAGTCACTAAAAGGCAATCCAAATATCACAACAAATCCAGGAACAGACATTTCTATTCCAACTAAAGCACTCAGGCAATAGTAACAAATCAGCCAGTACCTTTCACAGAAGCACAGCGAGTTTCTCAAACCCAGCTTTAGTTGATGCTGGGGATCACATTGCTTTTGGCCAACCTGAAACAGTCATAAGCTCTTGCCCAAAGCATGAAGGCCATCCCCACCACTTCTAGACACGTAATGTTTCATTTTTAGACAGTTTTAAAGGCAACTCACTAGAACCTGGATTCCTTCTTTTTCAATAGGAGCTTGATCATAAGTGGCATCACAAACTCGCACCAAGGTTGTCACTCCGTACTTCTTCAGCTCCTTTAAGAAAAAGGAAAACATGTGAGCACACTGACAGAGTGAAGAATTCAAGAACTTTCTCACCAGCTACAAAACTAAACATTTTACGGAGTCAGCGGTACCACAACTACCGCACAGCTCCAAGGCGACTACACAAGGGGCCAACACAGAAGGGGGGTTTATGGCCGACATCAGGACACGGCTTACGAGTGACAGGAATAAATGTGAAACACCTCTGAATTATGCTTCTCTAGGGAAATGCCAAGGTGGAAAAAAATTGCACGTATAAGAGCAACGCTAAAGTAGCTGCTTATATTCCCCAAGCAGCTTCTTCTTCTCTTTAAATAGAAGCCTGGAATTGCTTGCTTCAGCCAGTGTTGACATTTTGAGGCAGGGAGGAACAGAACACACACCCCACCATACTCCAGCTTCCTTGTAATGCACTCTAAGTAGCACATTGTGCTAGATAAATAATCAGAAGATCAAACAAAAGCTATTCCAGTTCACTTTGAAGGTTCATACAGCAAGCAGAACTTCCTCTCATGCTTGGACTGTATCATTAGAACTTCTAACAATTAGCAATAATACCTATTCCACAGTCAAGACTCCTGAAAAAATAAGACAATCCACAATAATGGGAAGAAAAAAAAAAAAAATATATATCAAAGACCAAAAGAATGTGGCTTTCGAGCAAAATTAACCACCAGTATCTGAGCAGATTCATGGTGAAGAGCACACTGCTAAGTGATGGAAGTCTGTTAATAGCCACAGTCAGACATCAGTATCAGATGACAGGATCTCTTTGGAATGAAAAAGACCTGCATACACAAGATGAAAGTGCTCTAGATATAAGGGCACAAAGATACAGCAGGTTTGGAGCAAACTAGAATGCAGAAATACACTGTACTACTGCTTATCTGATGATACCATCTGTCACTTTTTCAGAAAACTGCATATTAAATTTTGCCATATTTAAGATTTTATTGTGTCAGTAATGGTGTGCCCATCCCAACCGACTCTTCCCATAGTTCGGCCCAGGCAGATGTCATTTTTCATGGCTAAATTCCAGCACCTGAAATCTCTGACAATTCTGGGAATGGTAGGGCAGTTTGGTAACACATCCTGTAAACTAAAGCTTCAGTTCAAGTATTGCACTTAATCCTACTCCAGGGGTGAAAAGAAAGGTCAGAAACAGTTACAATTCTATTAACTACTTCAAAAGCCAAAAGATGAGCAACAGATTGATATATTAGAAGCACTGCGTTATTTAATGAACAATAACATTTAGAATCATAGGACATGCAGTCCTTCAGAAATCAGGACAAGAATGATGGCAAGGGTCTGCGTCTGTATTCTAAAATGGAAGCTCATCCAGCCTCTTGCAATTACAGAAATGCAGGACTTTGGAAAAAGCAATCGGTGGATTCTCTTCTCATACTGTCGAGAGAATGTGAACAATACATCAAAGATAAAAACGCCTTAAGTTTCAACACGTTAACATATAGCCAAAGCATTGAGCAACAGGTGTGAAGAATGACTGTTCAGTTCTTCTACAGAAACTATGAGCATATAAGGAAAGAAGGATGATACTTCATTTGGCTGCCTTACCTCTATGAACTTGCTGAGGGTTGCATTGGTTGGGTTGTGAGTGATCAGGAAACGCATATTCTCATAAGTAATTTCCACGGGGGCTGGACGGTTCATAATGGCAAACAAAATGAGTAAGGGGCCAAAAAAAATAAAATTAAAAAAAAAAAATCAATAACCTTGGAAACGTTTCACAGCAGAAAACATTAAAAAGACCACTAAAATGCCTGGGATTGATCAGAGCTTGCTTTGACGTGTTTGTTCCTTAAAGAATTTGCTTCTAGAAAAGCAGGTTTGCTTCAGAATCCACTTGAATTCAACTTCGGCCTCAATTACTGCAGGTGGTATCCTTCAGACTCCAAAAATTCTGACTACATGCAAGACTAGGCAGCCTGTTCTACATTTAGGCACTGGTGAGGCAAAAAAGTAAGGGCAGATTTTCTCTCCACTTTGTTTTCTTGATGCTTAGTTTTGCTAGAGTCAGTAAAAGGAATATGCTTCCAATGTGCAGAAGATATCCCATATATTTGAGTGTGTTCGCTGTGTCTGGAGTCTTCAAGGCAAAGTAATTATGGCACGTAGAACCCCCTGCACTCAGCTCACTTGTCAGCCAGGATGCTGTGCTGGGCCTGGCAGAAGTCTGCCCTCACGCTCAGAATCGCCATAAATGTGCGACGTATATTCCAACAGAACACCTAAAGAGAAGAAAAATACCACGTAAGAGGATTTGTTGCTTCTACCTTCAGGAACACCAAATATTGACCCTCCCAGAGAAACTCTAATTAGACTAGATAAGACTATGTCTAAAAACCAACCAACCAAAAAATAAATCAATCTTTACTGGAGTCCCGGCAGTTGTAATCCCGAATATTCTTTCGGCACCGAGTACGCTCTAGCCCAGAGACACGGGACTTCTTGTAACTGCTGCTCCTGGCAACCAGGCACCGTCACGGAGACAAGGAAACCTTTCTGTGCTCTCTGCAGCCCCTCCCTCCCAACCAGGTGCCCTAGAAGAAGAGAAAATAGCGCAAAGCCCAGTACGTGCTTGAAAATGTCTGTTGATACAGTCATACCTGTTCGGCTTGAGCCCAAACACATTAAAAAATGCTGTTGGCATGGCTTTATTTTCTGAACAAAATAAGCAGTACAAACAGAAATACGAGTATAACTAAACTGCCATACATTTGAGCTTTTGCTAGCAGATAAATTTTACCAACGTTGTCGTATCACCAAACTCCCAACAGCAGTAGGGAAATATCCTCCAGAAATCAGTCATTTTAAAAGCAACCAAATGGTCATTTAGCAGTAATAACTTTTGGTTATTCGCAGTCTTGTCTGTGTTTACAGACTAGGGCATTAAGACAGCAACAGCTTCCAGTCCTAACACACAGGACTCAAAAAATAGATGTTTCAGCAACAGCAATAAAACATGGAACAATGTAATTCTACCATGAAAATGGAGCTAAGCTAGCTCAACTCATTTACAGCTGAAATACTAAATAAGCAACATGGCTTTTCACTGCATTTAAAAAGTGTGAAGCCAAAGAATCACTACTGACACTTCTTTTTTAAGGAAAAAGTTTTAAATCAGTTGAATAAAATCCAAACTAGCAGCCAGAAGTCACAAACCTGCAACTCAAGCGGAAAGGTCAACGTGGCACACTCAAGTGAATACAATTAGGGAAAAACACACATGCGTGGAAGTTCACACCCAAAACTTCTGGTGCGCTCAACATTTTAATGAGATCCTCACTTTAAAATAGTCAAATTAAGTACTATGAAATTACCTTTTTCACTGACATGAAGTCAAAAATCACCCAAAGAACAGCAATTATTTCCTTAAAGAACAGTTTTCAATGCCAAAAAAATACATTAATTAGGTTGCCAGAGGCAAGAACAAAGATGTTTTCAATAACCTCCCCCGACCTTAATGCAGTTCTTACTCTGAGTGACTGAAATACAAATTTCAAAAATGAATCCTGGAATATTTTATCAGTGTAATGACTACAGGATTAAGTCTCACCCCAGATGGAAGAGTCCCATCTAAACATATCATACTCAAGTCCTTACACTTGTCAATTCTCGCACATTTGTCACAACTCTCATATATGCTACCAAATCTCAAAGCAAAGGCTTTGTTAAAATGTATTACAGTCTGCTGTAGCGATGATGTACCAGGAACAGAATGACTGAAGTTAAAATATCCACATGTGTCCAACACCTGGAAAACTGGATGCATGAAAGTCTTTTTTCAGGCAAATACTGGCCTGCTTTTCCCCCATTTGAACATACACTCATCTGACACGTCCTGGAGAGTGACCTGCAGACTCACATTACAGGAAGAGTTTTAAAACTACCTTCTGAGGATTTAACAAGGTCATTTAAATAAAAACGGTGGTCAACAGATCTTGGCAAAGGAGATCAAACCCTGGATGCAGAGTACCAGAGGCTTACAGCATTACAAAGTACACTGTCGCGAGGGGACGAGCAGTTGCGTCACATTCAAACAAACCCTTTAAAGGTTTTTCTTTTCAGCACCAATAATTCGGTTGAAGACCCTCATCCAGTGCTATTTGCACTGTGAGATGTATCAAATCGGGTCATTATGGCTACACTTCTCCCTCAAGCAAATCAAAGAGGGAATTTCAACCCAATTATTTTAAAAGTCTTTTGTAAAAACTATTTACCAAGTCATTAAGAAAGGACACATGGAGATGACATGTTCCAGTAAATTAAGTATGGCAGGGGGAGTCACCAACTCAAATCCTGCTCTCAGATCTGCAGCCGCTCGTGGTCTGACCTTGGCCAAGCCACTTTCGGTAGCTCAACTCATCTGCAGAACAGGAATGACACCATCTTACCTTCCCCAAAGGAATATTACTGAAGCGTTTAATTAGCTAATAGCTAAGGAGTGATTAAAAATTTAAAGCACTGTGTTTAAGTCTCAAAAGTGATTTCCAGAAGGGTAAGAAGTTTATGTAGCACATAACCCTATTTTTAAAAGTTTGGTTACTGACACATACATCCCTTCCTCCCATGACTTTCAACTGCTGTTAAGCTAAAGTTTAAAAAGAAAAACCAGGCTTCTAATTAAGAAAATGAAAACCAGGAAAAACCCTATTGTCTACAACTTCTGATCTCCCCAAGAAAATACTTTAAAATTTCTTCCTCCCTGTGCTAGCAAGCAAATTTGCACTTCAAAATCCCAAGAGAACTGAGTGCTTTCAAGCTGACAACAATAAATAGTAACCAGGTCTATGCACAACATAAAACAAGAAATTATTTTTCAGCCAATTAACCTTCAACTTTTTATACTTAGAAAGTGAGATAGCACATGGAGAGAAACCAAAGCATTACAACATGTTTTATGTGGCTGGCCTCTGAAAGGGAGCAGAGGTATCCAACATGTCAACGCTACGAATGAGGTGCGATAGCTCCATCAGGAACCAGAGGAGAAAAAGCAGAGACGGCAGGACAAACAAGGCAAGCAATAACCATTCATGCATCTGAAAAGAACTAGATATGCTTGGGAGTCAGTTCCTGATGTTGTTTAACTTAATTATCAGGGAGTAATCATCAATCAAGATGCCTATCTGTACCACCAAGTTTAGTGAGCTGTGACAGTCTCTGCACCTACAGACAGGCCTGATTTGAGTTATAACTAACAGCACCGTGAGCTCCCCACCTCTCACGCTCGCAGCGCCATGCACGCCGAGAGCGCTTGATACAGCCTAATGAGGCCAACTGGAGAAGAATGTCTTTCAAAACACTACGAATGCGTAAGAATATGCTTAAAATGTAAGCAAGGGGCAGTCCTATTAATTAGCATAAATAAATCAGGGTGATTAACTAATTAAGAGAGAACAGTTAAATGGATTCCTGACTTGATAGAAGCTTCACTTGAGATTGCCTTAAGTAAAAACCCAACACACCTACAATATTCATCTCCAGTGGCTGCCTCATCTATCCTTGCATTGACTCCTAAATTAGACACTTCAATAGGGCAAGTTGCTCACTCTTCTGTATTGAGCCAGTACGAGTTCAGGGAGACAGGTCTAATGAAAAACAAGTAATAACATCGTAAGGAATTCCTGGTTCCACCATCTCCTTCAAAACACACCGGTAAAAGCGCTGCCTTGGCCACGCTGAGACAGCGAAACAGCTTGCAACAGCTGCAGCTTCCAGAGATTACAAAACACAGATACCTTTGGAAAGGTCACTTGGATCACCTTTCAAAATAACCCAGCGCACAGGATGCGCAGCAAAGCCCGCTAATTTGTCAGTCTATTAAAAGAATACTTCGGTGTTTTGAAGACCAGTATTTTCAAACCAGCTCAACTAATTTTGTTAAGTGGGAACCCACATTTGATGTTAATAAAGTTAGGTCACGAGCTGCTCAATTTTCCTCTTTTTCCTTTTCTATAAAACCTCATTCTTGTGGTTTGCATTTACACACGTGGGACGAGCACCACAGCACACTGACGGTACACAACTTGAGCCCATAAAAACTGCCATCCTGACACGACGCTGCAGCCCAGCCGGGCTTTTCCTGACACTCCGCATACGTCACGTTTTGCTTTCCCTTCCTGCATTGCCCCGCTGAGTGACCCACATTCTACCCGTACACTACCCAAATGTCCCATTTCATCCGGAGCACAAGGTGCTGTTTGAGTGAAAGAATTCATGAGGATTTCCAAAATGAGCCTTAAAACAGTGGAAACACACATTAGCAAGAACTGGAGCAACCATCTTTTCTAAAATATACTTTCCTAGTATACAGAGAAAAGAAACTCTGGAACTAACATTCTTGGAAAAAATTCTTGAGCGCTCTCTGAAGGAAGTTTGCTCAGAATGACACGTGCCTAGAGAGGGGTGAGGTCAAAAATTTTACTGTTCCACCCTATCCACCCCCGCCGCGGAGCTCCCTCCCAGCCTGCTGACAAGTTCTACGGGTGACTCATTCGTTTCCTTTTGCACTAACCCAGTCGCTCCATCCGAGGCCGTAAAACCCACGGCAGCAGATAGAGATCTGCCTTAGCAAGAGAAAAAAAAAAAAGTCCAGATTAAAGCAGTCTCAACTTAAAAGTGACACATCAGGAAACAGTAAAAATTGTCAAATGTACCGTGCAAGACTGTCAGCGAGAGAACAATCCTGCAGCAAACCTCAAAACTGAGCACAACACAGACAAAGTTAGCTGTCATCCCTAAATTTGGGCGAGGTCAAACCACTATAGGCAACACAGGCATCGATGCACAGAGATCATCATCCTGGCGAGCTCGGCAGTGGGAAGCAATTAGATACTGCATTAGCTCTTGCAGAAAGAATTGATAGGCATGCGTGCTTTATGCTTCAGATCTTTTCTTCCCTGTGAAACAGAACCTGCTTCGTAGTTAAAAATGCTGTTCTGACACAGGATTTTTTGAACGCCTTCCCCACCCACCATTTAGTTTCTAAAATCCCTTCAGAGGACACATTTGAATGTTATTTACATACCATGCCCGAAAAGTTTAAAGTTACTAAAAGTGTTTGAAGTCAAAACCAAAAGGCCCCACTAAGAAATTTAAGCTCTTAGCCCATTTAAGCCACAGAATTATATTTAAGCAAAATCAAAAATTACTTTAGACAAAAGTTCATGAGTATGTGACACTGTCAACTCTCTCCTAAAAATCAGAATGCTGAGTCCTCTAAGCTGCATCAACTGTCGGTCTTTGAAAACACGGTTCTGCTGGATCATCAGCTCCCCTGACAACTCAGGCTACATATTCTCACACTTTAAGATGAAGTATCAAAAAAAACCAACCCACCCACCAAAAACCCATTAACAAGTCAAGCAGGACTTAAAAGCGATTTCAAATCACACAGCAACAGGAATATTATTCTGCGAAGTTACAGGGTTGAATTACTTGCATCTTACTCATCTCACTTATTTGAATTTGCCATATACCTCTGCCGGAAAAATGACTTAGTGGAGAGAGTTGGCTCCTTCTCCTGCGGCAGTTAAGTTCAGTCTGACAAGTGAAACTGAAGCTTACTGATAATTTCACTGCACGTCCACAAAGTCTCAATTGTTAAAATCCACAGTCCATTATTTCAAGCACAGCTAGACTTTCAGTGTAAGAGACCAAAAAGAATTTAACTTTTTAGTACAGAACAGAGAAACTAGGGGTAACAAAAGTACACGTAACAGTGACCTGAACAGAGACGGCAACCCAGCGTCTCAAGTGTTATAACTGAAAAAAGGATCAAGGGATTTAAGGCTCCTTTACCCCTTCACAATTAGCAAAATGAGCCACAAGACGATACCAAAGTCAACAGCCACTCTAAAGGTATTTTATACTCTCTTATGATACCCATCAGCCAGATACTGGCCTCGGTAGGTGCCAGCCTGATCTAGCACTGCAATTCACATGCGTCAAAAAGAGTAACTCCTAGCCCAAATTCTCAAGCCATTAGGTCTATTTTTCAATGTTTAGACAGTGCTGTCTTAAATCTCCGACTCTGTCACAGGCAAAGCAGCTGTCAAACTAATCCAAACACAACAGACAACACAGAGCTCCTCTCTGCTAGCTCGGTAACGGTACATCACTGACAGTGTGTTTTCTCCTCCGAAGATATTACCAAAATACACAACCTACACCATTTACAAAAACTTTCTGCTTGCACTACAGTATCTCAAGAGCTACGTCTTCAGCTGCGGATCATCTTCCTTAAAGCAAGGACAGAAACGTGCCTTTCCACGAGCCACATATCGCCCAGCTCTGCCACCCAGGCCTCCCAACAGTTAACCAACACGGCATTCCACCACCGGGCAAAGTCCAGCAGCAGGAGCGAGGAAACCAGCTGCGATCACAGTTCAGCCCTGATAGAGGAAGAGCGTTTTAGTACTGCTGTGTGGAAGAGAATGACGAATATTTGCAGGTAATTAAACCTGAAGTCAATCACCTATGTTTATGAGAGATGTATGTAAAAACATCACAACTAAACCCTACGTAAGACCACCTACATCCCTGCCTGTGCATCCAGACGTACGCAGATACGTACCCCTACCTTAACTCCGACAAATCTTTTCTTTCTAACAGTTGAGTTCATTAAATCTAACTATTTCTACATGTTGAGTCACAAGGAGACTGAGTTTTCTGGCTGCTGCTAGTGGTGGGTTTATCTTTTTTCTTCTTTAAATACTAACTGCAGTTCTGAGTCAGAACCTGACTGGTTCATTTTGGGAGTTTTGAAGTGAGTTTCCATTTATACAGTAGCCTTTAAAAGCCAACTTTCTGCCTTACTCCTCCTCACGCTGAAACCAACCAGCACACAGCTGCCCCGAGAGAAAAAGCAGATCGTGACTAATCACACCAAGGAACCACGAGGAACCAACACCGCAACTGAGTGGAGGCCACTTCTACGCTCATCCCCGTACCGTAACACCTCCCAACCCGCAACCTCGCCTGCACTCCAAATCCCAAACCCCAGCTCTCAGGAACTAGGCTTCCTCACCCACCAAAGCACACCCTAAGCAGCAAACCACAGCCATTCCCAGTAAGTACACCACTCCCTGTCTCAGGCCTTCCTGGAGGTCACTCAGCACCCTCAGCAACACCAGTGCTTTCTTTAGCCACTGCCCTGGCCAGGCCAGACTTCATCAACTCCCCCCTTCCAGCCCAGGCAGCTCCAAATCCCACAGGGCAGCCCTCTATCTACACAAACTGGCCTCGGCATTCACAACCCTGCCCCCACTCAAACCCCAGGAAAACCACCACATCCTGGACACCCCTTCCTTTCCAGCTCCACATGCCCCCCTCTAGCCTGAGAAAGATCCCCACCCCCCCAACACTGCTCCCAGCCTTCCCCCTCCATTTTCCAGCCCAGATCCCAGAACAATTCTTTACCCTTTACAGACCATCTCCAGGCCTAAGACAAGGCAGGCCCCCCCTTCCCCCAAAACAACCCCCCATCCTTTCGCAAACTCTTCCCCCATCTGTACAGGAATAAATGACACCCCCTCCCTTCAAACAAAGCCTTCCAAATGCCCCCCATACCAGGTACAAGCAACACCCCCCCCCCATTCACTCCCACCAACCCCTCTGCAGCTTCCCTCATCCTCCCACTGTTGCAGTCCTACAGGCAATGACCTCCCCTCCTGAACACCCCCCCCACAAGCCCAGCTACAAGGCAGACTCCCTCCCTTAAACCATCCCTTTGGGGTGCACCCCTCCCAGCCCCACAACTGAGGGGGGGGGCCCCACACAAACCAGCCATAACTGGGAGATGGGCACTGTAAGTCAACCCCATCCCTCAGGTGAGGGGAGGACCCTCCAAACCAGCCTCGCAGGTAGAAGGGCCACCCCACAAAGCAGCCCGATGCCGAAGGCAAGGGCTACTATCCTCAAACCAGCCTTAGCGGCCATGGGGGTCCCTCACACCAGTCCAACCCCACAGCCAGGGGGGACCCCCCAAAACCAGCCCCAAAGTAAGAGTAGGGACCTTACAAACTAGCGAGCTGCCCACAGACCTACTTCTCAGGCCAAGGGAGCCCCAGGGCCCAGAAGGATCCCCCAAACAAGGCCCACAGGTCAGGAAATCCCCCAGGCCAGGAAGAACCCCCCCGAACCAGCCTCTCAGACCAAACAGAGCCTCCTAGACCAGCAAGAACCCCCCCAAACCAGACCCGCAGCCCATGCAGGACCCCCAGAGCACAAAAGACCCCTTCAAATTAGCCGCAGGGGCCAAAGGAGACTCTCCAGGCCAGGGAGATCCCCCCAGACCAGCCCCACAGGCCGGGGGATCCCCTCAAGCAGCCGGGGTGGGGAGGGGGGCCCACAGGCCGCCCCAGAGCCACTACCCCCCCACACCTCCACAGCCCAGGCCCGCCCTGGGGCGGGGGCTCCGTCCTCCCGCGGTCCCTCCTCACCCGAAGCCCCCCGGCTCCTCCCCACGGCGGCCCCTCACCCTGGGCATTGAGCGCGTCGGCGTTCTTCCGAGCGGGCCCGGCGCCTCCCACACACCGGGCCGGGGGACGGGAAAGTGCGAGAGGGGGCGGGAAGGGGCGAGGCGGCGGCACGGCCCGGCCCGGTGGCGACGGGGCCCGTGACGGGGTTGGGGCTGCGCTCGACCCGGTCCGGCCCGGCCGCGGGGAGAGAGGCGAGAGCCCGCGCGCCGCCAGACGGCTCCTCGCGCACAGGCCGCTCCCTCCCCGCCCGCGCCCCGTGGTACGTCCCGCCCGCCGCTGATTGGCACAGCCCGCCCCACCCCCACATCCGGCAGCGGGATGGGCCGCCCCGACCGCCCCCGCTCCCCGCGCTCCCGGTTCGGCTCTCCGGGCGCGTCCACCCGCCGCTCCGCGGGGGTGCTCCGGGCATGACGAGAAGCGCTGGGGCGGCCTCGCTCCCTACGAGCCGCGGCCCGATCAGCCGGGTCCCCCTCCCCGTGCGGCGGGGAACGGCTTCCTCCCTCCCGCTGCTGTTGGAACGGGCCTTCTCCCCCTCCCTCGGGAGGGAGGCGGCATTGGTACAACCCGCTTCCCCCCGCACACACATTGGTATGACCCCAGCGCGGCCGGAGAGCCCGGGGGCGGCTCGCCCTGCCCCGCCTGCCCGCCCCCGGCGGCGAGCACGGCCCCAAGCCAAACGCGCCGCCCTGCTGGCCCCAGTTCCCCTTGGTACGCCCCTCCTCCTCCTCCTCCTCCTCCTCCTCCTCCTCCTCCTCCTCCTCCTCCTCCTCCTCCTCCTCCCCCCCCCCCGCCGCTCTGGCGCACTTGGACTGGCCCTCCGGCCGCACGTGTGTGCGGGCCCTTCCACGCCAGCACCCCCCCTCCTCCCAGAGCACTGCAGCGGTGGTACAGCCCGCTCCCCCCCCCGCCTTTCTGCTCAATGGTTCGGCCCGCCCGGTAGTTCCGGCTTCCGCTGTCCCCCGCCGCCCCGGGCCCGTCCCGCCGCCCCAGCAGAGCCACGGGTCCGCGGCTGAGCACTGGGGGGAAACGCTGGTGTGTACAGCCCCGGCACCCCTGAGAGACCGGGTCCCCCGGGAAGGTCAGCCACGCGGCACGGCGAAACCGAAATAAATGAACGACCCGTTGATCCGGTTCCCCGCTCCGGGGGCGGAGCACCGGATACGGTGACTCAGAGTTTGGTGGGAGAAGGAGCCCCGCTCGCAGGAAGCCCCGCGCTTGGCCGGAGCCTGGCCCGGCCGCGTGGCGTTAAGTAACCCCGAGGTGACGTCCCCTCCCGACACCGGTTTTACCGGCGAGGGTGCGGCAGTGCTTGTGTAACCGGCTCTCGCGTCGGGGGCGGGGGAGCAGCTTCCTAATCCTGCCTGGAAAAGGGGGTCCGTGCCCGTTGCCATCCTGCCAAGGGGCTGCAGAACAGCTCCGAGTCACCGGGCCTGGACAGGGCCGCAAAATGGTGCGTGGAGCCGGCACGGAGAAACCCTCAGCCGGGCTGTGCTGCGCCAGGCTTTCCCAAGCACAGGGTGACATTTTCTGCCCCAAAAGCTGCCCCGCTGACAGGCAGCGGCTGTGAGGCCAGACCCTGCTAGAGAGCATCGGGAGGTCGCACGGGGCTGGCCCTGGGGCTGCTCCAGCCTCCCGGAGAAGGGAATATTTATCCATGGGATGAAAAATCACCGCAGCTCCCAAAGATCCCCAAGAATAGCAGGGTTAGCGTCTCCAAAGTTGGCATTTATTAATCCCCTGTAACAACAAATACCTTCATTTGGAGCCACAGGCTTTTCTGCCAGCCAAGATAAAAACACGGGAGGAAAGGACAGAGCCGGGGGACAGACGGACCGTTCCCGCGGGCATCACAGGCAGCTGCGCTGGAACGGCACCGGCGAGAGCTGGAACAAGAGTTTCTCTGTTTTGGGCTCCCACAGGAAGCCCTCCACAGGGCCCCTCGCCCGCAGCGAGGGCAGCAGAGCAGGCAGCGCTGCCTCTGACACGCCACCATTTGCATAACGCACGATATCGAGTGCTCCGGGCTGCCAGGCCTCTTCCTCTTCTGCAGCAAAACAAAGATATTTTCTCTAAGAGGTGATGAACGGCCCCATAAGAAGCGATCGTGTCCACACCAACCATCAGCTGCTCCCAGAAAGGCATTCACGGAGGAACAAACGCTGGGAGGACGGAGCGGGGATGGCCCAAAACACACCCATCTCCTATTTTCAGGTAGAGGAAAGCACATCGCTCCTCTGCCCTCGGCCTGGTGCCGTCTGGAAGGAGACCGCGTCCATTTTCACACCCAGTGACTATTTCTGAAGCAGCTGGAGACTCTGGCCAAGCTCAGGGCTGCGCTGCTCTCTCTGTGTAAGGACAAAGGAATGTCTCAGCCCCTTCACACCCTCAGCAGATCAATGTGAAGAAGGTAGAAGCGACTTAATTTACAGATGGTGAAGTGACGGGTTAAGTGTCCAGGTTCACTCAGGAAGCTTGGGAAATGCTAGAAACTGGCCCCCAGATTTCCTAATTTCTAGTCCAGGGCCCCATCAGGCAACCTTCCTCCAAAAATTGAAACATACTCTAAAGGAGCAACACACATCTTTTTTTTTTTTTTTTTTTTTTTTGGCTGAAGTACTTTGAGGAAAGGGTCCAAATCAAACATCTAATGACAGCTGCCACCCACAGCTCCATGAGCACAGCAGAGGTTGTGGGAAGACAGGAGGTGTGTGTGTGCTCAGGGAGTACGGCTGAGGCAGCAGGTGGAAGCCCCGGGGCAATGACAGCCCGTTACCAGGAGCAGAGTTAGTTCATCCCAGCTCTGGGAAGGTGCCATGGCATTTACAAGTGACGCAGCTGTGAGTAAGGATGAGACAGGGATGGCAGGCAGGGAAAGAGAATCTCAATGGAAAATATGCAAGAATGACACTGAAGATACACAACGGGGGTGAAGGAAAAAGAGAGAGTATGTGAATGAGGAGGCAAATGACGGAGGAGGAGCAGACCAGGCACACGTATCAGGGACGTGCGCAGCTCCAAAGCTGTCGATAGCAGGAGCTCCCTTACACAGGGAGATGTTTTGTGCAGCAGAACTGCGCAGCCATCGATCACCGAGTGACAGGTTCGCACAGGTTCAGGGGGGCTGTTTGGAAATGGCACCCTGGAGGCAGGAGGGACAGGACACGGTTCAGGCTGTGTTACCTGATGGCATCGGAGGCTACGTCTGTCCATGAACATCAACTTCAGCTCTGCAGAGATGGGGCTGCTGCAGACAGCGGTCTGTCACAAGGTATGGAGAGATCAAGTAAGATCCTTAACAAGCTAAAATATATGTGTAATTTCATGAATTACAAAAGCTGTTCGTCTTCCCACCTTCTCACACTATGACTGTCAAATTATTAATAAAAGGCCATGTTTGATACTGGATTAAGGAGCTGCAGTGCCTGAAATGTATCCTGTATGCTAAATAACTGCTGCCTGCACAAACCACACTAACAGAAACCCCTGCACACAAGGATTTTTACATTTGCAATCATCCTGACTGAAAAACTGTTCAACGTCACTTTGCTAAGTTTCAAGACTGTGCAGCCAAGCCATCCCCCGCTAGCTCCACCCCAGCCCCTTTCACTGGAGTTGCTTAACCTCTGGTGATTGTAGCCCATAAAACTCTTTTTCTTCCCTCTTCAACACTGCGTAACAACACCTCCACACAGCAGTTAACTGTTCTCTCCAAAACCCCATACCACAGCATGGGGCCAACGTGATGAGGACACCGAGGGCTTCCATCCTCAGCGGGCGCTGCCAAGGCCCTGTACCGCTGGGCTGGGTACGAAGGCAGGCGGGGGAAGGCCCAGCTCCCCCACAGCCACTGCCAAGGCCCTGTACCGCTGGGCTGGGTACGAAGGCAGGCGGGGGAAGGCCCAGCTCTCCTACAGCCACTGCCAAGGCCCTGTACCGCTGGGCAGGCCTGTGAGCAGAGGCTGCAGGCTCAGCCCTCAAGCCGTGCTGTGCTGCCTTACCGTGCCTGCAGAGGCCAGGCGGGGGTGGCCGCGCTGCCCCTCTCTCCCCGCTCTCGCCCCGCGGCCCAAGCCCCCCACAGCGCGGTCCCGCAGCGCGCTTCGCACCTCAGAGCCGCCGCCGCGAGGGAACGCCGAGCGCGCATGCGCGACAGCCGCGGGGCGCCCGCGCGGGCAACCCTTGCGCTTGCGCACTGCCAGGCCCGCTCCCGCGCGTGCGCCCTGAGCCGCCGGGGGCTCATTCAGCCGCCGGGGACTGAAGTCCCGCCGGCGGGTCTGCGCGTGCGCAGTCGGAGACGCGGTGACCCCACCCACACCGTGTCCTTGTCTCCGTTTCGCGGGGCCCGGGCACTGCGCATGCGCGCGGCGTGCGCGCCCCGGGGCGGTTGGCGCGCGGCGCGGCCCCGACGCAAGCGCAGAGGCGCGCGGGGTGGTCGCGCGGGAGCCGGCGCGGCGCGGGGGGGGAGACAGACAGCGGCGCAGGGGGCGGTACTTCCGGCCGCTCACTTCCGGCCCTGGCGCCGCGGCGGACGGTGTGGCAGCGCCGCTCGGCCCGCTCCGCTCCGCGCTCGCCCGCCCCGCCGCCCGCCCCCCCCTTCCCCATGCAGCGCCGCGACGACCCCGCCGCCCGCCTGGGCCGGGGGCCGGGCCCCGGCGGTGCCCCCCGGCAAGGGGCGCCTCCACCGCGGCGGCCGCCCCGTGGCGGGGGGGGCCGCGGGGCCGGCACGGGAACGCAACCGCCGCCGCTCCTGCCGCCCAGCGCTACGGCCGCCGCCTCGGCCGCTCAGGCCTCCGCCGCCGCCCCCACCCCGCTGCTGCCCGGGGCCGCTGTCAAGATGGAGCCCGAGAACAAGTACCTGCCCGAGCTGATGGCCGAGAAGGACAGCCTCGACCCGTCCTTCACGCACGCCATGCAGCTCCTCACAGCAGGTACCGGGGGCAGGCGGGGCGGAGCGGGGGGCTGGGCAGGCCGGGACCCCCGGGCAGTGCCCCCCACCCTCCCTGTTCTCGGTGGGGCGGGCAGGGGCGGAGGCAGCTCTTAGTTAACGCCGTGTGCGGCGAGCGGGGAGAGGGACACCCCCCCCCCCCTCCGGGTGCCTGCGGCGGCGGGGCAGCTCCCGGCCAGCCCGGGTGAAGCGGCGGCGGGCGGCCGTTATACCGACCCGTCCTGCGGTGCGAGATGCGACCCCGGGGTTTTGAAGATTAGATGTTTCTCTTTTATTTAATCTCTGTTTAGCCCCGTGCTTAATCCAGGGCCTGGGCCGGATTAAACGCAGACCCAGAACTTTCTTTTTAAAATACGACGTGCGGTCGTCTTGGCCCTTTTCATCCCTGGGGAGAGAGGGGACCGAAGAGAACGGTCAAAACTGGGGTTTTCCATGTAGCGTCTGCTTGAGTCCCTGTGAGGCATGGTTTGTGATCTCTTTGATTTTCCACTCTGGTAATCTGTATTAGAGCTTGTTTCATGCTTCTGATGAACCTAAATAGGGAATGGAAATGGCAGTCTTTGTTCTGTGCCCAGACTAGCCTTCTCCTTCCCCATCACCACTGTCCAATCGCCTGGCGGCTCTGATTTCTCCATATCTCCACAGTGCAGCTGCTGCACCCGCCTTCGGTGCTTCTATCAAGTAGATTCAGCTGCCTCAAGACACTGTAGTCAGCTTCGAAATTGGAATGAGTGAAAATATTTCCTACCACTTACTGCTTTATGTGCGTGTAGTGGCGAGCTGGGAGGTACCCGGCGCAAGGATATACTCAGATTTAATCTACAGATGAGCAGAGTGCTTAGCTCTGGTACTTATTCTGCTTTTAAATGATTTTTTTTTTAAGGTCTTTAAAACGTATAGTATTGCCATAGTTGGTGCAGTGCTAGAGATTTTATTAGCTCCTCCTTTAATGTAGGAAATAATTCTTAGGAATTGCTGTCTCCCATTGTGCAAGTAGCTGAGGAATATCGTCATGGGTAACTTGGCATCACTCGCGGACATCTTGATCTAAATAAATTAGTTTTATAATCCGATTTTCTGTCAATTTAATGTTTTTCATTAATAAAACCCTTTAGCCAGCTGATGCTCAAGAGCTCAGTGATAATGCCTTCCAGTGAAATGAAACCTAAGGAGTTTGCTAATTCCCACACAAAGAACAGCGTTCTCAGCCCACTTAGTAAAGCTTCGTTCACTGAGTGGTGTAACAAGGATTTATGAGGTTTTTTTCATTAATTTAAAAATTGCTGATAGCAGACTGCAGCTTTCTGAAACTTAAAATTGATCACTGGAAAAGCTCCAGATGCTTCCTGCTTGCTTTGGGTGGATATTTTGAAAATTGCTGCCTTCTGGGAGCGTTCGCTAGCAGTCCAAATTCAGGACAGTCTGAGCAGGAAGCTCATGGGAAAGAATCTGAAGTGAAACGATGGTTTTATGCAACTAAATCTTTTTGCAGAGATGACCCCAAACTGATCTGGATTGCTCAGAATTTCTCTACTGCTGTGGCACCCTTTGGGGATGTCACGTTGGAGAAGCTGCTGAAAAGCTTGCTTTGGCATTTAGGTCTGGGCCAAAGATTGTAATGCATACGGCCGGCACAACTTAAGCAAAATGACTTCCAGACAAAGAAATGACTGATTATTGAATGTCAGCAGTATTCTTATTCCAGCCTTTTTTCAGGAGTGGAAGTTGCTTGTCCTGCCCGCCTCTGGGAGGGAATCCTGCAGGAGTTCTGCATTGAAACTAAGACTTCTTTAAAAACAATATGTAAAAGTAATCTAAAATACTTCTGTGGTTCTAAAGCTGCTTAGCGTTTCTAGAGAAAATTAGCATTATTTAGGAGCAAGATGAAGGGCAGCACAGTGATGTAATACTGATTCTCGAACAGTGTATTGTGTGATGAAAAGGCAGTAAAGTTGGGTAGGTTTTGGGGTTCTGTTACACAACGCCCTGAAAAGAAACTGAAAACTGGGATTTCTTGCACCTTGGAATATGATCCACGTTACCTCACTCCTGTGATTCAGGGTCTGTGTGACCTTCCTCTTCCATAGGAACAAGAAAACCCTTTTTCCTCACTTTGATTTATGCCCTCCATCTGCTGCGGGGAGGGCGGGAGGAGATGCTGCTGTTCTGAAAGGCACAGTCCTCTGCTTGCGTGCATTGGGAAGACAGGAGACGTCCACCAATGTGGTAGCTAGGCATAGGGGTTTTTTTTTCAAATTCTTGTGGTAATCTTAGCTCCATTTCATGGAGAAACTCCCAAGTGAAAAGAGCTGGTCATCTCTGAGCTTCCTATGCTGCAAACAGACCTGTGAGCTATGTCATCCCACTAGCAAGTCTCTACATAGCTGGCATCATCTCGGTCCTTATGTTAAATGCAGCCCTTTCCATCTCCAGAAGTGCAGAGCGGTGAGGGGGGATGGAGATGGGAGCTGAGGGGTGGATTCAGAGCAGCGGGCAGGGAGGGAGCGCTGAGCAATTAGAGCAACACATTGCAGAGCAGGGAGTGGCGTGAGGTGTCAGAGGACTGCTCGACAATCCCCTGCTGCCCAGCTGCTGCTTGTGCTGGGCTCGCCCAGGCCGTGTGGACTCCTAGGAGAGGAAAAAAGGGCCGTATGGGAAAGTCAGATGGACGGGCGGTGGCCTCGCTGGAGTGACTTGCCAAGGAACCAAATAGTGGGATTAGAGACGGGCTGAGGTCACAGGGGTGATGAGAAACTGTATGTAACCCAGAGCAATAAAATGTCCTGAAGCTTGCTTAGCGCGCAGTGAAGGCTGTCCCGAAATGGAGAAGGTTTTCTAAATTTCTGTGTTTCCAAGTGTACGCCCTACCCCCCAAAGGAGCTGTAACTGCCGCCTTAAACCTGTGCCCAGATGTCGCAGATTGTGATATGCTGATGTCGTTTCACTGTTGCATTTTTAAATGTGTATATTGCTAAGCCATGCCAACATTATTAGATGCTGATGCTAGCCTGCCTGTCACTGCTGTGACTCTGCCTCCTCCCACTCCTCTCCCAGGAGCCTCTACTACCTGTGCCATTTCTCATAGCTCACCTCCAGGCTTTCTCTTCCCTGCCTCATGCTTGAGCAGTGTTTCTTTTCTTCCCCATGCCCCTTCTCCCTGTGCTAGTGGCAGTCCCCTCCTTTCTCAGCAAAGCTCCAAAGCAGAGCTCTCTGCATACAGATCCCAGTGTACAGGGTGTGGGGGGCATTTCAGCAGAAAGCGGGAGGGAAATGGTGGGGTTAGGCTTGCCAAATTCTGCAGCTTCCACTCTTGGCAGAGTCCATCCAGGAGCAGGTCCCTGCTTCCTCTCCTGGGAAGTCAAACCAGCTGGGGAGCAGTAGCATAGGAGAGAGGGGGCTCTGGCTCCCATCCCCAGACTCTCTTGGGTTTTTGGTGGGGTTTTTTGTTGGTTTTTGGGCACGGGGTCAGTATTATCGTACTGTTAAGATAATACTCTCAGTATTATGAATAAACAGAATGTGTCTCTGCTTACAGAGCACAAGTGTGCTGCAGGACAATGTTTAATACGGGGTTTTTTTTGTTAAGGAAGAGCTTGGGCTTAGATCAGGAGTAGCACTGTGGCTGCTTAGCCTCCTCCTTGTGAAGCAGCGGTGTTACCAACCCCCTTTACCTACCCCTTAGGATTTCTTCTGAGACAATGCAATCACTGCCCCACATGAAGTCCTGGAAACCACTGCCACACATGCCGCCAGACTGCTGACATTCCCCGTGGCAAGAAGGTAACCTTCTGCTGCACCTCTGACACGGCTTTAAAAAATCAGCACTGAAATGAGGCATGCTTAATCCCTCAAGGTATACGTACGCTTCTCCTTCATATCAGTAAGTGGTCTGACAAACTGCTACCACTCATCAGTTCATTCAGTACTGCTTCATGTTGCGTAGCTAATATGCCAGGATGCATACAGATAACGCTGGAATCCAGAGCAGTAGGACACGTCACAAGTGGCATGTTTTTAGTCCTCCTTCACACCTATTTCCAGACTTGGTGTTTGTTCTGAAGGTGTGAAGGGGACTGCTAGGTCACCCGCGCTGACCTGAATTGCAAAAGCTAGAGAGCTCGCAGTTATTCTGCTGTGCAGGGTTTTTTCTTCTCCTGTGTGTTGTGTTTCATTTGAAGATGTGGTGGTGGTGGATCCGATGCTTTTCTTAGCAAATGGTTAATTATTTGTTGCTCTCACAGACCAATTCCCAGATGTCATTGCTAGTGTTGGAGGAGGCAGAGTGGATTTTGCCGTGTGATTGATGTGAACTGTGATTCACTGGTTTGCAGAGGCTGATGTCTGATGGCGTGGTGTTTTGACAAGGTAGAAGATGCCTCTGGGTGGTTTAATTTACATCAAGAAAGTTTTAGAGTGCTTTTATTCTTGATGTGCGCATAGAAAACCCTTCTTGTTAATAAGCAGAATTCATTTACTGTTTTTGGAGAATGAAAATACTTGAGAAGTAATCACGTTGCATTGTAGGGTCTAAAGCTATGCCTAACCAGGGATAAGGCCACCAGTGCAATCTTTAGTTTCCAAATCTTGATTCTCTGATCTGTTCTTATAGCTAAAATTTAAAAACTATGTAAAACTAACCAAGGCAGCCAGCTCCTTTGCTTATTTTATAAATTTGACAGTGCTTGAACTTCTGGGGTTTTTATTTTTGCATAGTGTCTTCAGAAAATAATTTCTTTTTAAAGCAAAAATCAAACTATCTTTTTCAAAGCTATAAGACCCGGTAGTTTCATTTAAACTAAGCAGTCATGGTAACACTTTTGTAAGGGAGCCAAGGTGCTGTTGCAAGCAGAAATACAAAATTTGGTTGGGTTTTTTTTTCATAATTATGCAACACAATCTCCAAGTTCTATATTTAGGTCTCTAAACTAAAAAACAGTTTATATTACCATGTCCATAACTGAAAAAATAAAATACTGATCATTTGATCACATTTTCTTAAGGTTGGTTTTGTGTTTAGGGTTTGTTTTTTTTGGTTGCACATCTAGTTGCTTGACTTCCTTGTGGGCTGCACCATTTGAAAGATGCTTCTCAGCCCATGAGGCTGTGGCAGCCTGTCCAGTCGCAGTCAGAAGGATGATGGTAACCCATTGTTCCTATTTCTGGTTGGATGATATGAGACTATTACTAGGTGGATAATATGCCGAGTATCTGGTACGCCAGTCTTCCAAAACTGCAAACATGAACATTTAGGCTAAAGTATATAGTTTCTGACACAGACAGAAATTACAGGAAACACAAAATATTGCAGCTGCCCTCTTTAAATTCTGGTAATGACTAAGCAGTCTTCAGTTTCAGTTTTGTCTTGCAGCTTTAATCCAGTTATGCGTATAATCTTGTGAAAGTGTCTCTCTTTCCCCTGAGATGTGAGAAGTTGTATTTAGAGCACTTTCGACTCAGAAGAGATATTTATAGTTCTTGGGTTTGCTGGTGAAATGGCACAATTTAACTTTTAAGGAAGGGTCATGATCCTCCCCTGATGAGCATCCGTAAATAATCATTTGTGATGGCTATGCATGGTGTGACCCATTTATTTTTTTTGTTGTTGGACCAAAGAGTGCGTAATGGTTCATCAATAATTTGGGATTGTAAATAATGGATTGGCTCCAAATTTGAGGGAACTTGTCTAGTTTTTGGCCATTAAATAAAAATTGTACATGACTGGGCATCTCTGGAAAAGAAAAGCCATTCAGCTATGGGCTACATTCTTCTGAAAAATGTTGGGTGTTTTTCTTGTGCATTAATGGCTGAAGAACCTATGGTAGAAATGCCTGCCTTGACGATGATCTTCAGTCTGCTCCATTGGGGTCATCTTTCATGAGATGACTGTCTCCTGCCATCTCTCAGTGAAAGTTTAATTTCTAGCCAGATTTGAAAAGGTGTTTGTGTACTAGTTCCTGATTGGCCTACCTTAATGACCTACTTCCAGAAGGTTATTTGGTCTTTGTTCCAGATCCCCCTCAGGCTGCAGCATGCCTTCAGCTCAGTCAGGACACCTCGGGTGTTTTTCCCAAGACTCTGCAATTCACAATATACAATTAAAAATCAGAATCTTATTTTGAGACATGAACATTTGTAGTCGCGTTGCCTGAATCAAGTTAAGGACTTTCTGACGCTCACTTTTATGGCTACGTGTCTGAGGCTTACAACTTAAAAAACAAGTTATGAATTGCTTGTGTGATAAAGATGCATTCATTTAATGAAATGAAGCTTATAGGAATTTCATAAGCCAGACTACGCTCTGGTGTGTCACTCATTCGGGCTTCTGCTTATTAGGAATGTTTTTAACTTAACTGAAATTCATAGTGTCAGTGTGTGTTGGCACCACTAATTAAATTACAGATTTAAAATAGTGCATCGGCTTGAATGACAAAAACTTGCCTGATTTGCTGATGGCTGCTGCGTTACAGCAAGTGTACACAGTCAGTGTAGCTGGGGCTGGTTTCTTTGTAGGTTTAGGAGTCTACACGTGGGTGCTGCGTTCGGTGGAGGCATGAGGTTGGGGAAGGCACAGCAGAAGTGATACACACAACTGTACTTGCAGTTTCCTACTTTTATCTGTTGAAGTTATTTGTAGGGCATTCTCTGCTGTTCTTTTGTTTGTTTGTTTGTTCATTACCCTGGTTTTGGCCTTCTGGAATCCCTAGATGTGAAGGGAGGAAGGGGCAAGCTGGGCTAGCACTAAAGAGGTGGCCTGTCTATCCAGATGCCATTAATGCAATTATAACTGTTCATATATTCACAGAGAATGAGGGTGGTATGTCCTGTCATAATTCCAACTCTAAAATTGATTCTTGTTTGAGGAATATAAGCAGCCCTATTTTTATCTTGTTTAGAAATTGAAAAAATTCAGAAGGGTGAAACAACAAAGAAGGATGAGGAAGAGAACTACCTGGATTTATTTTCCCACAAGAATATGAAACTGAAAGAACGAGTTCTGATACCTGTCAAACAGTACCCCAAGGTGAGGGCCAGAAAATAGCTTACTGAATCTCTGTGATTTGCTTATTTTCTGTGGATTTTATGGCTGACTTTTAGAGATAGTAGCTGTCAAAGTGTCATCAAGAGTTATGCCAGTGTTCCACTATCGCTACAGAATTTTTCCTATGCAAGCTTGCAGGATCTTATTTCTAATACATGACATTTCTAGAATGTTTTGGGATAAAGCTAAATGGTGATGCATAGTTGTGATCTTTTATTACTAGAATAGACGCTTTCACGTGTAGAGCTTTGTGTTTTACAGTTAAGAACTCATTTAACTCAAGTCTTGCTGCCTGTAAAACTTCTGGAGAGTAGATGTTAGAATTAAACACTTTGTCAGTTACTTTAGCTTGATTTTCTGATGGAGCATTTTTTCATGAAAAGAATGTTCTGGAACTTAAATTTTCCTGTGCATTTTTTGGTCTGTATTTTTTTGGTGAGGTGAAGAGAAAATGGAGTGGCTAAATTTTTTTTTGTCAGCCAGCATAACATTCAGAAAAGCTTTTGTTAAGGCTACTGAGCTCTGGAGCTAATTTTTTTTCCTTCTTATTTTTTTTTCTTCATTTACAGTTCAACTTTGTTGGAAAGATTTTGGGACCTCAAGGCAACACCATCAAGAGACTTCAGGAAGAAACTGGTGCTAAGATTTCTGTGCTTGGGAAGGGTTCAATGCGAGATAAAGCAAAGGTGAGGGCATCACCCTTGAAACCATGTAATGCCTTTCATATTGCTATGAGAAGTAGTGGTTCTTGAAGCGTTTTATAAAATATTAAAATCCAAAAGCAATGGCATTAGGAAGTCACCCTTCCTAAATTGTTCTGTGCATGTTGGGAGCACTCTTGATGGAGCGTGTCTCAGAGCAAGTCACCTTTTGATATCCTGTACCCTTGCATGCGGAGATAGTTTATATGAAAGGTGAAGTACAGCGTTCATAAAATAAGAATTAATTCCAGCTACTATGTGAAGAGTTATTCACTAAAGGAATAGGTTTCCCCCTCCAGAAAAAAAAAAAATCTCTTTCCCAGCTGTTCCCTCTGAAATCCTTAAATTCTCATGGTTCACTGAAGATGCTGGAGCACTATGTTCCTGGTAATCTTCAGTGAATCACAAACTGCTAGGAGGGGGTTTTTGAGCAGAAAAAATGAAATTTTTTTTTTTTTCTTCCTGCTTACTCCCAAAACTGAGCTAACAATCAACAGAGCTGTAATCTAACTCAGCTTTTTATTTTAGCAGCATGAAAAGCTTTTACACTTCTAGCTTATTTGTAGCTTCTTAAGCCCATGTAACACAGGTATCCAAGAGCAGAGTTAAAGAACAAGCTTGTTTGAGGCATTAGACTTCACTGGGTGGTAAAGAGCACCTCTGGCAGAAAGGTGGTGTAGAAGAGGAAGAACACTGCTTGTGTGCTTAATCTTCTGAAGGAAAAAAGTGGCTGGCATCAATGCATTAGCAAAAATACCTGTCACCTGAAAAGGCAGCTATAAAAAGATGGAAGCTGTAGATTGTGTGTGGCTTTTTATAAAACTGTATATTCATGTGTACGTTACTATGATCTGTGTCCAGGCATGGCCAAAATGCTTTTACAGCTATTTCCTGTTAAGGTGTAGAAAATCAGATAAAAGAAAAGTAGTTTCTCTGCATCTGACTTAGTTTTAGGAATCTCTAATCTGCTTTGTTTCAGGAGGAAGAACTGCGTAAAGGGGGAGATCCTAAATACGCTCATCTAAATATGGATTTGCATGTCTTCATTGAAGTTTTTGGACCCCCTTGTGAAGCGTATGCTCTGATGGCTCACGCCATGGAAGAAGTCAAGAAGTTCCTTGTTCCAGTACGTACACTGATGTTCTCTCCTTTTTGAAGGAGGTAGATGGGTTGTGAATCTGGCTGTAAGGATGAGTAAGATTTGCACAGTGTAAGGCTCATGCTACAGGAACTGGTGTCGTAGAGGAGTCCTTGAGTATTAAGTGTGTGTGTGCGGCAGCTTAAGATGAGCCCATTAATCTTGCATGAAGGCATGTATTATTCCCCTAACCATAATTAGAAAGGCGTACACTTACAGGGCAACTGTACAGAGCACTTGAAGTATTTCTTTCCCAGCCCTAGCTGTGGACCCCGGGGTGGGTGGGTAGCTTGTCTAGCTCCATGTGTCAGTTTTAGTGGGAGAGTAAGTTTAGCCATGCCTGGTGTGGAAGAGACTTCTTGGTTGGGTTCCTCTGACTTGGAATTGTAGCGTAGAAATCTGGTTAGAAAACTTTGTTGGTCAGATCAGAAACTGTAAGGCTGGAGGTGTTTGCTGTGCTCTAAAGGACTGGGGTGAGGATGAGGAGGGTGACTGCCCAGGCAGCTCGGTAGTATTCGGTGTTGTAGCTAGTTTCTGAGACACATCTGTTAAATCAGTATTTCTATTGCTTTAAATGCGTGTGATGTGCAGGAACCTCTGTGCTAATCAGGCATTTATACAAATGACACTTCTCTATTTGTGGGCGTCTTGCTGGTGAACCTTGTAACACCTTTATGGTCAGCTTCATGTTGGTTTGGTGCCAGCTAGAGTATTTACTCCAAGAACTGCAGAATCTGAAGGAGTCTGTTGCATGTTATTAAAATTATAGTGTTGCTTGCTAAATTAGGAAAAAAAAAAACAAAATGGGAAAGCAGCACGCAGTGCTCCCTGCTTCTGGCTAGCTCAGCCTGTAATTCAGAGTCCTGGCAGGTAGAGAGCTGAATATACCCTGACGCCATGTTCCCCAGCTGAGGCTGGGAGCTCAGATATTCTACCTGAAATAGCAGGGATGGGTGGAACCCGAGAGAGGTGGGTAACAGGGAAGCGTGGAAAAGCGTGTGGGTACTGTGTGATTTCTGTGAGTCTGACACAGAGGAGAGATTGCCCTGTGAAGTGTCTTGGAAGGAAAGAGGTCATCTTCAAGGAGCCTCTGGGAGGTACAAAACCTCAGCTCGCTAAAGCAGGCGTGCAGCCTTGCTATTTAAAGTGTCTCATCGCTGCCTTCAAACAATGTGTTAAACTTGTGAAAATTGACAGAGAAGTCACTATGGAAGCCAGCAGTGCTGTGAAGACACATCTGGTAGGAGAGTCCTTGCTTTGGTGTTGCCATAGCATCATTAAGATCCTCCATGCAAGGCCCAGCCTGTCTGTGTGTTGAAGGGAGGGGTACAGTGAATTCTGTGGGGTCACCAGAGATCTGTACTAATTCCTGAAGCTAGATCCCCTGAGGTGATAAAAATGCATGAAGCCAGACACACACTGTGTTCCTAAGAATCTGAAAAGACAGCCTGGATTTGCAAATGGGTGTTTACTCTTTGTCAGGCTGCATCCTATCCTGTTCCTTCAGTGTGTCAGGAACACAGCAGGATTTTATGTTATGTGGGCTCACTGCCAGCCACTTGCCTTTAAATGGGAGCAGTACAGTGCTTGAGGTGAGATATGTCTTGTCTGACTTCACCTCTAACTCTCCAAGCAAATAAATCTTGCTGACGTCCCTGGGGTGCCAGACACCAGCTACCTCCAGAACCCCCAGGAGAGAGGGGGGACCCTGGGGACCCGCCGCACTCGCTGCAGCTCCCGGATTGCAGGTGGTGTGCCCTTCTTGGCCCGTTTGGAGAAGGCTGGCAGTTGTGCGCTGCTGCCTGCTGAGCAAATCCCTGTAAAACTAACCAGCAGCTTTTAATTTAGGACTATCAGGTTATTTTTATTCTAGCACGGTAGCCTGTGATATCCTGGAGCACAGACCGACTAGTTAGCTAGTCTGGAGCTGACTCTTTCCCCTCTTTAGGATATGATGGATGATATCTGTCAGGAGCAATTCTTGGAGCTCTCCTATCTGAACGGTGTACCAGAGCCAACTCGTGGCCGAGGAGTCCCTGTGCGGGGAAGGGGAGCAGCTCCACCACCGCCTCCGCCTGTTCCAAGGTACTTTCCCCAAAGCACAGGCCTAGAAATGCTGCATCTTGCCCAGAGTTGTCCTGCCAGACAAGGTTCAGCTACTTGTCCTTGCACATCAGCCATTGGCCTTGACCTTGGCTTTTGGCCACAGCTTTTTAGCCTTGTGTTGCAATGCTTTTAGCATGCTGACATCGACTGGTTTGTGTGTTTCGAGATGCAATCTAGCACAGTGGATGTCTTCTGTATTATTTTTGATGTCTGAAATCAGTAGCTTCATAAAGTAACCTTTCAAAAATTGGCCTATGAAATCATGTGTAGATAGATGTGTCATGTTTGCTTCTGTAGCCTTCAGCAGAATTAAGCATTTCCAGTTTAAACTGACCTTCGTTTGAAAGTTATAGGATGGCATGATTCTGTCAGTGCTGTCAAGGCACTGGGATAAATTGGTGATAAAACTCTGTTGCTATAGTTCTTGCTTCGCTACCTATTTCATGGAGGGAAAGTCTTTGCTTCTGAGTGTTTAGCCCAGCAGTGTCCCTGCCCATCTCGTCCTGGAGGTCTGGCAGTCATTACAGGTTAGTGATAGAGGGTTGTTTAAAATGAACTCTGTGAAATGACTTGGCCAAAGTTCTGTATCAGATTTATTTCTTTGTCTGCACAACGTCTAATGCAGTAGAGTCTCATCCCAGAAGAGGTTTTTGTAAATCCTGCAGTACAACATTGTTAACAATTCTTGTGCTTTCATTCCTGATTAAGAATTCATGGCTTAGTTAACGGTGACTGTATTTATTTATCAAGCTATTGCATTTTAAAGTAGGTGTAAGAGGCGTATGCGCTGCCCTCAGTATTCCGCACACGAGCAGTACAGCAGTAGCTGTTCACAGCCCTTTTTATCTCCTTTCCAGGGGGCGTGGTGTTGGTCCTCCCCCTCCTCCTCCTCCTCCTCGGGGGGCCCTTGTGCGAGGAGCCCCGGTGCGGGGTGCCATTGCCAGGGGAGCTGCTGTAGCCCGCGGAGTACCTCCTCCCCCGGCAGTACGGGGTGCTCCTGCACCCAGAGCACGTGCAGCCGGCATTCAGAGAATACCGCTTCCTCCTCCTCCCGCACCAGAAACCTATGAGGAATATGTAAGAAACCATTTATCTTTGTTTTTTCTTTAATTCCAGCTAGCTGACCGTGTACTAGATACTCAACATCATTGAAATGAGGGCTAACAGCAGTAAGATCGCTCTGGAGAAGCGACCACCAGTGCAAACACTGGTATGGTTCTAGGTGACCTGCTCTGCCTCTTTAGCCCTCAAAGTGGGAACTGCTAGTGTCCTAAATACAGGGTAAACGGTGGTTTTTATGAAACTGAAATGTGCCCCCAAGACTGCAGTTTGCCATAACTATCGGGAGAAAAACTCCATCACAAAGATTGATGTAGTTCACATCCCATTCCCTTTGTGCAAGAGAATTCTTCGAGCAAGAGACACCAAAGGTTTCTTACTGCCCCTAAAATCCTTAAAGTAAATACGTGAATGAACGTGGTGATGTTTCCAGTCATGTAACTAAACACCACCCTCCTGCCAAGCTTATCTTAGCATCTGTGCTCTTGGTATCCTAAACAAAAAACAAGACAACTGGTTTTGATGCACAGCAGCACTTTTGGGAATCATCGCAAACACTGATACATCTAAAAAGTCTGTTTCTCCTCTTGGTGAAACTTCTCAGTTTTTCCCCTGAAACTAGTGATAACTTAATAGGTTGGGTTTTGTCTACCTGTAAACTGTGGTTTAAATAATGCAGTTGCAGGGCTCCTGGCACATGGACTTGTACCGCAGACAAACTGCAGCCTTGGACATGTGAATGAGTTTGAATTTTAGTGTGTGTCCTGGTTTCGGTGTGGTTCATTGCTCCCAAGGCACAGGACACGAGCAGATCTTATGATTGTGAGCCCCTTCCCTGTGGCAGACAAGGATTCACAGGCTCCTCTGAAAGCTGCTGTGGCCTGAATTCAGTTTTGCCGTTCCTCTTGGTCAGGCATTAACCTTTGGTCCTTCCATTAACGCCGTTTACGTCATCATCCGTTTCAGGGCTATGATGATGCATATGCAGACCAGAGCTATGAGGGGTATGAAGGCTACTACAGCCAGGGCCAAGGGTAAGTTTGCTTGTCTCCTATCTGTTACTGAGAAAATTATGCATGATCTTTTTTTTTTCTTCTAAGGAAATGGAAACACTCATTTCTGAGTTTGAGCTGTAGGGAAAGTGCCCTATTCTGCTGGAATCCAGGAGTGCCTGGGAAATAACTTTTGGGAGTGTCCCAGTGTCCTTGACAATTCTGTAAAAGCAGCAATCAGACACACCACAGCCATGAGCAATATTGGGCATCTTTGCTTTTCGAGTGTTTGTGCAAGTTGTGTCAGTTTAAGAATACAGTTTCAACGCTGTATGTAACCAAAATAATTACTCTTCCAGGGACACAGAATACTATGATTATGGACACGGGGAGGCACAGGAAACCTATGAAGCTTATGGTATGTCTGGGAATACTGTTCTCTTGACAGGGAAGGGGCTGCACAAAGTTGGGAATTGCCTGCAGCGGTTGCACGTAGTTGGGAATTGCTTGTGGTCGACCAGCTATTTTCCAGTGTCGCTCCATGCTCTGAGCAAAACGTTACTGAGGAGAACCTCAGGGAGTTTTCATGGTAGAATATTTATACCCTACAGATTATCCAGGTCTGAACAACCCAAGGCATTCTGTGGTTTTTAGGTTCTTATCTAGCTTGATTGTCTCAAAGGTGACACTTTTAAAATTCCATTTTTTAACTATGGAAATATCTTTTCATTTCCTTGTGGCTTTAGAATATATTAAGCGCTCTGGATTTCCACCCACAGTGCTACTTTTGCTGCAGTCTGGTTTTCACGGATTATATTTTGTTGAGCTGGATGAGTGCATGGTTCCATCTGCTTCCATATCCTCAAAAACCCGCTAGCTGATACTGACTCTGCACTATACATTTGCTTGAAAAATGGATTTAAATGTCATATGAAGGCCTCCCTTTAACTTTGGTCAAGTCAATATGACTTGCAAGTAGTCTATGAAGTTCAGCTAATTTGAATTACGTAAAGCTATCAATTTAAGACTTAGGGGCGTGGGGGACCAATTTAACCACAACTGTGTAAATCACCAGCTGTTGAGAACAATAGGCCTTATCTGAGGTGCCGGCAGTAAAGGATTGGGTGACTGTGTTGGTTTTTTTAATGCTAGTTCAGATAGCCGAGCTTATGAATGGCGTCTGCACGTGGCAATGACTAAGATTAATTTTCTTCTCTCTGTAAGCAGGCTGGGCTATAAACAGTTACAAAAGCTCTACAGCGAGCTGCTTAATGGCATGGAAACATGTTGTATTGAAAACAGTCCCTTTAGCAGAGCATCGGTTGCCTGAAGGCGTGATGCAGGTGATGGTAATGACCAGCTGGAGGGGCTTTCTGGGATCCTGAGGAACTGGGAATCCCCTGTGCCGTGTCCTGCTGGTATTAGGGAAGCAGAGTTGTTAATACTGTGGCTGTCTCCTCTGCCAGCCTCCGGGTGTTCCCTGCTCCGGGCTTAAGTTGTGAAAAGTTCAAATTCAGGTGCCTAACCCAGGGATGCTTTTCCAGTCTAAGATGCATTTGAATAGACAGCTGCTGTCAGTAACTGTTGGCTGTCTTTCCTGCCTTCAATGCCTTGGTTTGTTGCCTGTGTTAGTCACGCAGCACAAAGAGGCTTTTGTGCCTCCTACTTGGTAGGAGAGCGGTGGTGTTGTCTGGGATATGAAGGCCAAAATGCTCATTGTATACTTGGCATGAAGTTGCCACAGCTAATCTGTTTATCCACAGTAATTTCCTTTGGTCTCTGCTTTCATGAAAACAGAATTAGAGAAATAAATTGTTGAGCCAGGCTGGAGACAGTTTTGAGAAAATGGGAACGTGCTCCATGGTGGTAAGAACAGGCCTGGCTGTCTTCCTGCCTTCAGACACTTGCTTTCCTAAACTGGTGGCCCTGGAGAGAATGGCAGGCATGCAAGTATGAATGCTGCAAGCACAAGCTGTAATGAAAGCTGAGCTTGGCTCTTTGGGGCTTGAGCTAGCTCGAGGACAATGGGAACGCGAACTTCGTTTGCCTCGGTGGTGGTTGTACGTAGCAGAAGGGTTTGGGCTGCCCCGTCAGCAGTGAGTGCTGGTACAGCTCTAGCAAGGGACGTCTGCTCCGGAGGGGCGAGCAGATGCTGCGCGAGCTGCGGCTGTAAATTTTCCTGTGTTTGTGGAGAGGATGGAACAGCAAGTCACAGTCGGAAAGCAGACTGGTGTATGGAAGTTCAGTCGGATGCACTGCGTAAGGAATTATTTTGGCACAGTTATCCAGGAGCTGCCGTGCCTGGCGTCTGGGAAGGAGGAAGGTGCTACCTGTAGCAGTCCCCCCCCCAAGTCAGACCCTGGGGTTAGAGATGCTGCTGGCCGCCAGCCTGAGGGGCCATGACTGCTGCGACCTTCGCCACGGCTGGCTGCCAGCGCTGCCCTGGGAATTGGCTTCGGCTCTGCTGAAATTAATTACTCCTAAAAAGGCACCGGGTTTGTCCAGCTGGGCGCTTAGCCGGGCTGTCGGAGCTGCAGGCTTCCCGGGGATCCCGCGCAAGTGGCTTTTTCCCGTAATGTCAGAAGACGTGCTGCGAACGAGAGGTTCTGGTGGACCACGAGGCATTTTGCAGGTCGGTTTTGGGGTGAAACCGCTGTGAAGATGCCCCGTGCCTCCACACGGACTCCTGAGGGGAGCCCGGCCGGCCGGCACCGCCGCTCCCTGTGTGCCCCTTGGCTCGCAGCACTCCGCCATCCTTGACTTATCCCTCTTTTTTCTGCAGGGCAAGATGACTGGAATGGAACCAGGCCCTCCCTGAAGGCCCCGCCGGCCAGGCCAGTGAAGGGGGCCTACAGAGAGCACCCATACGGACGTTATTAAAAAACAAACATGAGGGAAAAATATCAGTTATGAGCAAACAGTTGTTACTGATTCTTGTATCTCCCGGGATTCCCGTTGCTTTACCCACACCAGACAAGTAATTGTCTAACTGTTTTTCTTCGTGGCCCTTTTTCTCCCACTCCATCCTCACCCTGCATTCTGGCTTCTGTACGTAGTATTTTAAAATGAGTTAAATAGATTTAGAGGACCGACTTTAATTTTTTTTTTTAAGTGTGTAGATGGCTTTTCTTTCTTTGTTGTTTAGATAAACACAACTGTACCTTTTTTAATAAAAAAAAAAGTTGAGTTAAAAATGTTAGTTTCAAAAGTGACATGCTTTGCTTAGCAGTTATGAGATTAAGGTTTTGTTAACCTTTTAAGTTTGGTTTTAAGGAACCCATAAAAGTTGTAGTTGCAGAATCCCAAAGTAGGCTACATTTCAAAATTCAGGGCTGTTTTTAAGAATTAAAATCATAATGTAACGGTAGTAGCTGCCACCGTTTAAAAGTAACCTCAGATGTCAAACTTTCCTTAAAAGCAGATTGCTGGTGAATCTTAAGTTTAAATTTTAATATGAAGGATCCTCACACAAATTAAATAGCATTTTTTTAAAGGTAATTGACTTAAAAGAAAAAAAAAAAATTAGGTTTGTAAAATTGACTTTTCTTATGTGGGTTTTGAAATCTAGCCCCGAACATGCAGTGTTGAGAGATGCTTGGGAAGCAGATTTTCCAGTGTAAAGGGGTTCTTAGTTTGGTTCTATATGAAGAACTTTTAAGGGAAAAACAAATTAAAGCATGGCTCTAATTGCCCAGTGTTTGATATTAGAAAACAGAGTATTACATGAGTAGGTCTGAACTCTGTAAAATTACAGTTTTCTCATTTTTATAGTGCTTGGGCAGATAATACAGTGCAAGTTTAAAACTGACAAAATTGTCAATATTAGCAATCCCATTGACTTGTTCAAGTGTATCTCAACACTAGCTTTGCATAAAAAGGGACACTGCAGCTGAAAAAATGAGGAAAAATTTCACTTTGTACATAGGATAAAGTCCTAATTGGATTTGTACACTGTCCTCCCACTCTGTTCTTGAAGATTAAATGCTACATGTGTAAGTCTGCCTAAATAGGTAGCTAAAACTTGTCAAAATGTCTGCCGCAGTTTGTCAATAAAGTTTAGTCCTTTTTTAATCAAAGTAAATGTGATGAATTGTCATTTTTTTGTTGAGCAATAAAATAGCTATTTTTTTCAAATAAATTTAAATTAATGCTAAAGCTAATTGTCTTTTTAAAACATGGAGACATTCTAAAAATGGTGGTTTTTGTAATTCTCACAAAAAGTTTATCAAGCTCATTGAACGAGCTAAATTTTTTTTTTTAAAAAAAAAAAAGAAAGAAAAATTGTTTTTCACCCCCTGGAAGTTGTTGAAAGCAGTTTGTTGCTGGACTATGGCAGAAATCTGACTTCAGTCTGCTGGAAAGTGTTTATGGTTCTCTGCTGAATTACTGATTCAGATTTCAGGTGGCCTCACAGAGTTTTCCAGACTGCAGACTCCAGATTGAGTCTGAAATGGCTGGTTTAAACGTAGCGTGACAAAATGAATGCTGAAACATCCAAGGCTTAGCTGCCACCAGGAGGAGAAGGAAACTTGCTTTCTGCTTTACGTAAATACCCCTAACCCTTGGCTAAGATGATGCCCTTCCTACTTTACGGTAGCCTTTGCTTGGAAAGCCACTTAAAAATGTATCTTTGTTTGAGAAGGGTGCTGCAGTTGCTCCTCATATCCTTCTGAGAGGGTGTGTCTGTACAGATATATAATAGTTTAAAGTAAACTGCTGCTTAGAGAGACATGAAAAATGGTTTGTATTTCCCATCTGCAAAATGAATCTGGCACTCTAGGGGGAGAGAATTAAACTGCTCGGGGGTGAAAAATAGAGCATTAGGAACCAAACTGCTTGTTGCAGTGCATGATTGAGGGGAATACTTTAAAACAAAAAGTTGTATTTGTAGATTGTTATTAAAGTGTAAATAACTGAATTTTCAACAATGGTTTGGAGTCAGCTTTCAGGGCATAATGTCTTGCTTGATGAAAAGATCACCCTATACCCCCCTTTTAAAGGAAAATTATCGCAGGAGAATCAGGATGTGTAAAGCTAACATGCATCGCAAAACCCAAAAGGTAACCTAAATGTCTGATTTTAATAGCACATTTCTCTTTTACATAAACTGTGACGGCAACTTGCATAAACTTTATTGAAACAATTCTTCAGATGTTAATTTTAATGTAAAAATTTGCAAAAAATGTTTAAAATAAACATTTAAAAAAAACCACATGCTTCTGCATAAATTAGCAATAACTTTAATAATGTGCCCTTTGAAAATGCACTGTAATGTAATGTGGGCAAAAAGGAATCGGCAAGCTTAAATATCAAAAGATGTAAAATGACAACGAATATAGATAGTCCTGCTACTGCCAAAAAAAAAAAAATTCTGCTCAGTTATTTAAAAATGTAAAATGATGGCCCTTTTTAGACCCCAGTATTGATATTTACTGTGAAATGTTCAAAGCTCAGCTTAAGTTGCATGTTTTCCTTCCTGTGTAATTGCATGCAGGAATCTTTTTCTTTTGATTTGTGCTTACATTAAGGAGACTCACAAATGTCTTCAATTTGCAGGAGTCAAGAGTACATCGCTATGAATCACTTGGGCGAAGATGAGCAGGGGCAACACGAAGTGGGTAAGTTTGTTTATTTTTGCAACCCGTTGCAAGCTGCTGCCGTGTTCCGTGGGGGAGGTGGGGGGCGGCACCATCTGAGCTGCTAAATTGAAGCCATTCTTTATATACCCACAAATAAATTACTCTTGCGAAAGGCCAGTTACATGACTGACACTCTTGCAGAGGTCATGGTGTGGAGGAGGCTTCAGTATGTACCTGCCTAGAGCTCTCCCACCGAGATCCCGTGGAGAAGGAGGTTTAAGTGGATTTGAGGAGAGAAGGAAATGTGGTGAGATGTCTCTTGGCGCTGGTTCCCGGCTGAGGTGCTGGCCTTCATGAGAGCGCTCTCAGCAGCAGGGCAGCGTTAAGGTGGTTGTTACACCGTGCTCTAAAAACAGAGCAGCCCAAGGAACGCTCAGTAGGAGTTCCTATATGAGTCAATAATGCATTAAAATTGCAAAGTGCAGATTTTAGACCAGATGCTGCCCAGCTAGACCTTCCTGGTTCTACCCCTTCCACACCCCCATCCATGGGCTCTGAAATGTCATCTGGCTGCTCCTTTTTTAGGGCTTTTTTTTTTTTTTTTTTTGATGTTGCCAGAGACTGCTCAGGCAGTGGTCCTGCCGGCCTGGCTGGGACACGTTCAGCTCGGAGCCCTTGGGAGGGGTGATGCACCCCAGCACCTTTGGGTGCTGGTGCTGGTCAGCACCCACAGTGGCGGGGCTCCCTCTGGCGGCTGCTCTGGCCCCACCGACTTGCTTATTTTTCCAAGAAATACCTTAAAAAAATGCACACAAGTGCTTGCAAACCAAGTCGTACCTTGATTGGGGAGATTATCACGCATCGGTGCAGTGACCTGCTTACACAGCAAGGACACATCTCCCCCCAGGCCCAAAGGCAGCAGCTGTAAGCGTTTCCTTTGGGGACAGCTAATCACTTTCTCTCAAATCTCGAGATCACTGAAAGTCTGAGCTCCATAAATAGAAGAACAAAGAAATAAACTCTTGGAATGCTGAAGAAGTCTAATGGCTTCAAACGACAACTGTGAAAAGCCCTGGGCATAGGACATCGAAGGACATGTGTCTTATTTTATATGGAATTGTAAAGCTACCAAACGAGCTTCTCTTATCTTAGGAGTATTAGGAACAAGAAATGCTGCAGCAGAGTGAGATTACCCTCAATTCTTTGACTTTAACTTGAAAATTGGATCCGTAGTTTTCTGCTAGGGGAAATCATAACATGTCTGGATTTGTGGCCTGTTTATTGAATGCATCTTCATTTACAATGTAATTGGAACATCAATTTATATGGTGTTGTACCAATCTTTCCTATTTCTTTCTTAATAGGCACATCTTTTATATCAAGTGGAAAAGATTTGATAGAGATCATCTATTATGATGCAGTTTTTTACCAGTAGAAGTGGATCTTGTGACACTGCCTTTGGAGTAATACAGCTTGCTTGTGCATTGCATTTGTTGCATGTTTATGTGAAAGATTTTAATGTTATGGAGGATTGTAAATCTTATTATATTGAAAATAACTGTATATGCCAAAAGTATTTTGAAAACATGCCCTGCATCAAACATCTTCCTCCCTCTCATAGCATTGCTACATTCAGATTTTAGCCGAGAGTCTGCAGAAGCTAATTTGAGATCCCAAAATAGCCATCGGCATCGGATGTGTCTCTCAAAGTTGCTCTAATTAGCCAGACATTCCGGGGGTGATACAGGACTCACTAAAATTGGTGAGGGGTAGAGATTCCTTTGAGTACTGAAGTCTGAGTCACCTAAATAACCTTTCTTTTATACTGACACGTAGCCCCTGGAGGTAGTATTCTGCTGGCTGTGAGCTAACAAGCACCAGTGATCTTTCATCTCCTGATTTTCCCAAAGGACTAATCCACATCTTATTATTTGTTGGATTTTGGTAAAGACCATAAACAAGATAAAAGGCCCCCATTGTGCTTGGCACTGTACAGTGTGACGTACGGCAGCAGTCACATCTCCTCTGGGGAAGTGCTTCCCAACAATACTGTTCTTTTCAAGAGAAACTTGAGTCTAGAAACATCCTCCTGCTGCAGAGCACTCCGTGCCTCAGCAGTCCTGTCTTCTCTGGCCCTCGCTCTGCGTGGCCCCAGCTTCTTCAGCCTCTAGTCCAGCCCTTTGGTATAAATACTCAGGCTGGCCTTGCTTGGAGCTGGTACAAACCTGGACTTTACACTTCCTCGGTGAGGTCTCACCGTGCACAGCGGTTCATAGCCAGTATCTTGGACAGCAACAGGAGTGTGAAACTGAGCTTGCAGGAAAAACACTCCAACTGGTATTCCAGAGATGTCCCCAGCAGCTTTTCCTGGAAGGAGACTGTCATACCCTGCCCGTTCCTTAACCCTGGTTTCAAGTTGCTGTTTGGATTATTAAATAAAGCAAATGGTTACAAGCTTTATTTTATAACTTACCTATGGTATTTTTATGTTTAACTTAAACCGCTGTGCTTTCTGTAAAGCTCAGACGTTACCTTGATGTGGCCCTCTGTAAAATTCCATATTTGGCAAGTTGGGTTTAAGAGCACAGCTGGATTCCCTGTTCGGCTGTTAAAGCAGATGATTCTTTTTGTACAGAATGAGTTTTAAAATTTGTATGAGAGCATCTGTTACGAACAGAGCCAAGAAAAACAATTTAAATGTGCGTGTCTTCCCTTCCTCACCCCATGCCATTGCTCTCCTAAAAACCACTTGGGCAGAGGGTGATTCCTGCACCCTGGGACAGACCCTCCAAATGGCCCCAGAGGAGAAGAGACCAGCTGTGACCTGTCTGCTGGGAGATGTCGAGGAGAACAGGCGGTGCTGCTCACACAGCTCTTCTCCCGGCTGCGAGGAACAAGTACATATGGTGCTTTTGGGGGGGGAAGGCAGGGCTTAGGGAAATTCTTCTTTAATTGATAAACCTATAACATCTTGGATGAGATGTTGGACACATGCCCCATTTGTAAGCTTTGAGGGGGAGGAATTTCTGCAGGCTAGTCAGGGCCCATGGGAACTCCCATCTCAAATGTAGATGTTACTCTCTTTCTACTCAGGAAGCTCAGTTCCTGTGAGCACAGAGCAGAAACCTTTGCTGTTATTGCTCAGTTGAGCCTTCCATTGCTACCATATGTTTTAATGGAAATGTTTGCTTCCACGCTCATTTTGCTCCTTTTGCAAAGTGGGATGAATCTCCAACGAGCTGATTTCAGATCTGACGAACCCAGTTAAGATGCCGTTCGCTTTGCTGTGGCTGGGAAATGGGAACCTGCCAGCTCTTGGTGAGTGGTGGAAAACAGCGGAGCCTCCCGCGGCTGCCGCAGGTGCTGGAGAGCAGCAACTGTGTGTTGGAGTACTGAAATATAAAGTGTTTTCCAGTTGAAGCTGTTCCTTTTACCACTGGCTTTAGAACCAGACACACCAAAGGCTCGTACACAGCGTTAGAGACGCAAACCTGTTTTTAACCTGCCATTGGTGCATCCTACCTGTTACCTTTATCGTTGTTCTGGAAGATTGTGTTAAAACAGGTGCCTGGAGATTCCTGGTTTTTGATGGTTCTGCGCAACGTAGGTTTCAAAACCAGTAAGAAATAAAAGATGAGCCCTGTGAAAGTTCATTAATTTTAGAAATGGCTTTGCCTCCAGCCCAGGTTCTCAGGATTGTGTAACGCTCCATCTGTACTGAAGCGTCAAACACCCACAAGTTAAGGAAATCGATGAAAAATACTGCAAGTGGTTGGTAAAGATGGTGAAAACCGATCAAGGTGAATCACAGCATTAAAATAACTTGTATAGGAAACTGGCAAGCTCTTCTGTGGCTGGTATTTAGCGAGGAGTGTTCAACAGATGTTGGAAGTGATTAGTCATTCCCTATAATAAAGGCCTAACGTTGAATTTTATTTTTTTTTTTGGCTTTCAGAGGTGTGAGGTTTTTCTCTTGTTTCTCTTCCTGCTGCAGAGTTGCTGTTTATGGGAAGAGGCAGTTGGGGGGGGGTTTGCCCCGAGGGGGGTGTTTGGGGCGGGGGGCGCCCAGCGACGCCTCCAAATGCCCCAAGTGCTTCAGCTCCCGGTCCTCGGGGGGGGCGTGGCCGGGGGGGCGTGGCCGGGAGCGCGCGCGCGCGCGCCCCGCAGGAGGATTGTCCGCTGGCGGCCGCCATCGCGCCGCCCGGCCCCGCCCGCCATATTGTGCCCGGCGCAGGCTGAGCGGCGGCCGGAGATGGGTGAGGGGGAGCGAGCGGCGGGACGGACCCGGGGCGGGGGGGACGGGATGGGCGCGGAGGGAGAAGGAGGAAGGGGAAGGGGGGGGAGCGCGGTGAACCGGGAGCTGTGGGGGAGAGGGGCCGAGCGGCGGGCGGGGCGCTGGAGAGCCCGCGGCTGGCCCCGCCCCGCCGCCGCTGGGAGGGGGGCGGCTCCCGCGCCGCGGCCTGGCCCGGAGCCCCCGGGGCGCCCCGCAGCTGCTCCAGAGCCCCGTTCCTCCCTGCAGCCTCCGTGCGTGCTCCCGGACAGCCCCGGGAGGCTTCCCCCCCCCCTCCGTAGCCCCTAATGCTCCCTGCAGGTTTCTTGTACCCCGGTGGGGTCTCTCCAGAGCCCCCGGTGCTCCCCCGTGGCCCGTCCTGCGAGCCCCCAGCCCCCGCAGCACTCCTCAGGCGCCCGCTGCTCCGCCACAGCCCTGGCCTGCACCCCAAGGGCCTTTGTAGCCCCTTCTTACAGCCCTTACTGCTCCTCCAGAGCCCCTGTGGCCCCCACTGCTCTTCTCTAGCCCTCACTTGTGCCCCCAGGTTTCCCATTTCTCCCCGTAGCCTCTGCCTCCACCCCCGGGGTGTCTGTGGCTCCTGCCTGTGCCTCTGTAGACCCCAGAGCCCGTGGCCTGTGCCCTCACAGCCACCACTGCTCCCTCAGAGGCCCCGTCCGAGCTCCCAGAGCCCCTGAACTGCACTCCTGTAGCTCCCAGGTGTGCCCCCCCAAACCCCCCAGCTCTCTTCCCAGGCCCAACACTTTCATCCTACCACTTCTCCCCTCTTCAGACTCTCTTGTGGCGATGTCCTGGGCCTCAAACCCACTGTCCTCACCTCCCCGCGAGGTCCTGTCCCTCTGGTGCCCCCCACACAGCCCGTGTGTTGTATCCTGGGGGGGCCCCTGTGAACAGCAGTTACTCTGCATCCCCAGGTCACCAGGACTCTGTGTGCCACGGCGCATACTGGGGTTTTTGCCACCCCCCCAGTTCCCCCAGCGCTGCAGCCACCTCTGTGCCCCGCTGGCCACTGTGGTGTCACCCGTCTCGGGGTGTCTTTGCGTTTCTTGGCTCAAGCCCCAGGCACAGCCCCCTCACACCCTGTCCCTCATTGTCTGGGATTAGTACAGCACTTTGCTCAGCGTAAGCTTTAAAACTTGTTCAAGAGCACTCTCTAAGCCTTCAGCAATTTTTTTTTTTTTAATCCAGATGCTAATTGCTAAGTGATGCAAACTAGAAATTAGCAATCAGAAAAAGAAATATTAACCAATTGATGTGACCTGATCCAAGTTTCTTCACGGCTCAGATTTCACTTCTAGTAAGTGGTGTATTATCACCCCGTCCTTTCTCTGAGGTGTGTAGATTCTCCTAAGATTAAACAGGATCCGGAGAAGGTTTTTAAAACCTTGGTATTACTATTATTGTTTACACTGTGGCAAGCAAGCACGAGAAAAGCTAACTTTGGGCTTTTGAGCTCTGTGGCATGCAAACATACAACAACAACAAATGCCCTAAAAATGCTATTTTTTTCCTGTCTTGAAGCAAAAAAGGAAAAAGCTGGTTTGTGTGCTTTTGCAGTGTCCCTTTAAAAGAGCTGTGATTCCAGCACAAAATTGGGCGAAAGGGAACCTAGGAAATATCCCCAGTTTACTGAATCCTTTGGGCAAATTGTTTAGCCTCATCATAAGTGTATTGCTCTGCCTGTAAAACGGGGGAAACACCACAGGGATGCAGATTAAATTCCTTGTAAACTGCCTTGGGTTGGGAGAGAGGCATGAAAAGCTGCTTCCTGCTCCCGTGGAAGCCTGCATGCGTTAGGCTTTAGACTCAGTGAATCCGCAGCACCTTAGCAAGCTGCTGCATGTCGGAGCGTCAGGAGCTATCTGGGCCGCATCAGTAGCCTGTGGCAAATACAGGAGATGTAGGAAAGGGTTGAGCAAAGTTGGATTAACCTGCTTTGTGCTGCAAGTGATCGGTTCCCGCTGGTCACCAGGGGCGTGGCAAGCAGATGAGCCTTAAATATAAATCTTTTCCTTTTAGTTTTAAGGACTGAAGACATAAGCACGCAGTGAACAGCAGAGAAGCCACCTGGAAGATCAGCCCTCCGCCCCCTCTGTTGTTATGGCAGGGGGAAGGCGGGGCCCTAACCGCACGTCCTACTGCCGAAACCCCCTCTGTGAACCTGGGGCTGCTGGCGGCTCCGGCCATTCCACGAGTTCCTCTGTCACGGGCGTGCGCTCACGCACCAGGTACGTCCCGCTCTCCACATCCTCACGTCTAACCAGGCCGGCTGCTCCTCTCTGAGGGAGGTGTGAGGCCACCTGTATCTCCCCATCTCACATGCTGCTGGTTTTCCTGTGGCTCAGCGATTTGTTAACTCCCAGTGTCCATGCTGCATGCTGTAATTGGGATAGTGGGTTTTAATTTGTGGAGACTTAAGTGCTTTATCAGACCACAAGAGAATTCCAGGAGTGTTCAGAAGCCTTTAGTGTCCATTGAATGGAAAGTAAAAATAGAGAGAAAGTTTTATCCAAAAGCCTGACTCTGGAGTTCAGGTTGTTGCGTCTCCTGTGCCCTGAAGTTTATGTCAGGTGAGGCATTTCTGGGGTAGAGTTTAGCTAGGTCAGGTGATGTGTAGGCCGTGGGTTTTTTTCAGGTTCTAGCCTAGCTGGTTGGTTGCATTTCTACGACTGAGGTAGAGAGGAGGAAGGAGAAGCAGAGCACCGACAGCAATGCGTAAGCAGGAGGTGCCTTACGAACTCTGCAAAGAAAGTGTTAGATCTGTCTTAACATACTCCCTGCTTACGGCCCTAGGCCAAGAAATGTATGGGGATACAGTTATTCAAACAAGTCATTGCAAGGCCACAGAAGGTGGAGCAATCCACCGTGTACAGACTTCGCTGCGAGAGCGTGCACAAAGGTCCTTATCACGAGCAGTAATGCCGTACAAATCCACGCCCCGGCTCACCTCCGAGTGGTTTGTCTCTGCAGCTGAACCCTGGGATACCCATCACCTGCGTGGCAGCCCAGGCTGAGGAGTCCCAAAGCGCTTTCTGCTTCATGCGTGTGAGAGCCTTGTCGCCGCTCTTAGGTCTCCTGTGTCTGTTCAAAGCAGAAAAGACTTGTGTTTATATTTTATATTATTTTTATATAGCCCCTTTCTGTAGGATCAGAACAGCAACTTTTGTTCTGTGTGCAACTGTGTGCAGGAGCAGAGTTTATTGGTGGATTTATCAATCCCGAGGAGCTGAATCAGTCTTGTCAGCTTGGGAATCTGGGGATTTTAGAGAGACAGCTTGGCTTCCTAAAGTTTTCCCCTCACACATGACCTTAATGTAGGCTGTCAGCCTTCTGTTTTAAAAAGCAGGGACTAATCCACCTGTGTCCACCCCTGGGCTAAAAGTCTTTCTGCAGTCACACTCCAAGACTTTTGTGGTTTCGTTTTGGGATTTTCAGTAGGAGTTTGTGCTCTGTAGTTCCTTTGAAACCCACACCCAGATTCCTTTGACTGTTGTTATTTAGAGATTGCAAATCAGGAGAGATATATCTAGTATATATTAACTCCCTTCCCTTTGATTAAAAGGGTTGCTGTCTGGGATTGTGTGCGTGCTCACACAGGAATATGCACCTCTGACTAAACTTGTTTTTCCTCCATAGTTGAATAGAAGTTAAAGAATGAGAAAGGGCTTGTGTTTAATTGCTCTGTACTTCACTTTAAGCACTCTTAGAAATGTAAATAGCAACTCGAGGCCTAAAAGCTTCCAATTAATTAAAAAGGCCACTGCTTGCCCCTTGAATAGCAAAACACAGCCACAGCTCTGGAACCTGACTCAACGCAAGGGATTTAATACCAGATGACCTGGTGCTGTAGGCTGGCCTGGTTCCAAATAGTGCTTTTGCTGGTCAAATTCCTGCTGACATCTGCCTGTAACAGTCGTCCTAGACATCTTCAGGGCACTGAGGCTCCTGGTGTGTGTCAGCCATTGACCATGACAGTCAGCTTAGGTGTCTCAGTCAATATTAGACCCTCAGCTTCTAGAGCCTGAGGCTGTGGGCTGTGTTTATCTCAGGGAAGTGACTGCTGCCTTTTGCTTTACCTTGGTAGGAGCGGTTCAGGTACAGGCCTTTCCAGCCCACCTTTGGCAACTCAGACAGTTGTCCCCCTCCGGCACTGTAAGATCCCGGAGCTGCCCGTGGAGAGGAGTGTGCTGTTTGAACTTCAGCTCTTCTTCTGTCATCTCGTTGCTCTGTTTGTCCACTACATCAACATCTACAAAACTGTGTGGTGGTACCCACCCTCGCACCCGCCCTCGCACACGTCATTGGTAAGCACCAAAGGACAGCTGCTGTCCCGTGATACTCACAGACACTCTCTTGGGTCATTAGACATAAAGTTTTCTATATGTGTTTCATGCAAACTACATGTGACTCTACAGCCCTGGAGGGTTGCTCATGTGACTGTTATTTGGCAAATTTTGGGCACTGGCTGTCTGCTTGGCATTCTCTTTCTGATCTTGGAAGAGAGAGTCCGAGGAGAAGAGAATAACTTGGGAGATTCTCTGTTGAATGTGGGTTTCTGCTGCCTGATGGAAAGTGGAATCATTTTGTTTTTGTCACCGCAGAACTTTCACCTTATTGACTTCAACGTGCTGACAGTGACAACAATCGTCCTGGCACGCCGGCTGATCGGTGCTATTGTGAAGGAGGTAAAGTCCCAAGGCAGATCTCAGAACTGTTCTTTCCTCTCAGGCGAAATGTAAAGCTGTGTGTCCCTTTTGCAGTTCCAAACTCTTCTGTCCTTTTCTAAACAACTTTGTGCTATGTCCAAGTCAGAAACCTAGGCACGGTTTCTAATGGGAAGGACAGAAATGAGCCCCTTGAACTCTTGCTCATGACTCTGTCCTTCTGTGATTGTTTCTGATTTACTGTCTCAGCAAGACTGTAGAAATTCTTCCTTGTGAAGAACAGCATTTGGCTCTTTTCCTGTTCCCTTAATTACTCTAGCTTTCTGCACGGAGGGACCAGCGCAGGTTGGTTTCTGCTGACTGCGGAAGCTTTCTGTGGTGAGCAGGTCCAGGAGAGCGGGCTGGTCACACCGATAACTGCCAGACCTTAACGAGGAACTCTGAGAGCTCTGCTCATTCCCGCTTGAGGAGTGAGGCCCTGGGTTTGGGAGAAGCCAGATTCCAGCCTGCAGAAGGCCTCCCCTTCCCGGTGGCAGTCAAACAGAGCCCTTCACTGGCTCTTCCTTCAGGCATATGAAGTTGATTTTACAGACTGAGTGCTGCTCTTTTGCCGTTTGCTTCCTGTAGGAAGAGTGAATGAGTCTCTTCTCTGCCCAGCTCTTTCTTCTCTCCCCGCAGGCTTCACAGAGTGGCAAAGTCTCCCTGCCACGCTCTATTTTCCTGGTGATCACTCGGTTTGCTGTTCTCACTGGCACAGGCTGGAGTTTGTGTCGATCAATAATTCACCTTTTCAGAACCTACTCTTTCCTTAATCTCCTGTTCCTGTGTTACCCGTAAGTATCTCTTCTGTCACTTGTGTGTGATTTCTAATAGTGCTTCAGTGCAGTGGGTGTTGCTCAGTTGAAATGAAGCCTGAAAGTAAATAAGCACTTGATTACCTGCTAACAGAACTTAAACTACCTTTTTCCCTCTTGCTGTGTCACATTTCTTCTTGGTGGCAGGGCATATCTTTAACAGTTACCCATATATCAGCTTTAATGTGAGCATCCTTAGATTGCTCGCGTCCTCTGAAAAGGATTGTGTGCTTTTCTCGTGGTGTTCAAAGTACCCGTGACTCTGGTTTACCTTAGTTCTTAGTGCCTCTGCCAGGTGGAGTGAATCAAACAGCTCCTCTGCTTCACCTTAACTAACAAAAGGAAGCCAGTTCTGTTTCCAGTCAAGTCGTGGAAGTAGCTCCCTTCTCTCTGGTAGATGCAGGAGGAAACATCTCATAAAGATCTGAGACTCGGTGCTTGTGTTTGAGATCAGATTGGTGAAGGTCTTTTCTGGAGTTTATATAGGTACTAGATGCCAATTAGGAGCAGGATGTGGTCGTAACGCTGATCTGCTGCCAGCAAAGGCCTGGCCCAGGGAGCTCGTAAGGAAGTAACCACCTTTCTGCACTTTGCTGCTCCAGGTTTGGCATGTACATTCCCTTCCTTCAGCTGAACTGTGACCTGCGGAAGACGGGGCTCTTCTCCCAGGTGGCCAACATCGGTCCCAGAGAGACCAGCGAGGTGACCTCCAGGGGCCGAGACTACCTGACTGTCCTAAAGGAAACCTGGAAGCAGCACACTCGACAGATGTACGGCATGGAGGCCATGCCCACGCACGCCTGCTGCCTCTCCCCGGATCTCATCCGCAACGAGGTGGAATACCTGAAAATGGACTTTAACTGGCGGATGAAAGAGGTGCTGGTGAGCTCCATGCTCAGTGCCTACTACGTGGCCTTTGTGCCAGTCTGGTTTGTGAAGGTGAGTGAGGGCTGGCACTGCTCTTGCAGACTCATTTCCTCCGGGCATGGGGCTGGCGGCAGGGGGGACTCTGAGGAGGTGGACACAGGGTTGTGGAGGAGGTTTGGTTCTCGCTTCTTTCTTCGCTGGCACGAGGTCGGTCAGAGGTCTGTGTGCACAGGCAGCTGCGTCCAACCCATTTACTGAGGCCTCGTGAAAAGTAAGCAAAACCATCTAGGTTTAGATTTGCTTAAACTCCAGATAACAGAGGACAATATTGTCCTGGTCAGGTGTATTCTGACTGTTGGTGGGAGCGTGTGTCTGTCTGTAGCATCCATCCTGCCTCCCCCTGAAGCTGGCAGGGCTCCAGGCCGACCGTTCCTTCACACGCTGAGCTGTGAGGACAGAGCTCCAGGACAAGGGGCTTGACTATAACCAGGGAGGTGGTATGAAGGAGGATGGACCTTATTAGGATTCTTAGCTGTTTTATTTAAGTTACTAATACGTTGTACAGTGAGACAAATGAGTTGCAGTAAATCTGTCAGACCTCAGGGATGAGCCCAAGTCCCATCCCCTGAGGGGCTGGTGCTCCCACCCGTCGTCAGCTGAGCTAGGGGAGCACCAGGAACTCTCTCCCTATTTTTGGTGATGGGTGATGACAGCGTAAATGTTTCGCCGTGGTGTGTTCAGGAGTTGTATAGCAGCCATCCTATGTGGGCGCTTCTTTTTCAAGCAGGATTAATAGCTACGTGAAAAACCCTCGTTGTACCTGCCTGAGTGCTTTGTGTTGTGATGGCTTTGTTAGGTGAGGCTGTCCAAACACCTTGTCACGCATTTGTCTTGTCCCCCCCACAGAACACTCAGTACTATGACAAACGCTGGTCGTGTGAGCTCTTCCTCCTGGTTTCCATCAGCACATCAGTGATCCTGATGCAGTACCTCTTACCCGCGCGCTACTGTGACCTGCTCCACAAAGCTGCCGCACACCTGGGCTGCTGGCAGAAGGTCGATCCAGCCCTCTGCTCCAACGTGCTGCAGCATCAGTAAGGAACTCTCTCCTGGGGCTGGGGCTGGAGTTTTTGCTGGCAGGCCTGTTGGCGTGAGCAGAGGCTGGATGGGGAGCTCAGCTTTCCAGCCACCTCTCCTCCTCCTCTTACTGCTTAAAAAAAAACCAACAAGAGAAAGAAAAATGAAAGCAGAGCTGTCGGCTGACACATCCGACAGCTTACAGACACTATCTGCGCTGGCCACTTCCAAAACGCAGCAGGCAGATCTGATTTTTGGCAAGGTGCCTGCTGCTTTTGGCCACAGGTAACTGCAATTTGTCACTGCCATGGTTACACGCCTCGCTGGGCCAAACCCTGCCCTCGCCAATGATGTCAGCTTGCTGCTGCGGCCAAGGCTGTGGAAGGTGATGGTGGGGAGGCAGCAGACCCCGCTTCGGCTCTGGAGGTAGAAATGAGAGTGCTCTGCTTCTTTCCTGCAGGTGGACAGAGGAGTGCATGTGGCCGCAGGGAGTGTTGGTGAAACACAGCAAGAACGTGTACAAAGCTGTGGGTCATTACAACGTGGCGGTGCCCTCGGACGTCTCGCACTTCCGCTTTCACGTAAGATCGCGGCTCCTCGCTGGGGACCGAGGGGGGTAGCGCCTCGCAGGGTCACGGTGCTCTTGTCCTCAGCGTGTCCGAGGGCCTGAGCCCGCTCTGCGAGCGGGAGAGCTGCCCTGGGGGGGTGTGCCGGGGCGCTGGGGCCTTCCAGCTGACTCCCACGGCTCCCGTCGGTGCTGCCAAAAGGGTGACTCCAGCCCCTGCAAACCGGGGCTCTGTCCAGAGCCGGTCATGGATAAAGATTTTTAAAAAAATAAAAAAATGAGCAGCTGAGGGAACTGGGGGGGTTTAGTCTGGAGAAGAGGAGGCTGAGGGGAGACCTCATGGCCCTCTGCAACTCCCTGAAAGGAGGGTGCAGAGAGGGGGGAGGAGTCTCTTGAGCCAAGGACCCAGCGCCAGGACAAGAGGGAATGGCCTCAAGCTGCGCCAGGGCAGGGTCAGACTGGCTCTTAGGAAGGATTTCTTTGCAGAAGGGGTTGTTGGGCGTTGGAATGGGCTGCCCAGGGCAGGGGGGGAGTCCCCATCCCCGGAGGGGTTGAAGAGTCGGGTTGACCCAGCGCTGAGGGATCTGGTGGGGTTGGGAACGGTCAGGGTGAGGTTCATGGTTGGGCTGGAGGAGCTTCAGGGTCTTTTCCAACCGAGATGATTCTGGGATTCTGTGAAAAAGGAGTCCCAGAGGAATCCTCACCGGCCTCTGCCTCACACGTCCTGTCAAAAACACGTACCCGAAGGGTCTGACCTCGCTCGGTGCCTTATTGTGGTCCCTCCTACAGTTCTTTTTCAGCAAACCACTGAGAATCCTCAACATCCTGATTCTGCTGGAAGGAGCCGTCATCTTCTACCAGCTCTACTCGCTGATTTCTTCAGAGAAGTGGCACCAGACTATCTCGCTGGCTCTGATCCTCTTCAGCAATTACTACGCCTTCTTCAAGCTGCTGCGTGACCGTCTGGTGCTGGGCAAAGCCTACTCATATTCTGCCAGCAGAGACTCAGAGCAGAAGTTAAATTAAAACAGTTGCACTGATGCTCAGCTTATTACAAAACAAACAAAACAAGAAACCCTCAGAGCTTTGTATTTTTGTTACCACTGCTTTTTTTCTTTGATAACTGATGTAATTAAAAGGAAAAAACATATTTTTTTACTCCCAACAGTTGTTTGTGTGTTTGTTGTCTGGTAAAATCCCCCGAGAAGGCCTCCTCCTGTTTGTATTCGAGAGGAGTGATTTATTAACAACAGCCCTTAGTTTTGAGCAACGCAAACACTGCTGCTTCTGGAGTCGGAGCTCCAGCTGGCGCTGAGTGGGAAGATGAGAATTACAGGTATGTTTAAGCTCCCGACTTCAGTCTGGGTTCCTTTGTAAGGGGTGAGCCCTGATCCTGTCCTTTCCGGGACCCCAAAGGACCCCCTGCAGCACCCCCCCATGCTCTGTGGCTGGGGGAGGGGGTGGGGGGAAGGCTGCGTTTGGTTTGCTACTGGTGATTTTTAAATGGCTGCACCAGAACTGCTGCAGCCCCTCGCTCACAGCGCGCAGAGGATGGTTTCAGGTCTGCAGTGGCGTGAGGGGATTTGGTGTGAGGGAACCCAGTGTGAGGAGATTCAGTGCAAAAAGGCCATTGAATGACTCGAGCGTGTCCAGAGAAGGGCAACGGAGCTGGTGCAGGGTCTGGAGCACAGGTCTGATGGGGAGCGGCTGAGGGAACTGGGGGGGTTTAGTCTGGAGAAGAGGAGGCTGAGGGGAGACCTCATGGCCCTCTGCAACTCCCTGAAAGGAGGGTGCAGAGAGGGGGGATGAGTCTCTTGAGCCAAGGAACCAGCGGCAGGACAAGAGGGAATGGCCTCAAGCTGCGCCAGGGCAGGGTCAGACTGGCTCTTAGGAAGGATTTCTTTGCAGAAGGGGTTGTTGGGCGTTGGAATGGGCTGCCCAGGGCAGGGGGGGAGTCCCCATCCCTGGAGGGGTTGAAGAGTCGGGTTGACCCAGCGCTGAGGGATCTGGTGGAGTTGGGAACGGTCAGGGTGAGATTCATGGTTGGGCTGGAGGAGCTTCAAGGGCTTTTCCAACCGGGATGATTCTGGGATTCTGAGATTCAGTGGGGGGGGGACCTGGTGTGAGGACACCCAATGTCAGGACACTCGGTGTGAGGGGACCCACCGTGGGTGGGGGCGCTCGGGGGGGCTGTTGCTCCGGCTGCTCCCGCTTTGCCTTTCCAGGAGCGGGTTGGTGTCCCCCGGGTTGGGTGTCCGCCCCCCCCGCCGCCGCCTCTCCTGCCCAACCTGCCCGTCAGGTCTGCCCGGGGCTGGGGCCCGCGTGGCTGAGAGGGTGACATCACCCCGGCGAGGAGGAGGAGGAGGAGGAGGAAGGGCGCAGCCCAGCCCCCGGGTGACTCGGGGCCGCCCCAGAGCCGCCGCCGTCCCTGTGGCCGGGGGTACCGGCCGTTCCCGCCGCTGTGGCCGGGTCCCGGCTCGGGCTCTGCTCGTGATGGGGCTCCCGGTCGCCGCCGCCGGTGCCGGATCCGGCCTTTGTTCTGCGGGACCCGCCGCCGCCAGGGGGCGCCCGGAGCGCGCGGCCGCTCCCGGTTCCGCTCCCGGTTCCGCTCCCGCTCCTGCTCGGTCCCGCTCCCGCTCCCGTTCCCGTTCCCATTCCCGGTCCCGGTCCCGGTGCTGCGGCAGCGCTGCCGCTCTCCGGCCCGTGGGACCCTCGTTCCCCCCCCGCCCCGCCCCGGGGAAATTATTGCGAATGAAACCGCAGATCAAACACCGGACGGGGGCGGGATGGCCCCGGGAACCGGGACCGGACCCTGCAGAACGCCAGGCCGGCAGCAACATCGCCCCGGTGCACCGGGTGGGAACGGGATGGCATCCCCAGCCATGCCAGCGCGGCGACCCCGGGCACGGCGGGGGGCGGGGGGGGGTCTCGGTGCCCGGCCAGCCCCGAGCATCCGACCCCGCAGCAAACCGTCGCCCCGGCCCTCGGTGGGGACACGGCGGGGACACGGTGGGGTCAAAGGCCACCGGGAACAAAGCCGCTGCCGTTATCGGCCGCTGCGTGTCAGCAGGGCGAAGGGCACGGCGAGGAAGAGGAAGGAGGAGCGGGGAAAAATGAGGGCCGGGGCTGGCAGGGAGCCCTGCCGAGCTGGGGGTGCAGCTGCACCCCGCCGGACTGTGCCCCCGCACCCACGACCAGCACCGGGGCAGCCCCACGGGGAGCGGACGGAGCTGGGCCTCCCACCCCGCACGGGGAAGCCGCCGGCCGGGGCACGGGGGTGTTTTGTTGGCTCATGGTGTGGGAAAACTGCAAGAAAGTCCCCCCTGGGGACCCCCGGCAGGTCCTGTGCGGATGGAGAGGCCCCCCCAGGCTGTCCCCGAGCTCTCGTATCACCCCAGCCCGGGCCAGACCCAGTCTCTGGACAGGATCGCTGCCTGGGATGGGGGGTGATGTTGGGGTGCCGTGAGCGGGTGAGCCTGTGCCCCGGCCCCCTCCCCACCGCGGCAGGAGGAAACGGCCGTGTCCAGCCTTTCCCGAGGATGAGGATTTCCTTCCTCCCATTGAGCAGGGACCCTGAGGTTAGCACGCAGCCACAGGGCACACGGGGGGGCCTGGCTGGGAGGTGGGGGGCAGAGACACCCCCCCTGACACACAGCTCTGGGTGCAGCTCCTGCCAGGACCCCCCCTTCCCTCCCCCTGCCTGGCCGGGACCCCATGTGCAGGCAGGACGAGGGCAGCTGCCTGCAGGGACGAGGGAGCAGCTTTGTGGGGGGCTCAGGATGGAGACTTGCAGCCATTTCCTTCCCTCCTTCCCCACGGCTTCGCCCCCTCCCCTTTGCCCAGCCCGAGCACACTGCTGATATTTTGGGGGCAAGAAGAAGCCGGGCAGAGCGGGCAGCCCTGGGGTGACGGAGTCCGTCCCCCCTTGGGGTGGCCCAACTGGGGCTGGCCAAGCTGCAGCCACCCTGACTGCAATTTTTGGGCTCCCAGTCACACTGGGAGGGCTTGGAGGTCCCCCCAGGTCCAGCAACGTGACCCTCTGGGCAGAACCTCCCAGCCTTGAAGGGTGCCTGCACCCCGCTGCACCCCCAGCCCCCATCCTCCTTGCAGGGCCCGGACACGGGGGTTACTGGATTCCCAGAAAAGGCTCTTCCTGCAGCTGGGAAGTGCTGCTGTGGGGAGCCGGGGACACGGCTCAGCTCGTTTCCCTTGAATCATCTGAGAGGGAGTGCACAGGGGCTTTCCCGGGGCCCCGGAGGGGACGACGTCCCAGGGGAGATCCCGGGTGGGGAATTCCCCCAGGGAGCAGCTGGGTGGCTTCCTTGGGGACGATCCAGCTTGCCTTGGTGACCCCAGGGGTCCTGGGCAACCCAAACGGTGCCAGGCCCACGGGGGTCCTGGCCTGGCCGGGCTCCATCTGCCGCCCCCCCCACGCCCACTAATCCCGGGATTAGCAGCCAGATGCCAGGCGCCGGTTTGCTGCAGGTAACGAGTATCCCTGGGGAAGGAGGTTAGGGCCATCAAAGTGCGGGCAATTAGGGCTAATCCCAGACCTGCGCCTAACGAGCTCGGCAGCGTCCTGCCTGAGCCAGGCGGGACTGAGGAGAAGCCAGCTGGCACCACGGCGGGGTCCCCGACCCAGGAGGACAGTGGGTACAGGGACCCTGTGGGTGCTGGGGACAGAGCCCGGGGTGCCCCCAGGCACAGCACCCCAGGATAATGGCTGTCTTGGTAGGTCACGGAGCAGAAATGCCCCCCACGGGGTTTGGCACGGCTGAGGCCCCACCTTGTGCAGACACAACATGGGGCTTGTGCGTAGGGGATAAACTTCAGCCTCCCGCTGCCCCCCGGGAATCCCCTCACCGCTTCCCAGCAGATGCAGCTGATGGGAAGTGTTGGTGGTTTTTCCCGAAAAGCTCATCCCAACGTTCCTGGGAAGCCACAACTGCCACCCGCCTCCCCCCATCCCCAGGACCTCTGGTCCCAGCCCAGCTCGGCGCAGATGGGGGACGGACACTGCAGGCTGTGGTGGCTCAGCACGGGGCTACCGGCAGCCCCCGACCCACAAACCTGCCCCACACATGCACCCCACTGAGCTCCTGCCCTCCAAGTGACAGGGGACGGCAACAACCAGCACAGATCTCACACCTGAGCCTGTTCTTCCCCACCCCAGTGCAGCAGGCAGAGATGGTGTCGGTGCCCCTTGGCACCCCAATGCTCTGGTCACAGGGGGGGGGGGTCCCAGGTTTCTGCAGTGATACCCCACTGGGAGCACAACAGACACCCCCCCACACCTCCTCCTCACCCCCCGAAATCACCAGCCTGTCCCTGGTTGCTGCGCTGCCGACCCTGCTGTGATGTGGGGACCGGGGCGGGGGGGCACGGGGGCACAGGAGCACCCCACAAAGCTGAAGGCCCCCAGCCCGGGCACGCAATGCCTGCGGGGGATCCCTGATGTCCTTTATCTGGAAGCTGGTAGCTTTAATTCTTCTTTAATAGTCCTTTATGCCGTTAATAAAGCCAAATTGCTAAAGTGGCTAATTAGGGGTTCGTTTGCCACTTCCATCTCACACCGTGGCAGGTTTTGTGTGAGAGCAAGGAGGGGGGCGGGAAATTGTCACGGGGCAGGCGATGGGAGCATCCTCCCAGTGCCCATCCCGACAGCATCCCTGCTGCCCCAGGCTGGGGACCCCTGAGCAACACCCCAGGCCCTGAGCTCCCCCAGACCCAGAGCCGTGGGGTCTTTGTGGGGTCTGGGCACCCGAATCTGGGAGGTGCTGAGCCGAGCCGAGCCGGCCACCGCTGCCCGACCTTGCCTGGGGCTCACCTGGCCGAAACCGGGGCAGGACACGGCCCACGAGGCCCCGTCCTGAGCCAGCGAGACCTGCCATAATTGGCAGCCCTGAATTAGCATATGCACATCCTCATTAGCAATCACACACACACACACACACACACACACGCACGCGCGTGCGCGCCCTCATTTTCTCATCTGAACAAGTCCACAGTGGGGACCCGGGAGCCGGGGCGAGCAAGTGTGGGGTGGTAGGGCTGGACCCCCAGCCCACCCAGTCTCTCCCGGTCCTCCACTGATCACCCGAGACCGCTGAACTCATTGCACTTGTGCCACAGAGCAGAGACAACGTCTCCAGCACCCACGTCCCCACGGTACCTCGTCCTGGGCGGGGGGAAGCAGCAGCCCCCGCGGGGAGCAGATGGCGACTCGCAGCCCTACAATGCCCGGAGCAGCGCGGGGGCCGGTGGACCACAGGGGAGCAGACCCGGCCCGGCGTCCCCCCCCCGGCTCATCTTCTGCTGCCATTTTACCCGACCAGCTATAAATATTTAACAGCTCCGTCCTCCGCTGCGCTGCTGAACCGACAGCCGGAGGGGTGGCAGCTCCCACCGCTCCAACCCACTTGGCACCGCGCTGGGGGTCACTGGGCTGAGACCCCCGCACGTCCCCTCCCCACAGCATCGCTCTGGGTCTGAGCTAAATAACCCCAGCGAGCCGGGCTGGGAACGCTTGAGGACTGAAAGGTGATGAATGGAGACTTTGGAGGGTGCGGAGATATTCCCCAAGAGCTGGGGATGAGGGGGGGAGCAGGGAGAGCTGGGCAGGTCACCCACCTCCCCCCCGGGTGGTCCCATCCTGGCCACTGCGCGGGCTGAGCATCCCTGAGCCCTCCCAGAGGTCCAAGGGGCCTTAAATACCCCCAAACGCACGCCTATGCCCCTGGGGGGGCCCAACTGCTTGGTCAGACCCCAGCCAGGAGCCCTGTGAGCAGCAGCACCTCCACGCCAGCCACCTCAGGGGGGGTCCCGGGGGTCCACTGCAGGGTCGTGTCCCTGCAGGATCTCCCACGCTGCGGCACGAGGCTGCGAGTCCCAGCGTGCGGCTGCTGCGGGGCACGTCCCGGCTTGCGGCACAGAGGCATCTGCAGCCAAGGGCTCGCCCAGGAAGGGCCTTTTCCCGGCACCGAGGGAGTTTCGGTCCCGCTGCGGGCACGGCGGGTGCCCCTTCTTCCAGCACCCAACCTTGGTGCCCCCATGGGACACACGTGCACCAGGGCAGCCCCTGGCCAGGCCCAGGCTTCCTCCCACCGCCACCGCCGCGGCCCGGAGCCTTTCCGCCGCTCTTCCGCCGACCCCGGGGCCACCGGCTGCCTTCCTGCTCTGGCCCACGCTGCCGCCCAGTTTCCTGCCCGCCAGCGCTGGGGCTGCCGCAGCCGCTCTGCCTCCACGTCCACCCCACACAGAGTGTTCCCAGCTTTCCCTGCCGCGCCAGCACCATCCATCCACCCTCTTGCTCTTTCCCAACCCTTCGGACGAGGGGACCTGGCCCCACCGCCATGTCCCCAACTGCTGTCCCGGGACCCTGCGCCCTCCTCGGGGGATCTGGTCCCCAGTCTCTGTGGGCTCAATCAGGCAATATCGGGGGGGTTTCGTGCTTCACCAGCCGTTTTCTTCCAGCTCAGTGATAAAGGTATCGAACGGACCAAGTGCCCCCCCCCGGGCTCACACGCGGGGAGCAGCAATTCCCCGATTGCAATCACTTTTGGGGATCTACCACTGACCTAGTTTTTAATCCACTGTGCCAGGGCGGCAGGAATTGCACGCAGGGCCGCCGGCGGGAACGAGCAAGAGCTTTCCAAGAGCATCGATACCCACCCCAGGCAAAGCTCCCCCCCGCCCCATCCTTGTTTTGGGGAGACGAGGGTCCCACAGGCAGCTCGGCAGGGCTGGCCCCGGCTCCGTGCCGCGCTGCTGCTGCTGCTGAGGTCAGGCCGTTCCCACGCTGAGCCCAAGGGTCTCCCCCAAAACCGGTCGGGCGTGCGGAGCCGTGACTCAGCCCCGAGTCAGTCGGTGGGAAGCAGCGTGCACCGGCAGGCCCGGGGTGGAGGGGGGGTGGGGGGGCTGGAGGAGGGCAGGGGATGCGGCGGCAGGACGGGACCTGCGCGGGGGCCCCCCCGTTTCCTGGGCAGCAAAGAGGGAAGCGAAAAAAATTTCCTTTTCCTTCCTCCTGCAGAGCTGCGGAGAGGGTGTTGTCGTGCTGGGGTGACCTGCCCCTGCACCCCGCTTCCTAAAGCAGCCCCCCCCCCATGTCCCCCTAACCCAGGCACGCCGTGGGGTGAGGTCTAGGAAGGGCTCTTTATCTCCCTTCCCAGCTGATTCAGGGTTTACTCATCGCTCTGCTCCCAGGACAACCCCGCCACAGGGCAGGTGACGCTTGGGGTGTCACCTCCCCTTGCAGGGATGGAGCAGGGATGATGCCACCATCCTTCCATGGTCCTTACATACTTTTCACGTCCACCCCCAGCATCATTCCCTGTCCCACAGCAGCTTGGCTGAGATCACCAAGGTTTTCCCCAGTGCCTCCGACCACCGGTGGTCGGAGGCACTGGGGCTGGGGGGAGATTCACTGCCCCCCAGGCTGTTGCCAGCCCTCTGCGCCAGCCAGGAATAAATGGATTAGGAAGCAATCTCGTTATCGCTGCTAGCAGCCTCGGCGAGAGCCGTGGAATGGGGACAGGGATGGGGACACTCCCAGTGGGGGGATCGGGGGTGGCCGGCGCGGGGCAGAGCGTGGCCACGTTGCTTTGAGAGCAAGGGCTCCTGCTGTTCCCAGCAATGGATGCGGCATCCGGGCTCTAATGAGCCAGGACGGTTAATTAGTCAGTGTCAATTTATGTTAATTAGTCAGAGGAGTCGAGAGACTGATTCCTCTGCCACCTGGCTGGCACCGGGATGCGCAGGGCCTGGCTGGGGGGGGTGGGGGACCAACGTGCGTGTGCGCGGGTGCACGTGTGTGTGCGCACGTGGGTGCGTGCACGTAGATACGTGTCGTCGTGTGTGCGTGTGCGCTGCCACCCGTGCACCCACAGACACGTGCACCCAGGAACACGGACACCCACGCAACTGTGCACCCCCACGCAGCTCCGGAAAGCCGAGCTGACGCCAACGGGCTCGGGGAGCTGTGAGGTGGGTGACAAGGGACAGGGCAGCCACGTCCCCGGGGCAGGACAGGGCGGCACGGTCCTGCGGGACGAGCGACGCGAAGTTTCCTGCGGGTGATTCATGCTCTTCCTCGTCTTCGCTGCTGTGTGTGCAAGGGCTGAGACCCCAGAGGAAGCCACAGGGATTTCCACGAGGGCTCAGAAAAACTCCCCCCCCGCCTCGCTGCCCGCTGTGATTTCCTCCTGGGCTGAAACGCAGCCGGTCTGGGGGCGAAGGAGCCACGTGGGCAGCAGCACACGGCAGCGAGACCGGGAAGCTCCCGGCGCTGGGGCTCTGCTGCAAGGAGGGAAGAGGATGGGAAACGTGCCGTGGCCGGATCCAGGCAGGGAGCGAGCCCCTCTCCGGGCTGGGGAGCTGAGCAGGGGGCGAAGCTGCTCTGTCCTGCGGTTTATTCAATCCAGGCTAACGGGCATCACAGCTCGGGCTGCTGTTGGCTTCTGGGTTTTGTTTCCTCTTCTTAAAACAAGATTGTAACCACAAAAAAAAAAAAAAAGGCAAAACCTTAATCCTGCAAATCCTCTGCTGCTCCCGCCGAATGCCTCGGTTCATGGCAGGGGCTGGATGTGCCCGTCCCCGCTCTGGTGCCCGCGATGGGATGTGGGGGTCAGATGCTCCCCCAGGGCTGCTCGGGGCTGCCCGGCTCAAGCCCAGAGCAGCTAAAAATACACACCACAGCCGAGGTGTTGCAGCCACCAAATCAGCTATGCAAACAAGACCGAAATTAAATCAGCCACATGCGAGAGAGAAATCTGTTAACCCCTGCCAGGGCAGCGGGGACACGTCCCCCCACGGGCACCGGCACTGCTGTGGCAGCGAGGGCCACGCTGGGGCCGGGGACCCGCAGCACCCACCAGGGCTGAGCCCCCAGGGTGGGGCTGAGCCACTGTCCCACTCCACCACCCCCCGGCTCACAGCCATCTGGCTGGGGTGTATTAAAGGCCTGGAGAAGCCGGAGAGAAACGGGGTCAGGGCTGTGATGGCAGCCAGGGGACAGGGCGAGCCTGCGCCCGCCTCGCCTTCCCCTGCCACCCCCCCTCATGTCTCCAGTGGGACTGTGGCACCGCCCAGAGCAGGGATGGCTCTTTGGGATGCCCTTGGATCCCCCCAGGGGAGCCCAAAGCAAGCGTTGGCCCCACAACTGGCTCCTGGGCGCACCGGGAGGACTTTGCACCACCGTGGTGTTACCGCAGCCCACGGCACCGGTGGAGCTGAGCAGAAGGGCTGCACCGTGCCCCAGCACCTCCCGGCAATCCTGACCGTGCCGCGGGCTGGGGACACACCAGGCATCACCCCGCACCAGCAAAGGGCGAGCAGAGCCCTCCCACACCGCAGGTACCCTGAAATCCCGGTACCCCAGGGGTCCCTGGGGCTCCCCCACCGCCACTACCTGACCCGGGCGCGTGGGTGCAGCGCCAAAAACGTGCCCCCACCTGTGCCTGAGTGTGAGTGTGCGTGTGCGAGTCCCCGTAGGCAGCTGCCTGCATTTCATGCATTTTTAAGAAGAACAAGGTTAGTGGGTCACTCCAGAGCCAGAGGCTTTTCTCCAGCTGAGCTGCTTTGCTGCCAAACCCATCGGGGCTGGCAGCTGCCTGCACCGTGGCAGCGAGGGAGCTGGGGCAGGCAGCGGTGCAGGCAGGCAGGCAGCGGCTGAGCCTGAGGTGCTGCAGCTGCAGCTTCCCCCCGGGCTGCGATGGATTTTCTGCCCCCACCAGCTCATTCACCCCCCGGAGGCACCCGAGAAGCTGGCAGGAGCGGGATGCAGCCAGGCCAGGCCCCATCCTGCTGCCAAGCAGGCAGGGAGCAGGCAGGGAGCAGGCAGGGAGCAGACATGCACCATGCGAGGGGGATTGCAGCCCCCCAGTAGTCCTGCCAGATGCTGGGGCTCCAGCACCCCGAGCCGCCGGGCCCTGGTGAGGCTGGCGGGGTGCAGCGGTGGCAGCGGAGAGGAAAAGCCGCCGCGGTTAAAAGTTAACACGGAGACAAAGCGGAGCCGGGACGGCAACGCCAGCGCGGTCACACCAACGCAAACAGCCCCGGCTTTAGGGCAGCCCCGATAAAGGGGTGAATGGCTCCATCCCCACCCTCCCCGGCCTCTCCCCATGGCACCGTCCCCCCAAGGACACGCGCTGTGGACGGGGGGGTGAACCAGCATCGCTGCTGGGAGCGGGGTGAAGCCAGACCTGGGGTGAAGCCAGGCCGTGGGGTGCAGCGGCAGCCGTGCAGCGCCGCGCTGTGCCTGCAGCCCCCCCCTCCAGCCCCCCCAGCATCCCGCCGCCACGCAGCAGCCGTTGTCATGGCTACGGCCATGCAAGTCTGGGCGAAATGCATCTGCTGGTGCAGCCTGCTGAGGCGTGGGGGCGGGGAGGGCACCGCTGCTTCGCCACGCACAACCAGCCCCCCCAACTCAACAGGCCCCCCCCCAAGCCCGTAACCGGCTGCTGGCCCCTCCCGGGGCCTTCGCTGAGAGCGAGAGCCATTGTGGGTGAGCGGGGTGTGGAAGGGGGGTGCCGGCACCCCCCCCATAGCGGGGCTGCAGATCCCCTTTGCAGTGGGATGGGGAACAGCACAGCGAGGGCCCCCCCGTGCTCCCCCAGTCCCGGGGAGGGGTCAGAGCGTGGCACCTGTCTCCAGAGGGGGCAAAATCCCCACATGCCCCCCCTCCAGCGCATCCCATCCAGGCAAAGTGCTCCCCAATAACCTTAGCAGCGAGCTGGGGCACAGAGCAGCCCCCCCCGAGTCCATCACCGGGGTGTCTGGGCTCTGCTGGCCCATGGGCTCCCACCCAGCCCTACCCACAGCTGCAGTGGCCCTGGGGACACTTTCGGTTTTGGTCTGAGGCAGAGGGGAATTCTGTTCCTGGCAGAGAAGCAATCCAGGCCGAGGACAGCAGGGGGTAAGGGAAGGAGGGGATTTCTGATGGAAAGTCGCAGACAATCCCAGCGCTGCCGTGATTCCCCCGCCAAGCTCTGCCCCCGACTTCCCCTCGCAGCCCACCCCAGCGGGGACCGAGCCCCTGCCCCATCCCACCCATGTGGGATTTTGGGGAGAGGGTTTTCCTGGCACCCCAGGATTTACCGGGGGGGTGACAGACACCCCCAGCTGCACAGCCCCAGTAAATCAGCCGGGATCTTCTGGCAGAGGGAGCAGCAACCAAAAGGTTAATGGTGTTGACACTTACAGGTTCCTAAGGAGGCTTTAAAGTTAATAGTCGGTTAAGGTGAGTGGGGCTGGAGGTTTGCATCTCTCAGGGCTGTTTTTCCAGGCTGTTTGGGTACCAGGAGATAATGCCCTCCCGCCTCCCCAGCTCCCACATCCCCCCCCAGCACCCCTCTGGCGCTCCCCACCCCTCCAGCCCTTCACCCCAGCAGGCAGAAGCCAGGCCTGGCCTGGGTGTCCCTGCGTCTTTCCTGCTGCCTGTCCGTCCATCCCAGTCCCTTCCCCCACGGCCCTCGTCCTCGCACACACTGGCCTCTCTCTGCCTGGGCCCGTCAGATGTTGCTGAAAAGGAACAATGCGACGTATTGTCTCTCCCTGCTCGCAGGCATCAAAACCCAGCAGCGCAACAAAAAGACACATTGACTTGCAGGGAGAAAGAGGCCCATACATCCCAGGCTGCTCGCCGGGGGAGGGAGCGCTGCCCCAAAGCATCCCAGCGCCACTTTCCTGCCCTGGGTCCGGCAGCGCCGGCTGCCCCGCGATGTGGTCGGCTGGCTGCCATCGACCCCACGGGGACTCGGGCGAAAGGGGTCACCACGCTGCCTTACGAGGGGCTGGTGGTGGAGATCACAGAATCCCAGAATCATCCCGGTTGGAAAAGCCCTTGAAGCTCCTCCAGCCCAACCATGAACCTCACCCTGACCGTTCCCAACTCCACCAGATCCCTCAGCGCTGGGTCAACCCGACTCTTCAACCCCTCCAGGGATGGGGACTCCCCCCCTGCCCTGGGCAGCCCATTCCAACGCCCAACAGCCCCTTCTGCAAAGAAATCCTTCCTAAGAGCCAGTCTGACCCTGCCCTGGCGCAGCTTGAGGCCATTCCCTCTTGTCCTGCCGCTGGTTCCTTGGCTCAAGAGACTCATCCCCCCTCTCTGCACCCTCCTTTCAGGGAGTTGCAGAGGGCCATGAGGTCTCCCCTCAGCCTCCTCTTCTCCACACTAAACCCCCCCAGTTCCCTCAGCCGCTCCCCATCAGACCTGTGCTCCAGACCCTGCACCAGCTCCGTTGCCCTTCTCTGGACACGCTCGAGTCATTCAATGACCTTTTTGGAGTGAGGGGCCCAAAACTGAACCCACTCATCGAGGGGCGACCTCACCAGTGCCGAGCACAGGGGTCAGATCCCTTCCCTGTCCCTGCTGGGTGCTGCCCCGTGGCCAAGGGGTGTCCTGGGGGTCCGCATCGTGGCTGCACACATGTGAGATGCTGGAACTGTGCTGGGGTGCGTGTGCGCGGGCTGGACCCACGTTGACTTTACACACGCAGGCTGGGCCCCTGCTGGCCACGCACCCACCCCTGCCACCCCGCAGAGACCCACGGCTCTCCCGTGGCTCTACCCTCCGGGAGCCCGAGCCGGGGAAGGGACACGCCGTCCTCATCCGTGCCCAAGGCCGAGGCGAGCTGCCGACGCGCAGGCACGGCCCCGCGCAGCTTGGTTGAGGCACTGCCCCGAGGAGGAGCAACAGCTGACCCTAACCCTTGTCCCCGTGGCAGCGTGAGGGCCACCACGCATCCCCAGCCCTGCTGGGAGCTACGGCAGCCACCAGCAGCCCCTGGGAGCCACGCGGGCCACGTGGCACCGCTCCGAGGTCACCAGGACAGGGCACAGGTGACCCCAGGGATGGAGGGAGCTGAGCCCACCCTGGGGACAGCCACAGGCCCCAGGGGAAGGGCAGCACCCCGTGGTCTCCTTGGCCCCACCATGGCAGGATGCCACTGCAGCCACATTCCCCGTGTCGAGGCTGGACTGGGTGAGCGGGGCGATGCCCAAAACACGCAGGACCCCCAACATGCTTCTGCGCCGTGAGCCCCGGCCGTGGCGTGCGGGCACGCTCCTGTGGCACCTCCACAGGCAGCTCCGGAGGAAACGGGACGGGAAAAGCTCCACTTGGATTGAGCGTTGCTTTTGTTTCAATTATAAACTTCCCTTCTAACGAGGAAGGAGGCTCTGAAACACGCTCCCTGCTCAGCCCCCAGCCGGGGGACCCTGCCAGCACTCCTGGCCAGGGCGGGAGGGAGCAGAGCCCGGTGCACGGCAGCACCCGGCCGCCCTCCCATCTCCGCTGCCAGCTGGATGCTGCGACCCCTTTTCTCTCTGGACACTCTCTGGCAGCCGTCCCGCTCTCGTAATGTGACCGAACCGGCAGTGCACAGCTTGCTCAGGGTCAGGGAGCCCTTTATCAGCACCGAAACGCAGCCTCAGGCGAGGATGCAGGAGATAAGGCGCGTGGGACGAGCATCCTGCCTGGGTGAGGGAGTTGCGGTGGGTTCCTGTTCTCCCGGGAGGAGTGGGGAGAGCCCAGCGGGCTGGGAAAGGTGATGTGTTGATCCCCACCATGCTGAAACTCCCCCAGGACCGTGCCCGAAGGGAGGCACTTGGGACCCCTCACGTCCCACCACCGTCCCCATCCCAATCCCGGGGCGAAGCGGGGCTGGGGGCCCTGGGCAGCACAGCACAGCCCACCTCTGCCACCCCGCTGATGAGGGCGGAGGGGTTTAGGTTAGAGGGCTTGGCTTTGTTTGCAAATGCTCCAGCTCTTGGCCAAAAAGAAGGGCAGATGGTCTCTGAGATAAGAGACGGAGGGGGTTGCTCTCTCTTCCCTCCGCCATGACTCACAGCTGCCAACCTCTGCCCCCGGCGCGAGCAGGGAAGAGGGTGACGGGGGGAGGAAGATCCTGGGGTGGGGAGAACGGGGCTGGTCCTGCGGGGTGGGATGCGGGGAGGATGTTACTGGAGCGAAAAGCAAGCCCAGAAATAGCAAACGCAGTTACACAAGGCGCCGGTTGCCATGGGATCTTCACAACCAAAAATGACGGGGCTCTGGCAAATACAAGAACGGGCCCTTTCATGTGTTTCTATGGGAAGTCAGCGCCTCACTGCAGCCTCCCGGGCTGGAGCCTTTCCCAGGGCAGGAAGGATTCGGGAACGCTGGTTGCGGCACCGACTCTGTGCAGGCAGCAGGGAGACCCCCGGCAAGGTCCCGGGCAGACCCTTGCTTGGGTCTAGGATGCTTTTTCCTGGTGTAAATATCAGAGGGTCACTTGGCACCGACTCAGCGGCCAGCCCGGGTGATGGCACAGCCACGAGCAGGTTTGGCGGCCACCAACTTCTGCTTGGGCGAAGGGCTGGAAAGATCCCCGTGGTCACCACGCGGTCCCGCTCTTCCTCCTGCCTGCCCAGCCCCGGTCAGCCCTTGTCCCCTGCAGAAATCCCCCCCCATGAAGCTGGGCAGATTTTCTTTCCGCAGCTGAGGACAACCTCGCTCAGCATCTGCGGTGCCCCCCAGCCCCTTCGCCCCGTCCCCTCGTGGGCTGAGCAGCCGGAGCATCACTTGCCCTGGGGACCAGGCGGGTGGCCACATCCTGAGGCTGCACCGCAGGGCCCGGGAAAGCCAAACCGTGGGCACACACGGGGCATGGCGGCACGGGCAGCACGGCAGAGCCAGACCCCGGACCCAGATTTGTGGCTACTATTTTTATCCGAGGGCTGTTTGCAAGGGCCGTTCCCGTGCCGGAGCTGCCATGGTAGCAGAAGCCGTTACCATCCGTCCCTGCACACAGCACAGCCCAGCCCCGCACTCTCCCTGCCGGAATTCTCTCCCCGGAGAGATCTAATTAGCTAATTCCTCTGCTATTTATAAATCAATATGGAAATCCCTCTGCTTTATTCCCAGCGCCGTTGGTTGCCCTGGCTGGGCCCCCGCTAACTCAGTTAAAATCCTCAAGCAGATGATCAGAGGCTTGTGAATGGCTCTAGAAACATGAATAAATACTTGTATTAATTCTTCGTTAAGGGCTGGGGGAATACGGCGGGCGGCAGGAGCAGGGCAAGGGGCTGGGGACTGCACCCTCCTGCCCTACTCCACCCCCCTGGCACAGGGGCTGCGCTCACCGCTCTGTCTTGCAGCCTGTCAGCGCTTAACACCTAATAAATTAATAATCAGCACACAGTTTAAGTAGGTCTGGAAAGTGGAAAATAACATCCGCAAAGATCTTGCGTCCCTGAGGCCTTTTAAAGCAGGAGCAGTGCGCAGAGAGGCAGACAGATTTGTCTGCCTGTCCATCTGCTGGAGGAGCAGCCAGACCCATAATCTGTCCTTCTGCCTGCACCCTGCAAATCCCTTCCCCAGCAGCCAAAGCCCCGGGAGCCAGCGAAGAGCCTGCGCGGAGCCAGAGCATCCTCTGTCCGACGCCCAGGGATGGAGGAGCCCGACCCGCGGCCCAGGCGGGGGTTCGCACTGGATTCCGCTGGGAGGGTTTGGGTTGGGGGTTTGGTTTATGGTGGAAACCCACCACTGCACGCAGCAGCTGGCTTCTGCCCTCCACCCGCTCTCCTGGTGTCACCGCAGCTGCCCCGGTGTCTGCTCCACCAACACCCCCTGCGACAGGCAGAAAACAGCCTCTTCCCGGGTCGAGAGCTGGAACAACCGGCCACGGGTCTGCCCCGGGGAGGGGGGGACCCACGCTCACCCCACGGAGCACTGGGGCTCCAGCACCAGCGTGGCCGCACCAAGTGCTGCTCCTGAGCCGGCTGAGCCGTCAGCGCAGGCAGGACGGGCAGCTGCCAGGCCTTGGGAGAGGAGCCACACGCGGGAATCCACAAGGGAACCGGTCTATTTATAAGCACAGCCCCTACGCAGCGCTGCAGAAGAGGGTTTTTCAAGAAAAGCCGGGATCAAGGGAGATGTGGCGACTGGGGATTCCTCGGAGATGAAAGCCGCTCGAGAACCACAGCGAGGTTTCCTGCATTGCCTCTGATGGCGAGGGGGGGCTGACCCCGTGCTCCCCCCCCGCAGCAGATCTGCATCTTGACCTGTCTAATCACGCTAAAACCTGCCCTTTAGAGCCATCGCATCTGCCTCCCATCACCCCAGCGCTGCCCGCCGAGCGCTGTGGCAGGGGAGCAGCGGGGTGTGAAGCGTTTTCTCCCCTCCAGCAAAATGGGGGAGAGACCTGGGCTTTGCGTGGGGGTGGGCAGATGGAGGGGGCCGAGCTGAGCAGCCCCGGCTGAGCCAGCGGCACAGAGCACGGCCAGCCCCAGCCCCAGCCCAATAAATCCCCTCTCTAAGCAAGCCCAGCCACTCACCCAGCCCAACGCCGAAGAAAACATCTTTCACCGCGCGGGGCACGTGTTTGCAACCCCAACCCTACAGACGGACAAAGCCACACCACGGCTGCCACCGTCAGCCCAAAGGCTGCACCCCCAGAGCCCCCCCCAGCTCGCAGGGACGGTGCAGATGGGTGGTGGGTTGCTGGTGCTGCCCACCTCAGCGGTTCCCCTGTGGCTTTAGTACAGGAGGACGGGGGTGTCTTGGGGCTGTTGCATGGACGGACGGTCTCGGAGCTGCTGCTCGCTTGGGTTTGCTCAGCACAGCCAAAATGTGCTCTTGCTGCAGTGGTGGGACAGCACAGCGGGATGGGATGGGATGGGATGGGATGGGATGGGATGGGATGGGATGGGATGGGATGGGAAGGGATGGGATGGGGATGGGATGGGATGGGATGGGATGGGAAGGGATGGGATGGGATGGGATGGGGATGGGGATGGGGATGGGGATGGGGATGGGGATGGGGATGGGATGGGATGGGATGGGATGGGATGGGATGGGATGGGGATGGGATGGGATGGGATGGGATGGGAAGGGATGGGATGGGATGGGATGGGGATGGGGATGGGGATGGGGATGGGGATGGGATGGGAAGGGATGGGATGGGATGGGATGAGATGGAATGGGATGGGATGGGATGGGATGGGATGGGATGGGATGGGATGGGATGGGGATGGGAAGGGATGGGATGGGGATGGGATGGGGATGGGGATGGGAAGGGATGGGGATGGGGATGGGATGGGATGGGATGGGATGGGATGGGATGGGATGGGATGGGAAGGGATGGGATGGGGATGGGATGGGGATGGGGATGGGAAGGGATGGGGATGGGGATGGGATGGGATGGGATGGGATGGGATGGGATGGGATGGGATGGGATGGGAAGGGATGGGATGGGGATGGGATGGGGATGGGGATGGGGATGGGGATAGGGATAGGGATGGAGATGGGGAGGGATAGCAGCACGAGGACTTTGTGCATTCCTGAACAGAGCCAGGATAAAATGAACCTCAGCAAAAAGACAGAAAATCGCTCCTGAAGGCGTGAAGAAAAGTGTGGGGTTGGCACAGACGCTGTCTGACGCCGGACGGCTGCTGGGGCACAGGGAAGGGCTCGTCAGCTGCGGCTCTGCCGGGTTTTGCTCCCGAGCAGGTAATGGTTGGGAACACTGACCTGGAGCTCGCACTCGGGAACAAGTGGCAGGAGACAGAGCGTGTTTACTGACTAATTCAATACACTTGCTTGGACCGTTTGTCTTCCCAAAGCAAACAGCCTCGCCACGCTCTGAAAAGCGCGTGCTTTTACCCGGGGTCCCTCCTCCGCGGCTCCTTTGCGGCCCTGACGGCTGCTGGGGCAGCTCTCGATCTCGCAGACGGCCGAAGGCGTGGGCGGACGGACCAGCAGCAGCCCGGCAGCCATTCAAAGGCTTTATCAACTGGCAACCAAAAGTCAATAAGGAAGATGCCGCCTGTTTTAATTAACAGAGAAATTTCGCTCTAACGGGGGTGAGATGATGTGTGCCGGGGAGGGGAGGGAGGACAGAGACAAAACATGACCTTGTTGGCGGAACACACACAGCGGCACATTGTTTTCCCCTTGGAGACGCTGGCCTTGATCCTGCCGGGCTCTGCGGCGCAGCTGGGTGCTGGGGGCCGGGGGGTCCCTCCGGCGCGGGTTTGGCAAGAGCGGGGTGCAGGGTGCCTGGAAGGCGCCGGGGCTGCGGGGCTCAGGACACGGCACTGGGGAGCGCAACCCGCTGCTGCTGCCAGGGAACGTCGGTGGCTTGGACAGGCACAAAAAGGTCCCGGTTTTGGGGGTGAAATCAGCTGTGCCTGGGTGCCAAGGGAGCCCCCGGGGGTGGGTCCCCCACGGCCACTGCTGGCTCCACGCTGCGGGGAGGCTGTGGCCAGTGGCCCTGGCAGCGCGGGGAATCTGGGAATCTGCAGTCCCCTCCCAACGTTAACGTCCACTTTTGTTTAGTTCCATTTTCTTTTCTCCTAAGCTTTCCTTTTCCGGGAAAGCAGAGAGGAGGAAAACCCAGAGGGAAAGAACCTACCGGTCTGCATGCCAGGGAGCCCAGCGAGGTGGGGAGCCGGGGTGTGACCCACGGCACAAGCTCTCCCCCACAGCAGGACCCCCCGGGAACTGGTGGGGCTGGGGAGAGCGGAACCCTGGGGTGAGCAGTGCCCTGGGGCGACCTGCACCATGTGCACCCATGGGGACCCTCCTGGGCGGGACTGGGATGGGGTGAGCAGCACCCCAGGGGTGAGAGGCTGGGGGCAGAAGCACCCCAGGGGTGTCAGGGCTGGGGGGAGCAGCACCCCAGGGCTGAGGGGCTGGTGGCAAAGGCACCCCAGGGGTGTCAGGGCTGGGGGGAGCAGCACCCCAGGGGTAAGAGGCTGGGGACAGAGGCACCCCAGGGGTGTTGTGCTAGGACGAGCCGCACCCCAAGGTGAGGGGGCTGGGGGGAGCAGCACCCCCCTCCCCTTCCCCACCGCCCCCCGCAACCTGCCCTCACCCCACCGGGGCTACCCCAGCCTCCGGGGGGCTCCCAACCGGGAAAAGGGGGAACGGCGGCCGCCAGTACCCCCCGTCCCCGCCGGGGCGGTGGTTCCACCGCCGTCCCCCCGCCCCCGGGGCGGGCTCGGCAGCGGCCCGCCCCCCGCCCCTCGCCTTATTACCGGGGCGGCGGGGGGCTCTCTCCACTCCCTCTCGGCGCCGCTCGCCAGCCGAGCGCAGCCGCCGCGGCGGGGCCCGCCCGACGTGCCGCACCATGGGCAGCCAGGGCTCCAAGGCGGCCAAGGCGGAGGGCAGCGCCCCACCGACCGGCCACGCCGCCGCCACCGAGCCCGCCAAGGCCAACGGGCAGGTAGGTACCGGCGGGGGTGGGGGGGACCGCCCCGTCGGGGCGGGCGGGCAGACAAAGGCAGCTGCGGCGGCCGCTCGGAGGGGAAGGGGCGGCAGCGGCGGCCCCGGGGGGACCCTCCTGCCCGGTGGGCACCGAGCGATGCGGCACCGCCCGCGCCGCGCCCCGGGCTCCCTCCCGGTACCGGGCGGGGGCCCCGTCCCCCGCCTCGCCCCAGCACCGGGTGTGGAGCGCGGGCGCCGCCCGGTGGCAGCGCACTGGGGACCCCCCCCCCCCCCTATGCCCGGTGCACCCCTTTTCCCCGACTGGGTGCCCCCCCCCCAGCGGGGTGCGGGGCTTTGGAGGGGGGAGATGATGGTGCTGAGTCCCGGTTGTGCCTAACGCGACGCTCTGCTCCCCCCCCCCCCCCCAAAAAAAAAACAGGAGAACGGCCATTTGAGGCTCAACGGGGACATGACGGCCAAGGCGGGCAGCGAGGGGGCCCCCCCGAATGGGAACGGCTCGGCTGAACCCCTCAAAGAGGAGAGCAAGGGCGAGCCGGGCGGTGGGGACGCCATCGAGCCCGCCCCCCCCGCCGAAGGGGGGGATGTGAAACCCGAAGGTGCTGCAGCCCCCAAAGACACCCCCAAGAAGAAGAAGAAGTTCTCGTTCAAGAAATCCTTCAAGCTGAGCGGGATCTCGTTTCGGAAGAACAAGAAAGAAGCCGGGGACTCCTCTGGGTCCTCTCCCACGGAGGACCAAGGCAAGGCGGAGGCCAAGGGGGACGAGCCCCCCGCTTGCTCGGCCGGCGGGACCGAGCCGTCGGCTCCCCCCGAGGAGGGGACACCGGGGGAGCAGAGCAGCCCCGCTGCGGACGGGCAGCAGGGAGCTGAGCCCAAGAGGGAGGCTGGAGAAGCGGGGGGAAGCAAGGAGGAAGAGAAGCAGCAGCCGGGGGAAAGCCAGGGGGATACAGCCAAACCAGAGGAGCCCTCAAAACCTGCGGGGCCTGAGCCTACAACAGCTGCGGCGGAGCAGAAGGAAGAGTAGAGCCCACTTGGCACCGGCCTGACTTAAGACTCTTACGCCATCCTCTCCATCCCGGTAACACCACGGACTCGCTGCCTGCCCCACACACCTCCCCGTCCCACCTCGAACTGACAACGCCTTCTAAAACCGACCACCCCACCCCAGTTATTTCTTCCCCTCCCTGTTAGAAAGCTGGTTTGGATTCCCACCACCACCGCAACTTGGAGTAGTTTTACCTGAATCCTTTAAAACTGTGGAGGAAGACTATCCTGGACATAACTGGAATTTACAGTTTGTAAGCACCCAGATCTCACAGCCCGCTCTGGTATCTCTGCTGGCCTCCTGACTGTCCCCACTCTCCCCCCGGGCAGCCTTCGAAGCCCAGCAAGCCAGTGACTGTTCAATGGATTTTGGTTTTTTTTTTTTTTTTTCTCCTCAGTTTACATTCCTGGTTCTGACTTCATTTAAAGTATTTCGTGCTTTTTATAGAAATCAATGGTTTAAAAGCTAATCTGGTTAGTTTTTTATAATGTCTTACTATTGGCTTAAAACCATAAAGCTTGTAAGTCCGCTGTGTTTAATTCTGCTTCTAAGGGATAACTTTTAGGGTGTGGGGTGGAGGGAGGGGGCCTGCCAGCTGTATAATGTGAAGCAACGTTGTTTTCTCTGTAAATAATTTTTTAATGGCCAAAACACTTGATTTGCAATTTTCTAACTTCTAAAAAAAAAAAAAAAAAAAAAGCTGTATGGGCTTTCTTGTAACATTTGAAAGGAATAAATGGTGACCCCTTTATGGGTGAGCTTGAGTCCTTCTTGTCCTGGATGCCAGACGAGGGCCGGGGAAGATCGCAGTTGCTTATTTAGTTCAACAGCTGCTGCATTTAATCACTCCAGCCCTGGCTCTGCTCGCAGTTAATTGACTTGCAGCAGATGTAGAGCTACAGCCACAAAGGACTTTCTCACACAAGCCTCTTGTCCCTACCTTAGGATCACTGTTCAGCTGGCTGCTCGGTACCTGTTTTCTTAGATCTAACCCTTTTTTTTTTTTTTTTCCTGATGGGGGTGGGGGAAGAAAAAGTCTCCCCTCATAAGGAGCAGCCCAGGAGTGCTACTGGGTGAAATTCTTCTTTTAAGCTTGGTTTCTTCAGAATTTTTTTTGGTAGTGGCTTTAGCGTGGGATTGGCTCCTCTTTCCTGAGAAGACATGCTCGAGCACACGGGCTATGCCCTGGGAGCAAAGATTTAGTTCCAAAGAGAAAAGGAAGGCACAAGGGCTGCCTCTATGGCTTCTCCTGTCATCTGCACGGGGTTAGAGGTGATTTTTTTTTTTTTTTTTTTTTTCCCCCCCCCCCAAGCCAGGCATGCAGCAGCAGGAAGGAGCACTGCCCTCTCCAGCAGCTCCCAGCTCGAAGGCTCCAGCCTCCTCCCCAGTTGCTGCTCCCGCCAGCTCGGGCTGCAGCAGTGCCCAGCCCCGCCATTTAACGGCCTGCTCCTAATTCCCCCTAATCACCTGCCCCCGCTGTTTTGGCTGGCAAAGATGGAGAAAAGCGCGGCCCATTGTTTGCCCAACTGGCAAGGCTTGGGGTAGGGATGAGCACTGCTCTTCTGTAGCCCTTGAGGTAGGTGGAAATGGCCAAAACTCTTGGTTTTTATGCAGCACATCCTCCTATCAATAGCAGGAAGCTGAAGCGAGTGACCTGCCTCCAAATGCAGAGAGGTGTTCATCCCTGTTCATGGGGGGGGTGCAAAAAAAAAAAAATAATTTTTAAATGTAGGCACTGTGTCCTGCGAATTATTTCAGAGCTTGCTGGCGGTCTGTCATGTGAGACACAGCTGCATTGTGCCCCAGCAGAGACCCGGGGCATCTGCCAGGGAGCTGCCGTGCACATCGCGGCAGCCATTTTAAGAAACACTGGGAGAGAGAAGGACTGCAGTTGCACACTGGCATGCGTGATCTGGCAGGGGTAACTGGAATTGTGCAGTTGTTTTTGTTCGAGGAGGAGAGGATTTTAATTGTCTGCTAGGGTGAAAAGGATAACTGAGTTTCCTGGAGTAGTGTTACAGCGATGAAAGTCAACT